>NC_139915.1:25796798-26396798 GCF_963514095.1 Eutrigla gurnardus | reverse complement strand
AAGTGCATGTAACAGTCCGAAGGTTGTCAAACCTAATATATATTTATATTTATAAAAACACTATCATTTTTTGTCCCCTGGCCGTGATGGACTTCTCTTGTGTGAGCTCTATGTACATTTTTTCTTTACGAGGGAGTTTGTATTTCCAGGTCTGAACATATTTACAGAAGCTTCAACACGTAACTTTGCACTTGATGTCAGTGAGGATGCTGGGACATAGCAGCAAGGTGGAAATCCAGCTGAGAAAACTGAAGGAGAATCCTGCTCATTTGATTGGCTGTCTCAGTTCCAAAAAGCCAGGAAATAGGCCAGACCGAATGTTCCCTTCTGTCTTGCTTTCAAAAACACCCCAAAAAATACGAGCGACGAAAAAAGAAACCGAGGGGGGGAATATGGAAGTAAATAAAAAGTAGAAAGTACAATACACAGAACAACAAAACAAGTTAACACTAAAAAGAAACCCTTGAAATGTAGCAGACTTCAATGTTTTGTCTTCCTTAAATAAAAATAACGGTAAATATCAAATCGGAAAGAAAGGAACTACCACATCATTTAGTCCGTTTGCCTGAATTTCATTGTTTTGCTTTGATGAGGGGAAGGGAGGCATGAACACACAGATGTTAGACCATCTACAGAAGATCAGTGTACATTATTTACAGCAAGTCTGTTTGCTTATTACAGGGCTAATGCATCACATGAACATCGACAGTTCGGTTATAGCTACTACAGACAGAAAATAACTTAATGCCAAGGTAAGGTTATCTACCCAGATATTCTAAGTTTTCAAAAGCACATTTTTTTAAAGCACCCATACATACCCATTCTGGCTTTAAAAACAAAACAAAAACCTAACTGTTAATGCTTCCACGTGGTCTCAAGCAAGGTTATAATCACTAATAAATAAGCTCCGTAAAACTATAACATGTACATTGTACAAAAAAAAGCAACTTGTCTTCACACTCGTGTTCGTAAAGATTCGATGGCGAGCAAAAGCAGTTCAGTTGATTTTGTCCCTGTCTTGTTCTCTCTCTTCTTCTGCGTCTATATATGTGTACAGAATACCCTCGAGGGGCATCTTCGTGTGTCTGTGCGCAACTGAGGACGCACGCTCTTAACTGGTGACAATTTCTTTATTGTCCTCCATGAAACGTGTGAACCGGAAATGGGCCCCGTTCTCCGTGTTGGCCATTTTCTCCAAACCGGCCAGGGCGGCGTTGGGCTCCATGCTGTGCAGCTTGTCGAGGCTACCGGTCAAGCCCCCGATGGGAGAGCTGCCCCCGTTTCCCATACCACCTGACATGGGTGGGAGTCCTCCATTCTGGATGACGGAGATCTCGTTCGTCTTCATCGCCAGGCCGTTGGAGAAGGCGGCGGCGTACTGGTTCCAGAAACTTGCCGGGTCCCCGTTGCTCACCCTCGACGCCATGTCCTTTTGGAAGATCTCCGGGAACTTGACTGGGTTGGCGCCCAGGAAGGCCATTGGCCCGTCCACGGAGAGCCTGCGGCCGCGTCTGGCGGGCGCACTGTTCCACATGTGCGTGCCCATGTGGACCTACACGGAGAGAGAGAGGAGGGAGAGAGGGGAGGGGAATAAAAGGGAGGGAGGAGAGAGAGAGACAGAGCAATGAGACGGATGAAAATTAGCGATGTTTACAAACTTGGCCACAAGAGCTGCACATGAGATGATGCAATGGAAAAAATAATAATAATGCTCGACTCCAAATTAAAATAGCTTCACACCCTGTGTGCAGCAGACCAGTTCGTTGCTTATGCTGCGAGAGGTACCAGCATGGTGTAAACATCTCCTTTTGGCAAGACTGATACATGCTGTTTAATCTAAACCTTAATTTGCTCATCTCACACGGGGACCACAGGACTCGAGGTAAAATTGCGCTGTCCGGTTTCATTGCTTTGGCCAGTATTGCATGTGGCAATTCACCTCTGCCAAATACCCTTTACATGACATGATACATTTTTTTTCTGCTTCATAAACCTTGCAAGGTACATTCAAATAATTGTGTTTTATGGTATTTAATATACAACCCACTACAAAAAAGACTTTTTTATATGCAGGTATCTCTGTTAAAAATTAACATGCATCCCAAATTTCTCTCCAGGATTACGGATTGACACACAAAAAAAAATAATTATCCCAAGTTTCACATAATTAAGGTCACATAATTCTCCCAGGTTTCTGTAGATCATTGAGCAGAGTCCCTTTCTTAGGCCTGTGACGGTTTTCACAGACTCCGTTATGGAAAACTACAGACTGACCTAGAGCACAAGGATTGTCTCTGATAATTAATTCTGTGCACTGAATCATTCTTAGCTGATTACACCCAGTAATCATATCAGTTGCATGATTCAGCCTTTCCACTATAAGGATTTTTTCTCTCGAGCTGTTCCTTTCATTAATTATACAACATTATCACCCCTTGATGCCTAGTGCTCTGACACGCTGTATAGAACTATATAGGAGCCCTGAGACTCATATTTCACAAACATTCTCACGCACAAACTTTTTTTTTTTTTTTGTCTAACGGTTATCTGGATGTTTTGACATTTACCTTGAGGTTGCCTTTGGTGGTGAAAGCCCGACCACAGATACTGCAGGCAAAAGGTTTCTCGCCCGTGTGGGTTCTCTCGTGGATCTGCAGAGCACTGGAGGAGGAGAAACACTTCCCGCAGGCGTTACAGAAGTGTTGCTTGGGTGTTCTGCGTGGCGGAGCAGCGGAAAGCACCGGGGAAGTGGAGGCAGATGATGTGACCAAGCCGGGGGGCATTTCCTTGTGCTCTGGGTGGAAGCCATGGAAGAAGCCGTTTAGCTCGGGTTTGTTGAGAGAGCCCACAGAGAGGAGGGAAGGGGTCGGGCTGGAGGACAGGCTGGTGTTTGACGGCTCAAAGAGCTGTGAGGGCAGGTCTCTCATTTGATGGGTTAGCATGTGCTGCTTGAGGTTGCCCTTGGTGGAGAAACCCCTGTTACAGGCCGTGCAAATAAATGGTCGTTCTTTGGTATGGCTTCGATAGTGAATGTCCAAGGCACTCTGACAAGCAAAGGTCTTCCCACAGATGTCACAGGATGTATTCTTGATGATGCTACGCTCGCGGAAGGGGAATAACATGCCCAGGGAATCTTTTGAGGGGTTGACAGATGTCAGGTCCAAGGCTCCGATGTTGGAGGGGTGAGAGTGCAAGAGGCTTGCAGTGGTTTGCTCCAAAGAGAAGGCCCTCTGGTGCCTGTCTTCGAGGCTGGGGGATTTGCGGGGTTGCTGCTGCATGCTAGTGGGGGATGGCGCCTGCATGGAGGAGGTAGATTCTGACACAGCTGGGCTCCCGGCACTTTGGCTTTCAACATCCCCTCCCAGAGATGAGGAGTCATTGGTGAAGCAATCACCCTCAACTAAGCCATTTGCCATCGCCTTCATCTGGCTTAAATGAAGCTCCTCCATTTCATTGTTGTGAGCATGCTCTTGACCATTTCTCTCATGCCCCTCCTGGCTAGCCATTTCAAGAGGGGCTGGGGAGTTACATAGACTGTCATGGGAGGCATCAGCTGACCTGGCTGTGTCTGGCACACTGCTATCTGGGCCCTCCTCCATTCCTTCCATCATGTCATCAGAGAAATTGTCCAAATCATCGATGTTTCTCTCGTCAAATGAGCCAGTGTCAGAGACCATGGACTCTGGATAGCTCTCTGGCAGAGGGGTGTTGGGGATGTGCCCTCCCATGTGCATGCGAATATGTTGCTGTAGAACCACAGCATTTGTGAACTTCTTCTGACAAATGGGGCAGGAGTGTTGGACTCTAAGAGGAGGCATAGCCCTATGGACGCTATAGTGGGTCTTGAGATTTCCCTTGGTGGTAAACGCCCTGCCACAGATTTTACACTTGAAGGGCCTTTCCCCGGTGTGAGTGCGATAATGCATTTTCAGAGCACTTTGGCAACTCAGCACCCGGTGGCAAATGACACATTCATTCGGGTCTGCCACCTTCCTGTCAATGTTCTCCACAAGCTGCTGCAGCTTGGAGGTTTCCGACCCCTGGAGGGGATCCAGGATGCCTCCAAAGGGGAACTTAGCCTTGAAGTGATCAGACATAAGAGGCATGAGTGGGTTGGTCATCATGGGTGGGCTGTTCGATGTGGTGTAGTCAGCAGTGCTCTCTGAGGCAGAGCTCACATTTGTCATGAAGCCTGAGGAGTGGCTGCCTTCTTCAGTTCTCCCATTTGAGGTAGGCAGAGTTGCACCTTCACCCTCTTCAGACACTTCATCGTTACTTTTAGCTGAAGGCTCAGCAGCGCCTGAGACACTCTTTGCAACAGAAGGGCTAGTTATGGCTACCGAATGATCTTCCTTTTTGATGAAATGCGGCAGGCTCGGCATGGTTGGAGGCAGCAGCATGCCGACAGAGGAAGTCAGTGTGGGCAAAACTGGTTTGCTGTCCAGCCAGCTGGTGACAGGTTTCTCAGGGGGCATGGACATGCCATATGGAATGCCGGTGCTCGTTGGTATGTTGTCTAAATGCTCGGGAACAGGGTAGGGGTTCATCTGGATGTGTGGGTATTTTTCTTTATGACGCTGGAAATGTACCTTCAGGTTACCGCGGGTGGAGAAGCGATTGCCACAGATATTACACTTGTATGGTCTCTCGCCAGTGTGAGAGCGCAGGTGGATCTGCAAGGCACTGTCACTCCCAAATACCTTGCCACAGAACCTGCACTTATGCTTGAAGAAAGCCTCGTCAGTGCTGCTCTTGTGTTCAAATGAAGTGACATTTGGCGGCTTGCCTTTCCGCTGGGCCAAAGCTGCTAAAGAGTTGAGGTCCTCTACGGTGGTGCCAACACTGGGCAGAGAGCTGGAGAACATGGGGTTTCCAGGTGGGGGCTGAGGTAGAAGGGGATTCACTGCAGAGCTTAACAAGCTGCCCATTCCAAACGCTGGCGTGGATGACTTAGTTAGTGAGGAGTTGCTGAGTTGAGAGTGGAGGCTACTCATATGATTCGGCCTCTTGTCAGAAGACTGGGTGTTGACTGTTGATGGCCCCAGTGTGCTAATGCTCTGAGATGTCTCACTGCTGCTTGGGTTGGACTGAGGTAGCTGTGCTGCTGCAGCCAGCTGCTTTAGGCTGCTAATACTGGCTGACTGACTAGCCAGGTTCTGCGCGAGGCCTGCGGCTGCAGCCAGCTGTTGGGAGAGATGTGAGCTGAGTGTGGCCAGTGGGCTGGCAGCAGGCCCCATTGTGCCTGGAGCAGAAGTTGGGGGCACCTGCAGTTCTGGGGACTGGGAGGCCAGTAGCAGGATCTGATGGCGAATCTGCTCGATGAGCTGCAGCTGGTGGATCTGTTGCTGTTGTAGGGCGAGGAGCTGCTCCATGAGGGCCGGCACTGCCACCCTGGGGCCCCCTGTGTTACGGGTCTCTTGGGAGAATTGGGCCACAGCCACTTTGGTGCTCTGTAGATTTTCAATTATGACGTTGCTGTTGATCATAGAGAAGTTTCCCAGTTCAGTCAGGTGCCTGAGCTGAGGTAGAGGGGCAGAGATAGCTGAAGTACCTAGCGCAGGGCCAGCGGGGCCCCGGCCACCATGGCTGCCGACCGTGTTGATAGGGCTCCCGCTCTCTGTGTGACTGCCATCCTCTTCATGACCACTGCTCATCCCGGAAACGTCCACGTCCATGGCTTCGTCTTTTTCAAGAGTGTTAGGCTCCAAAAGGTCACTGCCCTCTGTCAGATCAGTGTTATTAGCTGTGTCATTCATCTGGTCATCGGGATTATGGGGAGGAGACCCAGGCGAGAACGTTCCGGTGGGGGAGGCGGGATTTTCATTCACTATCAGAACTAACTGATTCTTAGTGCAATTCTTCTGGTGTTCCTCAAGATCCGACAGTTCAAAGAACTCGGCGCAACATCTGCTACAGACGTGGGCGTCTGACTCCTTGCAGGGGGGGTCCTCTGAGCAAAGTTCTGTGTCCCCTGAAAAAGAGGAAACAGAGGATTAGTGATTAGAAATGTTTTGCAGCTGAAGAAGCAGCTTTATCTCCTCAAATTCCATTGTTGTTAATCTTAAGTTAATCAGTTTTACACTTATCCCCTTGATGCATTCACAAAAACAACGATCGAAAGGCAACAATAAGCCAACAGAAATGAGGAAAAAGGCCTCATTCAATGCAGCAGCCTCTGAAACATGATAAGAAGGGATACAAAATCAATGGGAACTACTCAAATATTGCTTAAAAGTGATCTTTGAAGATGTACATCTGGGTTTCATCAGCCCCGACCAAAGGTAATCATTTTCTCCAGATAATCCATCAAAATATAGAATGGAGTGAAGTGAGGACATTGGGTCTTAATGAAATTTCATAGAAAGGCATTGATTTCCTATATTCCATGCCCTTCAAAGTCTACTTGTCCACTCGGCGCAAAAGCATTTGAAGGACTTATTAGACTTTCAATTTGCTGTCAACTTTGCTCATTTTCAGCCAACTATGGGCATCTTGGACAGGTTATCTATGTCACTAAACTAATTTGTATCCACTCAGGCAGCAGTCACAGTGAGACATGAACAACAGAGCCCGGGGCGTCTAGGCTGCTACGTGCACGCGCTAAACACAACAAGGAAAAACTATGAGGATAAAATGAAAGAGAAACTAAATAGTGATTTATTCAGTACCTATTAAATTTAATTATTTCCCATAGCTAAGAGGTCTGCGATCTAATGAAAAGAATTTAAAAAAACACATTGCATTTCTAAAAGTCGCCAGACTTTTTGTTTCATAATGTTGAATAAACCAAAAACATCAGCAACCATAGAACAAAACACTCAACAGTGAGTAAAAACCTATTTGATTTAAATAAATGACTTGTTTAAAACTTAAAGAGCGGGGCGGTACATCAGCATGCATGCATCACAAAGTTGCCAAAACTAAGAAACTGGACACACCAGTTCACAGACCTCACAATACAGACACGACAACTTCTGCTGTCACCGACATGCAATTCAAATGTAATGACCACCTTTTCAAATGCGCGGAGAAACCGTGTTTTTGAATTCTCCATTTTGATAAACAGGACGAGTCAGGGGAGTGAAAAAGCCAAAGCGTCACCCAGCCCCCAGAGCCACTGCTGTGCTCTAGACTTTCCGGATTCTTTTCCCCTCTTTGTCACACTAAAATCTCGCTGTTTAACATACAAGTTGATTTACAAATTGCATTTCTATATGAATCCCTTTCATTGTGGCTCCGGCCCCCTCAACACTTTCATCAGGGCCAAGAATTCATTTGCACATGAAACCCAGAGAAGTGCTGCCCTGCCCCACAGAGAGACAGGATGCCTTCCCATTGTTCGCGCAGCATGGGAGCGGCGGGGATCGTCGGCACAGCCTGGCCCTGCTCATCTCGGTCGACTCAAAGCAGATCCTGTTTAATTCAGGGATTATCTCCCTCAATGTTTCTCTGCTCAGAGACATCAGATAACGCAAAGTTGCCATGACAGTAAACCCTGGCCCTCACACTACCAAACCATGCAAACAGGGCAGACTCAACTTTAATGATAACTTTTCATGTTAAATCCCCCCACCCCCCTTACCCTTCCACCCACCCGTCTACCTACACCCCAGGCACTAATTTTGAAAAAAAAAAGTGATTTATAGTCAGAGATATGTGAGGATTAAATAAACACCTTTCTCTTTTCTCAAAGCTGACTGTACTGAAATGAGTGTGATGAAAATCAAACTGTATGGCACAGAGTGAGAGGAAAATAGGAGCCATCCATAAAGAATTTAAAAAAACTTTTTCTTAACAAACTTCTGGAAGATGCAGAATTAATACTATTAATAATAATATAATATAATTAAATGTGTGTGTGTGCATACATACTACCGGTAAATAAATTAAATTGATTTACCATATCACTCATACACATACTTTTCAAAAGGGCCTAAGCGTATTTCTTTTGATTAAAATAATTTCCATAATAATTTATGCAGTGTGCAAAACTCCTACAATTCAAAAGATTTTCAATAAGACATTTTTAACATGCAAATTAAAAAAAATTACATTAATAAAAAGATTAGTAAGATATTGGAGTAAAGAAAAAAAAGAAATACAAAGATCATATTAATGCAAGAAAGTATTTCTATTTTAGCAATTAAGGAACTGCAGAAAAACATTTTCATCAAAAGTGTGCAATGCAGCAGTGGACAGTCTCCTCTTCACCAACTGTCTTAAATTTGGAAAGTGAGAGAAGAAAATAATAATCTCCAGCTGCAAAATATAAAAATCACATTTCATCAACGTGAATGCTTACACGCCTACAGATTTGCTCGTTTAACCGTGCCCTATTATGTTTTACATAACTTGATGACAAAAATAAAAAAAGGGATCAAAACTAAATCAATGCACCGGTGCAAGTCCACTGTCCACATAAGAGTAGTATAGCAAACAACGCAGATGCTAGCATTAGGCTTAATTCTCAAAATAGCAAGGATTAACTTCCAATTAAAATTAAGATAAAGTCAAGCCGGTATAAAGATGGAGTCGGTAATACTTCCATAGAGTCTCTATCAAAAGCACAATGTTAGCAGTGCACAGGGCTAAAGGGCGTCAGGAGAGACAAAGAGCAGAGGACAGAGCCTCAAAGACACTGACCACAGTCTGACTAGGAGAGACAAGAAAGCGAGGATTAGTTGGAAAAAGTTAGACGGAGAGCTTTGAGAGATCCTACATTATTTTTTCGCGGGGGGCCCTCTGTGAGCCTCTTGACACTTGTAACTTCAGGAGGTTCTCTGCTCTCATCGTCTCCAGCCCTCAGTACTCATCCCACTGAACACTAGATGGGGTTCCACTAAAGCTGCCGCGGTCCACGACAAGACTCAAATCTAAGAGGCTCTGCCCCGGTGACATGCTTAAAGCTCAAGGGGAGGGAGAGGGAGAGAGAGAGACGGAAAAAAAAGGCAAAGCAAGTCCTTCAGGCTACACCTAGACTCACACCACATAAACACTGGCAAAATGACAAGCAACCGCGCTCTGTTTGAAGGGGAACTACGGTCCAAAGTGGGCTGCCCTGCCAGTCTCCCCTCTAGGGGGGCCACTCTGATAGGGCCAAAAGGGGGATGGCCACAACATTGATAAGGCCTCTTTTTTTTTAGATATATAAACGAAGAGCCGAGGCCTCCGCCGGGGGCCGCCTGCGGCTCCGATCGGCAGGGTCAATGGCGAGGCGGTGAGGAGCACACTGGGCCCTGAACTCACATCACCTCCACACAGAGGGACACCGGCAAAGGTTAAAACAGCTCCACATCCCCACCCTGTGTGGCTGCAGCCCCGACCTCCCGTAACCACGGGCCCTCAGCATCACTGACATTCAGCTGCAAACACAATGACTTTCTGTTTTCACGTCTGACTGCCACAACTCGACACGACACGCTGCACCGTTGCTATGAGCACTCGGCTAAACACACCCCAAAAAACCCAAAGACAACACATCCCATACACACTCGTAATGACACACACAAGACCACTGCAACGGTTTTTAACATGTGGGACAGAATTAAGGATTTTTTGCATTCTGCACAGGGTTCGTGTCTAAAACTCTTCACTAAGTTTATTAGATTTAAAAGAAGATCCAGAACAAACAGAGAAAAAAAACAGTCCTGTGGAATTAACTAGGTTTTGCATTTATCATCAAGTTCCTAAATAATCACGTGACAATGGGCTCCAAAATACCTTTTTCTACATGGTTTTCTCCTGAAACAAGCAAGGGTTTATTTCAAATGACCTGCACATGCTTTTCCAGGCAGCAGTAAACACACTGTGGCTTTGAGAGTATTTATATTGAATGAATTCAATTTATAGGCCTTTTCCAACAAAAATAAATGTATTCTTTCAGACCTTTTTTTATTTATTGTATGTCTTTGTTTTTTTTTTTACATGCATCATTTGTAAAAAAAAAAAATAATAATTACGAAATTATGATTATGATTGTGGAGCAATAAAATTCGATCAGGCTGGAATGCAGACTGAAGATAAGCTTCCATTAAAATGGAGTTAATTTCTTACAAATACAGGAAAAAATGCGCAACTGTTGTTTTCCTGTTATTGAGTCATTTGAGAGCAAAGTCAAAAAGTCGGTCAACAAAAAATGCACGTTACAACGCAACGTCATACTACGAAATTCAGCTGTTATCACCTTTATCCCACAATCTTATCAGGCCGTAGTTTTATAAAAAAAATAAAAGTCTGTCTTTCAGCTTTGTATTCTCTTCCCAACGATGCAACAATTTACAATGAATTACAACACGACTGGAAGTCTGAGCTCCACATAAACACAGACCTGGATTACCAGTCCTGAACGCCACTTTGAAGCCCACAGGCTGATTTCACAGACAACAGCAGCGTTGAAAGACACTATTTCACTTAGCGAACGAATAATTAACAGAGTTGTATTTTTCACAGGAGGCCAAGGAGAATCTACAGGCGCCTCTAAAGGCGTTCAAGTTAAAAATAAATATCAGCAAGCCTGTTTGTCGATGTGGATTTGAGAAACTAGAAATTGTTTTAGAATAAAACATTAAATCCACCGCGTGTTTTTTGTGTTTATGAGAAATAGAAAGAGTGAGTAAGACTTCGCGTCTCTATTTGGATATATTTTCAGGATCAGGCTGCGTTTTAATGCGCTCTTCTCCTTTCATCCAACTTTTAAGCAATAAAGTTCGCAAACATGCGATGACTTCCTGACACCGGTTTTCGTAAAAAAAAAAAAAAGGGTCGGAAAAAACATATGACTTTAGATCGCGAGAGTTAAATGAGGAGGACGTGTCTGAGTCCGGGACGATCTGGAGCCCCGACAGCAGCGACAGGGTGGTCCATGTCGAGGCACCGAGAGCGCCCCGGAGCCCCGGCGAGCACCGAAACCAAAGCCGGTTCCACATCACAGTAGGGTTTCAACTTTAAAAAACACGAGACCGAAAAAAAAGTTTGGAAACTTTTTAACACGCGCGCGCATCGTAAACCTGACGATAATTTATTATCTTTAACTTATTCATCTTTAATAGTTTATATTTTGGAGCCCGTACAGCATCGACTAATCGTCTAAATCCTCCTTAGAATAAAGTGTATTCAAGGAAATACTGTTTTTTGAAAAAGAAAAAAAAAGCCTACAGACGTTCATCAGCAAGGAATTTGCAAACAAACAAACCAAATAGCATGAAGTCCAATTCAAAGCGTTAACTTGAACCACTGGGAAGTGGCCGCAGACTCGGGTGAAACAGCCCAAAAAGCAGTGAGACAGGGACGGTGGTCGGGTAGAGGGAGCGACGGGAGGGGGGGACGTGGACTCACCATTGTGCTCCGATAAAGGCAGATGAGGGTCGGACTGGAAGTGTTGCGGCTTCGCTTGTTTCCTCCGCGACATGCTGGCTGGCACATCAGCAGGCGAAGAATAAAAAAATGACTACAAAAACCCTTCTCAAAAAAATTACGTAAATCGAGCCCATCCACCGCGCATGTGCCCCGTTATGATTATCAATAATGCTCTGTGATCAATCATACAGGGGGGGCTTCTTTGAAAGGCGATTGGCACCTCGCCAGCCCCCCTCCTATTCAAATGAAGTCTCTTTAATCAATTAGCTCCTGATTTGCTGGGGACTCTTGTCTCTCTCTCAGCTCCCACCCAATGAGTTGATCCGTACGGGGAAAGAAAGGCTGGCTTCTCCAAACTCCCTTTGGATACGGTTTAACCCCTTCTGTTAGCCGAGTCACAGCTTATCTCGGCTACTACGGGGGAATGTCAGCGTCTCGAGTCAATGCCCGCGACAGTATCTTTCAATCTTTCTCCAAAAAGCAGCGATCACAGTTTTTTTTTCCTTCTTCTCCTCCTCCTTCAGACGCGGACCGGGACCGGAACCTCCACGACAACTTTTCTTCCTCTACCGCAACTCCGCAGTCCGTCCTCGGCTCTCTCTCGCATCGAGACCCGCCGCGATTCAAGCTTGTTGTGCGTCGGTACACACACCGACACCTACTCTCTGAAGACTTTCAGCTCCCGGTGCGCTAAAACGCAGCGTCGCGCCAGCATGTTCCGTGCGTAAATGGCACCGGTGCGCGTTTTCCCCCCCCCGCAAAAAAAAAGTCCACGGCGTGTTCCGACGTCCCGGTCAGTTTCATTAGCTTATTATTAGTCGAGAAGAAAAAAATAGGGGGGGTTAAGTTACTAACACGTTTTCATCACACACTGCATTCTGCGAATAAACAAACTTTGAGGGCCCGTGCAGCACTGGGACAAATGTGGAGCCCGGCCCATCGACGCTCTGATTGGTCACCGGGCTGTTCAGTCACGCTGCCATTCACCTCCACCTCCTCCCTCCTCCTCCTCTCTCTCCCTCCCCATCTCTCTCTCTCCCTCTCTGATTGCGCACAGCAGACCCAAACGCTTTGTGCGCACCGGGATGATCAGTGGTGAAGAGAGCGGAGAGAAGTCTGTTCATCCAAAAAAATCTCTCCATTAATTTCTCCCCGAAACATTTTTTTTGAGACAATGCCTGTTTCAGCCCCACGTCATGTCTCCACGTGACATCTATATTTCATATTTAACAAAAAAAAGCCAAACTTGATCGTCTTTATATTGCTATGCAGTTGTTTGTTTGTATAGTAAAAGCAGTATGAGTGACTCATTATGTCTTCATCGGAAGTTGGATATTTTGAAGGCCTTTATGTTGCATTTTCATTTTTAATATTGTTTTTTCAAGTCGTGATAATTAAGCGATGTACAACTGCTTAAGCAAAGAAAAACAATATCTTAATCAACCGAAAATAAGTTATGGATCACACATACACACTATTATGACTACTATTATTATTAGTATTATTATTATGATTATGATCGGCCTGAATAACGCGCATACAGGAGCGCGCCTTCAGTGGGGATGTTTTAAGAGGGCAAAAGGTCCCACAGGAGCTCCACGTGCAGCGCCGAGTCGAGTAGATTTATTACGCGAAAAAGATAAACGAAGCTCTCAGTCGGGCTGATTTTGAGAAATGAAGATAATAATGTTACTATAGGTGATGCCTCGGATGCCATTATTTTTCACTGAATATTTAAAGAGCGGCTGCGGGCTAGATGGATCTGCTCCTCTCTTGTGTCAGCTATCTTTTAGTTTCGACTACAGCCTTACTATTTACTTATTCATGAAAAAAATGGAAAGAGCAAGAGGGGGGGTCAACTACTACTGATGGCTCGGAGTGATCTGCTTCATCAATGCATATGCCACATGTTTAAAGAATACATATATTTAAATATTACCCATATTATTTGTATAGGCGTCTGAGCCGTCTTTAAATCGTGCAACCACATCGAAATGTAAGCTGTGACTAACAAAATCACAAATGATCATCAACAGGAGAAGTGTGTGTGTGTGTGTGTGTGTGTGTGTGTGTGTGTGTGTGTGTGTGTGCCCATGTTGTCGTTATGTGCACCAAAGTTGAAATTGCAGGGAGAGGGGGAGAAAAAAAAGAAAGGGGGTCTGCAATATTGTAATGTCCCGGGCGGGAAAATCAATGGGCAGTTAATTGATGTGAGTGTTGGTGTGAGATTGTAAACAGGGTGATTTGCAGCCCAGCCGAGCGGGAGACGTTTAAATGGGATTCACTCAGGACGGTGAGGATACAGTGTTAACAATCATGGGGCTGAATGACACACACGGACACTGTCTGGGGACCAGCAGACGTAAGTCAGCTGCCAGCGCTGGAGAAAAAAAAGTTTGCAACTCTTAACTTAAAATTTGTATTTTTATTTTCAGTCATTCATGTTAAATTGGCTGGATTAGTTGTTGATTCTTAACCATTATTTATAATATTCAGCATAGGATTAATTGTAAATGTGGACAATCTGACAAAGGAAAGAGGAATATTCTCACCCAGATCTGCATGATTTAAATACAAATGAAGACCATAGTAATAGATTTTAAAATTGACATATAATATTATTTTTATATAAATCATTTTTAATCATTCTAATTGTAATCAAATAGCCACACAGTTGCTATTTGTCAATATATAAAAGAGTGTTTTCTGCAGGGGAAAATGACAAGCCTTTTGGCGCATAATAAGTGCGCATTTGTCTGTTATGCGCAATCGATGCTGTGCGCAACACATCACAGAAGGTCCGGTCCGGGCGCCATCGCTCACTATTATCACTGACACCCCGTGATTGATCATAGAGCTCGGAAACACTGCGCGTTTGGCCGCATAATGCGATAGTTAAGGCGAGGGAGGGGGGCTCCTAAACCGGACTCGTTAGCTGATCCTCAGCCAGTGTATTTCTAAGCAGAAAGCCCCCTTTCTGTGTGACACCGCATTCAACACGTGGTGGGTTTCTATTCACGGTCCTGCTCCCTGCTCGACGCGATGCCTAAAGAATTACAACGAGCTGGATCAGGCCTTCATCTAGGTCAGCTGCACGTGCGCGCGTGTGTGTGTGCGTGCGCGCGCGCGCGCGCGTGTGTGAGTGTGATAATGGGAGCCCGAGTGGAAAGACGAGAAAAACTTATAGAGGCTTAGTGTTTATGAGGTTGCATAGTCTCAAGACTCCCGTATGTTAACACGAGTGGAGGACTCATACTCGGACTGTCGCGCTTGTGTCACTATTACACGTCATAATTCTGTGACAGGTGGGAGTTACACGTCATCAGTTGCAAAACATATTTAAGAGGCTAAAACACCACGAATTAAAAGTTATGGCTGTGGAATTAAAAGGCCTTACATTTGAATAATAATAATAATAAAACATGTCAGACACAGACAGCAGTTATTTAATTACATATAAAAATCCTACTAAAAGTACAGTCTTGCTATATGGAGCTTTATTTTTGATAAAGAGTATAATGCTGAAGTACTTGACCCCCTCATCGTCTCCAACACAAATATCAAGAAGTGCACGGCCTTATTCACGGCATGCTGACGTCTTGCGAAGGGATTAGGAGCTTGATTAAAGGGATTGTTGTAAGCTGGCCTCATGCTCAAAGAAATAAAGAAATAGGCACACATTTTCCCTTGAATCAACCGTCACTGTACGGCTCCTAATGGCACTGTGCCGCTCCTCTCAAGGTGTCCAACTGCAATAATGCGAATAGAAAATAATCCTACTGTATTTAAATATTCCACATATGTTATAGGAAAGATGAAGAAAGAAATATATCAATTGCAAGAAAAACATATTTATTTCTAGTATGAATTAACAGAATGGGCATTTAGAGTTGTGTTTTGCCACTAAAAGAAACTGCTTTGAAAAATGGCCTGCATTAGAATTCAGTACCTGCAGCAGCAGAAGGGAATAGCCTCCGTTAATTAAGAGATCAAACCCTCTCTATTGTCCTCCAGCGGCCCTGCCACCACTTGTCCCGCAGATTGTCTCCCCCCATTGTGTCCCCCTGACAACTTCCTGCAGCATCACCCGATATCAATGGGCCATGTTTGTTTTTACATTATCTCAGCTGCAGTTACAGACCTTTCAATCCCATCTTGTTTGATGGAAAACAAGCAAACATTCAGGGGAGTCACAGAGGTGCTAGAGGTCATCACACACACACACACACACACCATGTTTGCATCGCGTGTGTGAGTTTGCATGTGCCCCCCACACACACACGCTTCTCTGTGTGTGTGTGTGTGTGTGTCAGCTGAAGCTGCTCAGGTACAAGTGTTGGGAGATGTCTGACTCAGAGTCTCATCCTCCCAGTTATTAGTGAGAGAGGCAAGGCAGCCAGCGGGCCCCGTCCCGACTGGTGTAACCGGAAACCAGACACCAGAGACGGTGTGCACTCACACAGAGATCCGCATCCTGTGCACACTTTTGTTTCGGAAAAGAACCATGCATATAGAATAAATAATTATAAGGATTAATGAAGACGATAGTATAATACAGATAGATAATAGAACATAATAAAGTACTGGTTTTAATCAGCCTTTCACATGTGTGAAACACAACAATGGCATCATGTAAGCATCATTTTACTACACGATTATTAAAACATGTTTTTAAAAAATACGTCAGTAATTTAAAAATAATAAGAAATGATAAACCAATTCAACATGTGTGTATACTCACAATTCTAGACTAAATATAACTTCAATAAATTACGTACATTTTTATTAACACTACTTTGTCTGTTTCTTATTACACCAACTTTTTTTTCTGTTTTTCCTGAAAGGATACTCACAATGACAGAGATGCAATCGTTAAATCATCCGATTGTTATGACACAAAATTCACTTGATTGGATCCGATTAAACAGGACTCGCTTGAGTTGCAGCGAGGAGAAGCACCGTGGCGCTGGACGACCACCAACATCTACTATTTTAGCTCCTTTTTTCGTATTCCTGAGAAGCCCGTTCTGCTTTCACATGACATTGACAAATGATATTTGGATGTAGAGAGATGCTTAGCTCGTTAGATGTTTTCGCCGAACGGAGCCGGACTACACTGACACACATCACTACGGCTGGAGGTTACAGAGGAAGCAAACGCTCCAGACATCTTGAAGACATTACAGACATCCCCCCCCCCCCCCCCCCACACTCCGAAAGCTGAGTGTTTATGTATTTTTGAGAACCAAGAACCAAAAGTAAAAAATTGCACGTTGAACTGTCCCTACATTACTTCATACACTCGTAAACACACAACGTATAGAATATGCACATGTGGTGTCTGTGTCCCGGCCACGAAGCGGGTAGTGTAACCAGACAGCGGAGCAGCGTGCAGGTAACCGCCGGCGAGGAGACGTGCCACGTAAAAGAAACACACACACACACACACACACACACACACACATTCTTACAGTAAATACGCCCGCAAAGTTGAAACCTATCAAGTGGTTTATTCGCGAGCGACTCTGGGCACAAGATGTTCATCAACTGCCGCCAGACAGCTGTGTTGGTTGGCCAGCAGTTAACTGTGTCTCAGACAGCCCCTTATTACTATTGATAGTTAGCATCAGTGTCCCGGCTGAGAAATGGGACTGCTGTGGGCAAATGCAAGCTATTGATCTCCTCGCTTGTCCCTGACCTGCCTGCAGCTATACAGGGGGGGGGGGGAGGGAGGGTTGCGGGGAGCACGAGGCTTGGGTGGAGCCTCCGTGACACTCCCAGACTCACTGTCTGGCACCTGGAAAGGGTGGTGCTGGGCTACTGGTGCTAAGTTAAGTCATCACTCCTTCGGGGTTGTTGCATCGTATTTAAATTGATAGCCCTGTGTCCTTTAATGAAATGGCACCGAAGCGATTCATTTAGTTAGTTTACGAACACCGGCACACTTGGAAAACAGGAAGCCATGTAATGGATGTAGAGTAAAGACAAATACAGTTTTAACTTCCTTGACCCTCACGCACTCTTTCCTTCCTTCTTCCTAAAAATAATCCCCAATCATCCGAGGATGTATTGATCCATTAGCTGGAATAGAGCGATGCACTTCACCGTGCCGTTTTTAAACGCCCGGCTGATGGCGTGCAAATCCCGAGATGGCTACTTGAGTTTGCCCTCAGCTTCTCTCTATGTCCGTCCATATTCCATATAAAGGAGACAGCGCTAAATATGACGCCTTTCTATACTTAACTGCTCTTTAAAACAAGCACAAACACAATTTAGACTGCAATGAGGTTTCGGTGGTTAAAAATCAGCAATCTGTTGGAAAGAACAGTGTTGCAGGCTCAATGTGAGGTCCTCTCATGTGTGTACTTTAGCTCCCTGTGACCACACAAGAGAGAGCTCTAAATGTATGCTTGTGTGTGTGTGTGTGTGTGCGTGCGTGCGTGTCTGTTTTTGTAAAGTGTGTTATTTAGCAAAGCGGTGACCACATGATAAAACATGGAGGATAAAAATTTCTGCACTGCAAAGATTTGGCAGGTCTCTCAACAAAGCGAATAGAGGGGAAATGAGACGTTGTTTGGTTAAAGCTGTATTGTTGCACACACCGAGAAGAGGGGTGAGACCTGCCTGGAGGTGAAGGGGAGGGGGAGGGCGGGGGGGTGGTCTTGTCATTCTTTATTTACCCCACTTGTAGAAGTCTACGGGACATCAGAAAGTCAGGTCCCTGATGACTAGTGAAAAGACTACCTTGGGGGGGACTCAATGAAGTTCCAACACTGCCAGCACTTCCCCCCAATAACCTTTTTTTTTCTTTCCATGCATCTCTGCTGCCTCCTCTGCTGTTCACAACTCACTCACATACAACTCTTTTATTGCCATATTTTGCCAAAGCAGTAAAAAGTGAACATTCATGTGGTGGCATCAGGGCAGTTATGTATTCTCGGAATATTAATGTATAACATTTACAAGATAAGGGCAGTGTCTAATGGTCAATCACAAAAAAGAGAAGGAGGCAAAATTAGGCATGTATTTATGCTAAATGCTTAAAAGCCAGACACTTCAGTGCCCACTTCTGTGTGTGTGTGTGTGTGTGTCTGTGTGTGTGGTCAACCCAACCCCCCCCCCCCCCCCCCCCCCTCAACTCATTTAGGCTGCACATCAGACAGAATGGCAATCAGACACTCATCAAACTCCACTGCCCTTTTACTTTGCCTCCTCCCTCTCGGCTCGTCTTGTCTGGTGAGTCGCTGCGTTTTAAGCTCCCATCAAAATGTCTGGCGAGGGGACACGGATCTCCTCACCTTCTCACAAGGCCTCCTGTGATCCACCCACCGTCTTCGCTGATGTTACAGTATTTCATAGATCCGAGCGTCCAAAAAGTTGGGTTGCATTTCGTGCCCGAAAAAGCTCCGACTACAGGTAGGAATATACGTACTCATCATTCAGGCAGACAGCTGCACGCAAACACTTCCATGCATCATACATATGGACACACACACACACACACACACACACACACACACACACACACACACACACACACACACAGGACTCTTTTCAAAGAAGTTTGCTTTTTTTATTACTTCCTTTCCCATTCAGCGGCCTCCCCACTTTTCCAGAGTGCCTTGGGTGTGCAGTGAAAGAGCCATGCTTATTATGTGCTCCGGGCTCTCCAAACCCAGCTTTGTTTTGTCCAGATAGCTGGTTTTCTCTCTCTCTCCCTCTCTCCTTCTCTGTCTCTCTTTAATATTCACAGTAAGAGTCTTGGCTCTCACAAGACGGCTGTTTTCCCAGTTTTTCTCCCCCCGCTAACAGCCAAGTGTGGCCCCAGTGTGAGTGTAAACATGCAGAAGGGAGGGACATCTCCTGACAAACATCTCCACGGATGTGCCACCCTGCCCCGTGTCATTCATTCTCCACCTGGCACCGGAGCTAAACTGTTAACGCCGGCGTGTGAGCGTGCAGCGCCTAGGCCTACCAGCGGCTGCACATGCCCCGTCTACCTAACAACGCACTCACATCTGCACTGAAAAAAAGAGGGGATGCATTAAATGAAGCGTGTCATTGGAAGTTGTAAATGCAGAGTTGTCTGTGGCACTTTACTGGTATTATTAACTCACTTTCCATGTAAATTCTTTTATATACTTAAGGAAGAACTTTGCATCATCTTCATAAATACTCAATCCACTCTTAAGAACGCCTTATTGTTTAAGCGTGTGTCCCTCTCACGCCGAGCTGAAGGTCCTGGTGGCCTTGTCTTGTCAGCATGTTTCCGTCAGCGTGAGTTGTGAATATGTCACCGTGACAAATTCCTCTACATTCATTGCACTTGGCGGTTGAGGGTAATCCTCATTTGGACTGTAACGTCTTCCAGCGGTCCCCTTTGTTTAACCAGGTGGCTTAACACAAGAGCCCCCTCTCGCTGAGTGACTCGCACCCACTGTAGAAAATTGTCATCGCCTCGTAGCCCACTATCTGCCAGTGGCAGCACAGCGCGAGCAAACAGCATAAATTAGGAGGGGAGCCTATACTTAAACGGAAGATCACTCCAAACATTGATAAGGCGGCGCAGCGCTGCATGGCAGTCGGACCCCTGGTGATGTTAACAGCACTCTGCTATTATCGCAGGTGTGATCGCTCACCAGCCCACAACCGCATTTACATCTTAATTACCGGCCTAATCAATGGGGTTGCACTTTGACTTCATTTGTGACATTCACGAAACCTCATTTAAGATGTAAGAATAGGCCATCGTAAGTATTGGTGGTAAGAAGAAAAGCACCTATTATATAAAAGGTAACAGGAGATTTAAAAAAAAGAGTGGGGGGACAGAAATTCTCAGGCATGATCACATGGCGCTGTGGGGTTTGACAAAGTGAGTGCCGGGAGATATTTATGATAATTGCGCACTCCTCCCAAAATGACAAAGCAAATTGGCGAGACGTGCAGCGTATGACAGAAAACGGATGGTGTGCGGGACTTGAGCCGGGTGATTTAAATGGCAAGTGATTGAACAACAAACTCGCATTAAGACCGTATTGATGAGTTCAGTGTTTCATTTGGGATCGATAAGACGATTGGTCGAGGCCGAAGCCAATACATGCAGCAGGGAAGAGACTGCAGAGGAGAGGGAGAGTGTATTGAACTGCTTCGCCACAGAATAGAGAAGGTGCTGCGATCTGTTTATCTAACAGCGGGCCGTGGTGAAAACTCCTGCAAATACAGGACGGTCTACAGCTGCTGGGTTTCATCCAGCAGCAGGATATCATCATACTGGGAAACGACAGCATACAGCGATGTTAGATTATGTAAGAATTACTTGAGCAACCAGTTTCTATCAACTTGAATTTACTGCAGACAAGATGATCTAGATCTGGACCAGGGCTATTTAACTATACTGTTATAACTGATCTGTATATTATTTACATTAAATAGTTAGCTTAAAGTAACTGGTAATGTACAAGTCAGCTAAACGTAGTGAATAAATGGGTGAAACATCCAGCTTCTGCCACTCCAAGTGCAAAACATTACATTCCCATACAACTAAACTGCATATTTTCAAAACAAAACATATTTTCTCCTGGATTATGGTTGCAGTTATAAACACGTGGTTAACGTTACGATTCGAACAAAACTATTTGGTTAGCTTTATGATTAGGTTATTAAGTTCCATACATAACGTTCAACATTTAGAGGTGCAAGGTATGAAATTTGGAGTATTTTGTTGGCCTCCCAACATGAGCCGGCGGCTCACAGCTAACAGTGCTAACAACGGCGAAAGTGCTGACGGATCTAACGGTCACCTGAGAGAGAGGGTGCGACACCTCCACGATGACGGTCAGCTGACGGCGTTATCAGCTGTAATAAAGCATTGCAGAGCTAGCCAGTGGGACCCACATGCACAATCATGCACTATAAGCGCACACGGCAGGCCCGGTTATGTCAACAAAGAATGGAGAAGTTCTTATAACAACACACACAGAGGGAGAGAGACTTCATTCTCTGCTTATGTAGCACATTTGTGTTTGCTGGTCTATTAGTGATGATAATGTTAAATACAGCTCTTTCAAATAAAATAAGGAAACTCTGACTTTTCGTTTGACATGGGACCCAAACAGCGTTTTCCTGGGTGAAAGTCCTGTGTTTGTTTGACCCATCCATCCTCGGCAACAACCCCCTCCATATGGACTATGGCTATGATGAGAATAGTAGTTGTGATATGTCAAAAAACAAACGTAATCCGGGAGGGATTCATTCCCATCAAAATGTAATTGATAATGCAGTTTCGTTGCCTAGGAACGTACTTTTTAGGGAATCAGACTGCCAAGTGGTAGTAGCACAAACATGCTGCACATTTGCACTGTTGTGAAAGGTCTGTTTGCCTTACGCCCTCTGTACATGTGCACAGTGTTAAGCTTCATCACTGGTTCGTCATAAAAGAGAAGAAGAGAAGAAATGAATCGTGATAATTAATCTGAACCAGGTTCAGCTGAAGCAGGCTGTGCGGGTAAGAGGCCTCGTACTGTAAAGCTCAAGCAAATCACAGCTGTGTCATCACTCTCCTCCCACAGCGTGACGGATGATGCTAACAATGAACATTTCATCTTCCGCCGCTCCACAAGCTCCTATGCGACAGAGATGAAGTGCATCGGCTGAGATGAATTACCGCACTGTGATTTATCATGACAGGCCAATAGGAAAAATACAAATGAACAATTAGCAAATTTAGCCTTAATTAACCGCTCCCAGACAATAGATGAGCTTGTAGAATGTGTGTGAACATGCGTTGAAATAGTCAAAGCACAGGTCTAATCTTCATGCACTTTGTAGAATAGTACAGTGTTAATTAGGGTTAATTGAGTAATTCCCCTCACTGCATACTGATTATGGATGTCAGAATACAGACGGGGCTATCGTGATTAAGGAGAATGTTCTGTACTGAAGATGTGTGGCTGTTGAGCTAATGTAAGCCAAGCTAACATTCCTTTACAGATCAATTAAACACAAAATGTTTCCTTTAAAAAGGCCATAATGCGTGAATTGAAGGCACTTTAACATATTGTTGATCATTAAAACTGAATTTACTTAAATTAAACTTGCCATTTAATACCATTCTATATTTGTGATTTACATCAAATCAATAGTCAAATCTTTCAAACAACAAAATCGAGACGTTTATAGGCTTGCCTGGTTTGAACCATAGCCACATCACATGTGTCCTCCATTCATCGGGAACACATTTCCCACAACATCTCCTCATGAGGGATAATGTGGTTTAGCAGGCAACACAATACAGTGTGAGACCTGGATGACATGCATCCCTCGTCTCAACACTAGCTTAACAATTAAGATCCACAAGATCTGCTCTGTTGCAACGCACACCCACGCACGCACACACACACACACACACACACACACACACACACACACAGATGCAGCAAACACAAATTAGGACGCATCTCATAATTCAATGTCACCAAATTCAATTGCAATCAGTGAAATTCAATTTGTCTCGAGACCTTGAAATAATGAGTTGATTTGAGTAGAAGTTCTAAAAATATTGAGTGTTGGTAAACAAAGCATTTTCCTGTTTTGGCATTGTGTAAATAGGTGTAGACGAAGAAGAAGAGGGTAGTAATGTTTGCCCCCTAACGCTGGTACAAGAACGGCATGTAAATTATAGAGGAGTGACTCTTAATTAATACGAGTTTGAGCAAAAGAGAGAAACTTTTTGTAATTTCATTTATCACAGACGGTTGTATGTGTGTTGTTTTGTGTCCACAATTTGTGAGTGTGCTATGGAGGAATAGGACGATGCCATCACCCAGGGAGTTGGCAGCAAATATCTGGCTAACAAATGATGATGTGAATACATGGGCTCATAAGCCTATAAATCAGACTTCCCCCTACAAATTAATAGAGTTCACAGTTGACGGCTGCGGAGTAAAATCGTAAATAATGCTTGGCACATGAGAATGGCATGACAACTGGAGGGCAGACCTGTAACAGACAAATTCCCCTGCCTGTTTTTTTTGTTTCAATAGAAATGACACACTTACCTTTTGTATAAAAGAGATTTATTGGGTTTCACACACCTTTGATTGGCACCTGCGTAATACATGTAATAAATCTTAACAACATGGGGGGAAAAAAGCGTATGACATTTTTCCCCGAATTAAAAAGCAAATCTTTTAATAGAACTCTTCGTGTTCTCTTAAGAGTTGATTCAATATTTTTGAAATGTTATTTCTAGTCCACATTTTCTTGTGATGGAGCGACAACACACGTCCGTGTATCCGCATCGAAAAACTGAAATGGCAGCGCAGACTTATTGTTTAACGGCATGAGGATGACAGTGAAGATGAAGGAGGAAAAGTCAGTAAAAAAAAAAGAAAAGGGAAAAGAATAAAAAGAGACAGCAGAAAACAAGAGAGAATAGAGGGGGAGGATGGGAGGAGGGCTAAGTACCAGGAAGCGTGTCAATGTGGGGGGCTAATGGTGGGGGTACCAAGGTTGCAAGCAATTTCTCTTTGTTATCAAGTGAAATGACTCTGCAAATATGACAATAAATCACAGTGGAAATCAATCTGAGAGGAGGCGACTGTGAGCCACTGATAATGCATCAATCAATATTTAATGTTTAGACTTTAATTAATCCACAGGCGCCAAGCATTCTTTAAGTGACAAAGGGGGAGGAGAGGGGGGGAGAAAAAACGAGCGGGGAGTGCTTTTGCATAGAATAGCTCTTATATCAAACAGAGACACTGAGCTGAGCGGCCCCATCAGTCGATTTCCCACAGCTTCCCTGTGTTGCTTTATTACTTCTCTCCTTATTTACGGCTGCTTGAAACAAGAGTAGGATGCAAGCAAATGGAAGTGTTTGGTCAGAATATAGAGATACATAAATACCTTTACCGAGTACATGAATTGTTTTATCCATACAATAACGCTGCTTAAACATGAGTCCCCTATAGTGATCTGGATCCGCTCCAAGTCTGAGTCACCAGGGCCGCTGGCCTTTCTGCTTCTCGTTGTGTTTTATAATAATTACAATAATGACTAATCAAACAAGAATTAGGCAAGCCTAAGCCGGATACATACCAGTGGGGTTGTGTGTTCATGAATTATGATTAATGTACAGAACTGTATGTGCATCGTGTGTCAAACACAGCAGTACTGTTTGCATTCATGACTATGACAGGAAGGAAACCTGTCCAGGGTTCATAATGTGTTTATTCGATGTGACTCCCTGTAGTGGATAGACCTCCATAGTCCAGCTGAAATTAACCGTTTCATATTTTAGACGAAAACCAAACCACAGCGAAGACTTTCAGGATAAAGTTATCAGTCACTATCAACTGAAACCCAGTCTGTTTCCCCAGTAACGTTGTCTCTTAGGGTTTTACGAAGACTCAAGGTAGCGCTTCTTAAGTGCAACGTTGCCCAGCAATAACGTCAACTACTCAAAAACATGAGTCTTAACAATTCCAGAAGGGAAAGAGGGTGTTTGATGCATCGGCGAGTTAAGCGAGAAGCACTTACGTTGGAGTATACAGGAGCGTACAGGCATATTTTAACTGTGGTCGAACTTGGTATTGCAACTTACGGGATCGTCACATAACGCATGCTGGCCCACAAAGCATTGTTCCCATACACCACCACTGGAAAAGGTACCACAGACCAACAGATAATCATTCCTACAGTAGAGGTATTTGCATAATACAAAACACTAATTTGACTGTGAAAAACCAAAATGCTATAGCAACTAAGAGGTCACAAACTAGATTCTTGAGAGAGATCATCAACAGTAAAATGTATCCTTTTTTTTTTTTACTTCTTAACAAATAGGGTCAGCCTAATACACAATGTCTAATTAAGTGCTTTCCATTCACATCCAAGAGATGCAGAATTTGAAACTTGTAAAAACTCTGCCTGAACAATTGTGGGAATGCAACTCTCAAGGCTGTGAGAACACTAAGACCCGCCTCGATACACCACCTGCCCCGGCCTTCATACCTGCACACTGCTGACACCACTGCAACATCTGATTCAGGGGCTCTATCGAACAAAAATCCCCGTCTGAACAATGCAACCACAGAGCCGTTATGAAGGACCGGCTCAAGCACGGAGCCACGCTTAGCCCTCACCCTCTGATCACACTGACACATCCCACAGGTACTAATTACCAAATGTACTCCACAGAGGAGTTGTGGGTTGAAATAACATGGAAGACTCTTGACATTTGGATACCTGCTGTAAGATTCACTGGGATAATTGGGACGCAACTGAGAGGGAGGTCCAGCAAGTCTGGGTTAGTTGATAAAAATGGCTTTGGGTAACACTCCCAAGTAAGGCACATCACCGAAAACCCGACCCCGGGAGAGCAGTGAGGGGGTCAGCGCAGTAGGGGGAAGGCATCACAAGGCATTTCAAGTTTAAAAAACTGGCAGACAATTATTTGAGGAGTTCCTTGAGATGCGGATAAAAGGCTTACCCATAACGGCTCCTGATATTCTTGACCGCGCGTCTTGCTTTTGATCCATTGTGCCATTGTCCACAGATTTCCAGGTCTTTTATCTTCAAAGGAGGGCCCATCTGGAGCTGGCTGGAATGTGCTGCAAAATGTGCCATGAACGAGCTAGTCTTGAAAATCAGCCATTTAAATATCAGTCGATCTGTGTCCGAGGAGAAGCTTTTATTGAATGGCGATAGCTTTGGATGTTTTTTGCAGGTGTGTGTGTGTGTTTCTGAATGTCTGCAGCCTACAGAGTATAAACCGACACCGGTATCATGCTTAACAACGAAGCTTGGATTGACCAGATTTATCCTTTTTTCTTCTTTTTTTTTAAATCAGAGACTATATCGGCTGCAACAAACAGAAAAAACATCCTTCATTTCAACATGCATTTATCGGAAGTGGAGGGTGGGGGGTTGAATAGTATTTAACTGACTTTTATGACAGTTGTTAAGTCATTTCCTGCAGCAGTGGTTTATGTCTTTGCAATAACCTCCATGAATGATGTAATGAGAGATTATGATACTTCCTCCCCTGTTTATGATCTGCACCTCTTGCTTCACGTCAACACGCTGGTGTGTACCCGTGTATCAGGTTCAGCCGACATCAGACCAGTACTGGCTTTGATTCATTGAACAGGTCTATTGGATATTTGCCAGTCCGATAATGATGCAGGTTTATCTATGAGCAATAAACGGAGATAGTCTGTTAAATGTGCAATTAATTCTTGGCACATTTTATGTTTCTAATTAGTCAATGATTTTTTTCCTAAACAAATTCCCTATAGTCTCTTATGTATGTGCTTATTTCCATGGCTGCACAATTGGGGTCAACCACAGAATCTTACAAGATACGACTGTTTAGCCCAGTGTGAAACTAAAAACCGCTCTCTTCGTTCGAATGGCGCTTTTAGATTGAGCCAGTGGGCTTTGGATGTAGCATTGTGCTAACGCTAGCATTGCTCTCCCTGCATTGACTGCTCCACTTAACTTGCAACCACGTGCATATTTTATACTGGTAGTAGGGCTGGTTAAAGTAATTATAAAGTATTGTTGTTGTATTGCATTGGACTGTTAGGGGGTAGAATGAGTGTTTGATCTCTTTATGATGTTACCAACATCTTTGCTTTGCAATGAACTGATATCTATAATATAAGTTGATGAGCAATCTTTTCCAGAAAACGGATTGTTTACATAAACAATTTTACATACAGTAGAGAAATGTGATTTATATAAACATACTTGGTTGAATTAGGCTATGAGGCCTTCATTCACACAATGGTGAACGTAGTGTGCTAACAGGAGCTGTTTGCACAAACGCATATATGAGCTCGACACACAGGAGTGCAAGTATTTACTTACACACTGATAATCGCACACAACATGTTTGTACCAATATACCGTAGTCGGAGAGTCACATGAAACATATTTAGAGACTGTCACACACAAGTTAAAAAATCCCGAGGGCCCTCTTAGTTTTTCTGTTTTTTTCCCACTTCTCATTCACAATGGCCCAGTGTAGGAGAGCAGCAAGACAGTTGCCAAAGGAACATATCCAATTAGTCATGGACGTTAAAAAAGAGGGTCTAAAACAATCTACACCAAAACTGAGTTATCTGAGGCGGAGACAGCGGAGGAGCCACCGGTTGATATATTAGGGCGGATCAGTGTGAAACGCAAAGCAAGTAATGGAATAATCTGAAGTGTGAAATGCAGCGAGCTGTGGACAGACAGGGCCGTAATTTCTAAGGAGGCCAAGTATGACATCGGCCCGAGGAAGACAGCAGAGCGTCATATGTCTTAATTCCCTCAGACATACGTGAACATGTGTAACTGTGTCATTAAATCCCCAAAATGCCACAGGCTGTCATGACTGCAGCCGGGCCGCGTCTGAGAGAAAGAGTTAATAGTAGCCTGCTGTCATGTCCTGTCACTCTCAACAAGTGAACTGACAGGCTGAACACATTTTTGCTGAGAGGACAAAAAATGCCGTCTTTTGGGTAAATATGCTTAAAAAAGAAAAACGACAGCCTTATAGATTTGATTCATTTGACCATGATTTACTGTATAATGTGATAAGTGGAATAAGCGTGGTATTCACAGCTGTCTGCCATCCACAACCACTAAACTTATATCTCAGAAATTAACATACGGCCCATCTGTTTGTGCACTTAGTTGCCTTTTCTCTGTCCAATTTGTTCTCTTTTATTTTTATTTTTGCTTCTCCCTAAAAGTGACAACGTGGAATTTTGCTGCATCTTCCCAAAATACAGTATGTGATTATCTTAGAGGCATAGTAACTACTCACTGGTTGATAAAGTACTGTAACTGGCAAGCTAGCTACTTACATGCTAGCTGGTTAGGCTAGCGATAGCCCCCTGCAATGGGTCATTTAATGCCCCTAGCATTTCAGGACTGTACACCATTCTTTTAAAGAGTTACTAAACAGTTAGTTAGCTTGGTTGCCAACAGGACAGTAAATGGCCAGTTTATTAAAAATGCATTTTTGTACCATCAACTCCTGTATCTGTCTGCAAAAACATGCCGGTGATCCTCGAAGCCTAATAAGCTACAAAGGCTTCCTCTACTTTGTCTTCGTAAAGTGTGTCAAAGTTCACCAAAGTTGACCTTGAGGCTAAAAATTTGCATGAATTTACTTCACCCCCTACTTGATGTTGTTGCAACATTTTGGCATTATAAAAGATGGCGTGAACAGGCCTCGCCTTTCCTCGTGTCTCTCTGACAAATCTATTCCAGCTCAACCTGAACCCGTATGATGTCACTCATTTTAACATCCCATTGATTAATCCCCGTGTCAATTCGGAGCCCAAATTTGCTGCCACGGATTTAAGAATGCACCCAAGCAATATACAAGTTGATTGCATACAAAGTCATAGGCCTGGTGATGTTGGAGCGCGTGCACGCTCGCGTAGAAGTCTGGGTCAAGGAACTTTAGGAATGCTGCTCTGTCCTTTTGTGCAGACTTGCTCCTGTGCCAGGACGAGGAGGGCCTTGCCTTTAATCCATACTGATTTGGTAAACACTGACGTTAAGACTGTTGCCGGCCAACATCTAATTCTGTTGTTTTCCCCTCCAAAGAAAATGTGTATTTCTCTGGAGATGTCTTGAAACAGATGGAAATGTCGAGGGGGATAAATTTTAATCTGACTAAGGCTCATGCTTTGATTGGACCCCAGATTAGGATTGCAGCCTAGTATTTTCAATAATTATTCTCTAGTTGAATTAAACGTATCCTCTTAACACGGAAAACATACGCATGTCGTGCGTGTCTGCCCCGAACATCTGTAGGACCACTGCTTTTAATCTCAAAATATTTATTAAGCAAAGGAAGAGCTCAGGATGCGCGGACAGCGACATGCGTGAAATCCATTCAGTTTACAGTCACTGCAATTAATCCGTCTAGAGATAAAGTATGTGTGATATTGAATTTCCTTATATCTCTTCATTTAAAGTGCATTTCTTGCACTTTTCGACGGGTAAAAAATAATATGTTACGCCATTATCTGGATTGAATCCATCAAGAAAGCAAGCCACCTACTCACTGCCGTCACCTGGACAATAGCCTAGGAACTTATCTCGCTTGCTCCTCATTGTCTCATATCAAACCACTATTGCTTTTCTACTTTTTTATTTCATTCTCAGAGACAATCCAGCCACTGAGCTTGTTTGCTAATTGATGGCAAAGTGGCTGGGGCATTCATCCTCAGGGCCCCTCTGTTTGCAAGCATGGAGCGCGGAGCCCCTCTTTCCTGTCATGAATTAGGACCACTTACCCCAGCCCGCTTAAGCCCCATTGTTATTTTTATCACTGACCATTTTAATAAATCTCAGGTGGTAATCTCCCCAGTGCCGCCCCACCAGACACCCTTTAAAGTTGTGTGTAAAAACAGTTACCTGCCGTAACAATGGCCTCGTCGGCTTGCTTTATCTGATGGGTGTTGACAAAGAAGGCAGATGCCCTGCTGGACATAAGGTCAGGCTTAATATGACCCTCCCCCATCCCTCCCCCCTCCCCTGCTTCTTCCAGGAGGGCGTACAAGAAGGAGGGAAGAAGGGACGAAGGAGGAGGGTGCTCTCCTCTTATCAATGTGGAAATGACACTGTGTAATTCACTGTGTGTGTGTGTGTGTGTGTGTGTGTGTGTGCATGGTTTAATAAAGGGCAAAAAAATAAAAGCCCAGGGCAGCAACGAGGCAATGAAAAAAAGAAGAGAAAGATTAAAAAAGCATATGTTTTAGAAGTCATTAAGAGGACTCAGTAGAGCCTGCTGTGGACTTGATTTACACTGGGCGGTAAGCCGTTGGTGGGTGTAAATAATGTATTAATTTTTAAAGAGATTTTTTTTCTCTCTCTCTTCTTTCAACGATAAAAAAAAAATCTCCATCTGGTCAAGTGTGAAGTAGGACAGAGCTAGATTAGAGAATGTTCTGTGTTATCTTATCTGAGCACGGGCTTAATGTCTGCACAATCAATGCTCCTCCAACAAGTGGTTCATTAAAAACAGAATGGCAATGTTTAATTCCATGTATTACAAACGTACGTCGGCACAGAAACTGACGAGAGGAATCAAAGCCCAGAGTGGGGATATGGATTCACATTACTGTTGTTAGTGAATTAACGGGAAAATATCTGAATCAGAGTGGCTGCTGTAATTGTGGAGACGTGCGTTTCAGTTGCGCGAGGATGACGGGAAATCAAACGAGGATGTATAGGGGGGGTTCGGCAGCCAATAAAATCAACAATAAACAATAATTGTTTAATTTTTTTAAGCAGGCTTGCACATTTGCAGGATCTACAGCTTCTGTAATGTAAATAATTGCTGGTTTTCTGCTGAAGATGTAACCTTGAGCCCGAGGAATGGTGAATCGTTTATATTATTTTTGACGCAGGCTAAATAGTTAATCAATTAATTGAGAAAATTATCAATCAATCAATTTAGAATGGAAAAAACTTCTTGCAGAAGAATGATAATCCAAATCTTGAAATGTGGGTTCTATATTCTATGGGAAATGTGTCATTATGAACATATCTGCTTCTCAATACGCCCTTTAATATAGTTTCTTTCTCTGCTCTTGAGCTCGCACAAACATCATGTCAGCCTTGTAAAATAATTGATGCTATTTTTTTCTCCATCGATGTTCTAGAGTCTTTAAGCTCCCTGTAATGGATCTGTTTGTCAAAAGTATGTTACAAACGCATCTGACTTGAAGCAATCAGCTTCCATCAGCAGCTGTCAACGTCTCGTGACGGCCTGCTGTTTTACTGCGAATGAACTTCTCTGGACAGGACCTGCTTCATTCAGCAGACCCGTCATTACTCCATGCAAGCATCAGCATCCGGCAGGGCGACAGAGACGGCGGCGCATCGGCCAGGCACCTGTCCCCGCTCGTCCATCGCTCACATGGCCTCAGTCCCGATCATTCTCCCTCATATCTATAATTCATGAAGGTCCTCCGGCTGCGCCCCTACAGAGGAGAGCAGAGGTACAGCTCCGTCCGGTGCCAATATCTCGTCATGCTCTGAATCGCAATGGCTCGTGCTGCCGTGATATTACCCAAATATTATTAAAACTTTGAAACCTCCCGCTCCCATAAATTAGGAGCAAATCGCCGGTGATGCCATAAAATGTATGAGCTGCTGTAGCTGGGGAGTAATTACACACTTAAAGAGGAAGCGTGGCTGAGCATTCTGCCGTGAAGAGAGTGGACAGAACGCAGGAAGTAAAACTGACCAAAGGAGAAGATTTGCACGGGGCTCATTATAGTTCAGGTTGTCTGTGTTGATGGGGAGGTGGGCTGGTGGCTAAAAATGGCAGCTTTGACTTCTTTGGCCGTCTGAGAAGAAAAACTGTGGCGTGTGCTGCCTAAATGCCCTCAGGCAAGGCACTATGGAGTGGGGAATATTCCGGGCTGTGCTAAAACGAGCCAGTAAACTTTGTAAGTAAAGTAAAAAAAGTCTATATTATTCATTCACGAGGTCAGACCAACCTGGATGCGGAACCATTACTGGAGATAGAGAGACCAAACATCTGTTTGTTAAATGCGAGCAGGCTGCAGTGTGACATGTTTGCAGTCTTGTCCTCTTCAGATGTTTGGCCTACAGTGATCCACTTCAAACACTTGGCTTGCGATGCTCTCTCTCTCTCTCTCTCTCTCTCCTGCTAAGACTCTTGCTCGCTCTCTCTCGTCTCTATCTCGCTCAGGCTCAGCTGAGCTGCGAGGCCTGATACCCTCTTCTCCTTGACTCCTTCATTCCTCTCTCCAGTATCTGTGAGTGTTTTATTTCTCTCCTTTCTCTGCTTCTGTTGCAGCTCTCTCCATATAATCTCCTCTGTGGTTTTAGCTCTCCGTCCTCTTTAAGTCCCCGTCGCTTGCCGTGTTTCCCTCTATGTATTAGTGTTTTGGAGCTAGCGTGCTTGGTGATGATGAGATTTGATCCTAAACGCTGGATGATCCTCACCTGATATACCACGCCAGGCCGATTCTTAAGCAGGTCAAGGTCCCCGTCTTAAGAGGAGAGGACATTTTTCTCCCCTTGAATTCACTGCGACAGGCTAATCTGGCATTAAAGTTGAGCAATGTGTCCATCAAACTAAGTAGCGAGCGGCAGCATGCTGCTCAGGGTTCGTGCTGATTTGCTGCATAGAATGTAACTCCAGCGATGTGAAAGTAGTGTCGAGTAAATTGCAAAGGATAAAGTGGAGTGGTGCATCAGATCCCTGATAACAGGGGACTTGGAGGAACCAGGAGATGGTCGACGGAGGTGGAGGAACAGGCGGTGATAATTGATGGGACATCTGCTGAACTGCAGGTGTCTGTGACTTAACAGATGACTTCACCCAATGACGCAATGCTGTTTATAGCAACAGTACAGAGCAAATATATATAAAATTTTATAAAAATTTGTATAAAATTCACACGCATCTAAGAACTGATTTGGACAGAATGCATTCTAGCAAACAGTAAATACGGACAAGACATTATACCACTGTGTGTACATATATACATACATTATGTATATGTATACACAGCAGTATGTCTTGCTTTCTACAGATATATATACACACTAATAATAAAGTCAGAAATTGCATAATTACTTAAAAGAAAAGAAAAAGGTTTATGTGCAAAAACAATTACCATGAAACTATAACTAGACAATGTTTATTTTTACTTTTTTTTAAAATGCTTCGGACAATAATCTCCTTGGTTTATTAAGTAATGCTTTTATCTCACAATTCAGTGATGGATTAACAGCTTTGTATACCGGGAATTCGTCGGAACATCAAACGCTGCTTGGCACCTTGTGATTGTTGACAGATTTTGACACACCGTCATGAGATCTCTTCATGAGTAGACTCTCATCTCGTGCCCACACAAACAGCTTTAACACTGTCGTCATGACTTCAGAGGAAAGGCATCGGCGGCCCTCACGTGTTAACGCACTTCAATGCGGCTACGTTTGCCCACGGTCCAAGAAGAAGAAGACATTATTTTTTTGCAAATACAGCTGGCAGGCGACTTAAAGGGGCCATTAGACTGCTCTTGTAATTGTTGAAAGATAAGAGAACAGAGAGAACGGGGGGGGGGGGGGGGAGAATGCAACCAGGACAGAGACAGGAGAGTGTAGGGGGAGGAAAGGGGGAGGAGTGGTGGAACATTCTTCAAAGCGATATCAATTTTGCCATTAATCCCATTTAAATTGATTTTCCTCCCTCGAACACTAAAAAAAACAGATGCTAAAATGCTTTTCTTTACAGTGCCTCCAAATGTAAATATAGCAGCAAGAGATACAGTGTGGGAGAGAAAAAAAGAAAAAGATGGAGGGAGAAGGAAAGAGAGAGGCAGAGAAAGGGAGAGCAGGGAGTTCAGCACCTCTTTGATTGCTATCTTGGGGCTATAGTGAGCAATTGCTGGCTGGAACTTTTAAAGAAGCTGATTACAGACTGTGGAGCAGACAGACAGACAGACAGACCTGGTCCCAGGTACCACTCAGCTGACCATCTCACGACCAAGCGCCGCCCTCACAACTACCGCTGTAGTGCCCTTTAGCAACATGCTCACTGGAGTCTGTTAGTGTCACGTGGTTGATAAAAAAAAATGTCCGCATCTGGACTGATGCCAACACAGGTGAAGCGTTCAGTGCACCAATTAAGATGATCTTACATGCCAGAGCTTCAACCGACCAGGTCCTGCTGTTTCAGCCTCTCAGCTTCCTCTTTCACGCCGCCTGGAAGTCGAGGGAGGCGGACAGTGAGGTGAGGTGTTGGAGAGAGGGATGGGGAGAGCAGGGGGAAAAGGGGAAGGGGCAGATCATTTGTTTCCAGTTTTCTCACAGCTCCAGGCCTGGCACTCCTACTTCTGTTGATTTACGGCCTTTCTCAACACGACCACATCTGAGAGAGGAATAATTAGAAGGCTCTAAAACTGTGCAGTTTAGGGCTGTAGTAATGAAATTTGTTGGCCTGCAGTCGTGATTTTTTTTTTTGGGGGTGGAGTCGGAGCAGAGAGGTAGACCGGGGGAGACGGGGAGGGACGTAGGTGACCGTCTGGGATCCCAAATAGTCGTGTTGGAGTGCAAGAGAGATGAAGAAGAGGAGGAGGAGAAGTCCACAAACGCATGCATGACAATACACACATACTCTCAGATCTCACGCTCCGCTTCCCACAAACTCTGATCCAGCTTGTTCGGAGAGCTTTGCAGCGCCTTTACAAGATCATTTTATTCCTACCAACTCCTTGTTATGGTGATTAAATATATCCCCAGAGCAAGGCATCAATTACTGGGCAGTGGAGCACCACAAAGGGGCCTGGCTGGGAGCTGGGGAGGGGGCTTGCCTGCCTGCCTAGCTGGCTGGCTGGCTGGCTGGCTGGCTTGGCGGCTGCTGTCCTGGCTGCGATGTGCAAGGCGGAGGAGTTCCAGGCCTCGTCAGTCACCAGCTCCAGAGGAGAGCAGGGAAGTGCTGCGGGGCCTGGCTGAGCGGAGCCCTGGCTGGGCGAGTGAGCAGCTGCCTCCCTGGCTCTGATGAACGACGGAGCTCCTGGGGGAAGTGGGAACACCCCCCCAGCTTCGCTTTCCTCTCTCTCTCTCTCTCTCTCGAAGGTTAGCTGCTCTGACGCAGGTTCTCTAAACAATACGGCCTCCCCATAAACACCAAACAGCTCATCTCTTGGGCTGAAGTAAAACATATAAAAGATGGAATCAGTAATGGCAAAAGTTCCAAGGTTGACGAGGCGATTAGCCCTTTTACTTTTTACCTTCCACACATTTGAAATGACCATGTCGGGCATCTCCCTGGAATATAAGTGAGAAAAGAAACACAACAAAAGAATGGTGGCTATTACTGCCGTCATCTACAAACAACTATAATCTGGTCTATGCTATCAGCCCCAAAGCTATTTCCATTTATCTTGCGTGCAGGTTGTTTTGTTCTGTTTTTGTTCTGTTTTTGGTGAATGTGTTGCGGCCCTTGACCACTACTTCAACAACATACATCAGAGTTTCTGCAGTCTCCACACATGCAGCCTCTATCCGTCCCCCACTTCAGCACAAATAACACACACATAACCATTCGTATATATATATATATATATATATATATATATATATAGGCGTACACACACCTTTAAAATGATTTCGTGATTACACTTATTTCAGAAATTTGAAATGAGTATATCAGGAAAAAATATACATGTATCTTATATTACAAATATTTTATTACTTATTATATTAAAAGTATAATCAAATGATTTTTGCAGCATGATAGTACTTCCACACACACACAAACACACACTCCCCTCCACTCATCACGGTGGGGTCAGCCAGGTGACGCCCCGACATCACCACTAGCCCAGCAGGAATGGCAGCTATGCAGGCTGCCCTTCTTTAATGGCACCTTGCCTCTTATTTACTGATCCTGGGGCATGCATCATTTACTCTGAAGCTACTGGTTTTTGTCCACCTGTCACCTGACCCCTTCCGCCAACGTTGGAGGGGGCATGGGGCTCAGGTGGCGTAGAACGGGGGGACATGGAGGCCATCACTCAACCTCAGTAGTTGTACATCACAGACATCCACACTGCAAAAAATGTCCCTCTTTACAGGCGCTTTCATCTGATCTGATGAATCAAAATTTGTTTTTATTTCTTTTGGGAAAAACGCAAATTATTTTCTATCACATCACTTTTTGACACAATTTAGATACTAGTCAAGTGGTATGACCTTAAACAAGCAAATAAAATAAAACAAAGGCTCAGTATTAAATAATGTGATGATGACAACCATGGAACTAAATATGTGTAATAAAGCACACCTAGGGAACGATGCAGGAGAATGACAGGTAAGACCTGGGAGGGAACGTGAGGGGACCTGAGGACAGGAAGGGTGGGGTCAGGTATTAAAGATCCAGAAAGGATAAGAGCTGTGGTGTTCTTGCCCCCTCGTAGCCTGAATTCTGGACATGTCAGGGCATGAAGTATAGCTGGAGTTTACACAAGGGTGGAAAGCGCGTTTTAAAAATCAACCATTTTGGTTTGTCCATTAAAGAGGGACTACTAATATTTAACCTGGTATCCATAGGAACAGAGATCCTCAATGCCATTATCACTGATATATTATATGGTTGTCATTGATTATTTAACTATGATTCCACACACACACTGCAAATAAGCCATGCACAATTACTTGAATGGTAAGATTTCCGATAACACCAGACTGACACGACTCTCAGCAAGTCTACTCCATACAACAGTGTAACACTTCATTGGACATGTGTGGACCCTTTTTCTATATCCAGCCAGCCTTTCCCTGCTCACTTTCTAATCAGGGAAGGGGAGGGTTAAGGGGCGGCTGGCCAAGGGGACTGAAGAATCTTACTGGGATGTAATCCCGTCCAAGTGGCACTGGCTCTTTCTTCTCTCTTGTTAGGGCTCCTTTGTGAGGCTCCAGAGCTGGGGGCCCGGAAGGGAGCGGAGGATGTGCAGTGGATGTGGCAGTAAGGCCTGGGGAGAGGTGAGGGTGGGGGTCGGGCTAGAACCTACACTGCAAAAGAAAAAAAAATGCTAACAAGCTGTTCATTCCAGCGATGGAATTCATAATATTGTTTCTTTAAAGGAGGAGAACAGTCTCAGCTATGATGAGATCATTTTACTTACTGGAAATTCTGCATTTCAGATAACTGCTGCTGCCGCTAGAAATAGAGCTGCAACTAGTCATCCTTTTAGCTCAGTCGACAAAATGACAAAATACACATGTAAAGAGTGCGGAAGATATTCATTTCAAAATCTCATGAAACATGACACGCAGACAGCCCTTACTGTTGTGGGAACAGGATCAGACAAAGTTTTGTGTTTAGAAATATGTTGGAGATTAATTGCGAGATGCAACCATAACTCAACTAATTAAAAAATGTCAAAAAGCAAACTTGAATGTACAAATTTTGATTGAAAAACAAAGACCAGAAATTGATTTACAGAAGAGAAATGATTTGCAATGGAATATTTGCTTGATTACAGAACGGTACATCTGGACTTAGACTTTAGGCCTCAATCATTTCAACATTTTGCTGGCCAAAGGGTATTTACACATGTTCTAAAATCAAGATGATAAATCTCAGTAGTTTTTATGCAGCGTGTGCCGGCTGAAGCGAGGGCGGACACGCCCCGACCGATGAATAGAAGTGACATTAACACAACACTGGTTTGTCATCTGGAAATCATTGAGGCACCAAGTGATCTATGACAAATGGGTATGTATCCTATCAAAATAAGCACATTGGAATCCAAAATCCATATACATGCATTTTTTCCCCCTTCTCTACCACACATCTGTCTCCTCAGGCATGAAGAAGTGCTAGTCCACGTGCCTGACGCCTCCTCTGAAAATGAACGCCGTATGTATCCATACCGATACATGTGTATATATCTTTTTTATCGAAGCTTGTTTGCATGACAGCAGTGTCACTGGACCATCTGTGCACACTCACGATAGACGCCCATCTTTCTGCTCCTCTGAAGTGGAGCCGCCTAGTTAGACAGACAGTAACGGGGCGGGGACGGCGGGGGGGCAGGGGGGGGCTCGCTAGGAATGCAGGCCCTGTGTATTGTTTGTAAAAATAAACCATCTGGACAAAGATATTTGAAGAGAATTTATATTAAACAGCTGCGAAAGCAAGCTTCTGTGTGTGGACCGGTGATGCAACAAGGACCACACCGCACGACTGAATCTGATCATCTTCCAGGACGGGGATGTAAAGAAATCAGAGGAGAGGGAGTTTTGACTGGGGGGGGGACGCCGAGCAGAGAGTCACAGTGGAAGGATAAACAGAGGGCTGCTAGAATGTGGAAAGGGATCCTCGGTTTAGCAGACAGGTTGGTATCGTTCTGCAGTGGGACAAACTTGGGTGCACAGGAAAAAGCCCTCCCAAGTCAAGAGACGCTCACCCAGTTGCTGGCACATCACAAGGAGCAGATGTGGAGGGCTAAGAAGCCCGCTGCAAGCAACCGGCCATCTGGCCAAGCTAAATATTGCCTCAGTGCACCCCGATTCTATTTGCCTTTGGCGCATTTGTATTGTCCGTGGTCACACATAGGTACACTCCAATCACTGTCGAACAGGGAGGGGGATTTATGGAGGTGCCATCAGGGTGATTAGTTCCACTGGTAAACAATGGCCTACCCTTGTTGTGTTTGACTCTTGTGCGCTCGACGTGAATGGCACGCAGCAGAACAGCACTCCCACTACTCAATGGTGTCTGTCTCTTTCTGCTAAAGTAACATCAAACAAACACGGCAAACAAAGCGGGGGCTACTAAACGCAGACGCAGAATCAAAGGGTCGGTGTCTGCACAGAGAGGCCTCGACACTTCACTCGTTCCAAGATGCCTCCTGTTCAGTACGCCGAACATTTCTGGACACAAACAAGCCGAGCGAGGCAGAGCCGAGGAGCCGGAGCCAGCTGTATCACACAAAAACCAGCATAATGACCACTTGTTGCTCATGGCTCGAGACATTTATAATAAAAGACGAGGGTTCGCACATAGGCAGTTTTCTGTATTATTAAGTGAATTACATGCCGTAGCTGCTACTGTTCCTGTACAGTTTTTAGCATGAGCCGGGATTCCATACATTGTTCAGACACAGCCTGGCTGAACAGGTGTCAGCTGCACACAGCTCAATGGAAATGAATACTGAAATACACGCTTGGATTTTATAATTGTGAACATAAGAGGGAAAATGTGCTACTAGATTAAAACCAGCCACTTGGTCTTCAGCACAAAGCAAAATCTGTAGTTGCTCGAACTTTGTGTCAATAAATCAACACTACATGTTCCACTGTTAATAGACGTTCACACCCTGTTAAAAGGGACATTCTGAATGCGGATGCTCAGTGTATAATATTCACATTAACTAGCTACTCTGTAGGAAGATTCATACCAACTCGGCTCAAAGATAAGAGGAACCTGACATCACACAAAAAGGCAGATCAAGTTAGGCAAGTGTACCATATCAAACATGCATTATATTGGATTGTCAAATACAATAAAATAAAAACATAATGGCTAAATAAAAACACTTTTTTTTCTCCGGTGCCACCTCACAAACGATCTGCATGAATGAGTGGGGAGTTAGGTATTTCACTTCTAACTTCTCTCACACTATAAACGACCCCATGAGATGTTAAATACCTAAACTCCCCACTAGTCAGTTAGAACCTAAGAAGCCTCTTGGATGAGAGGAGAAACCTCTTCAAACACCCAAAGTGAGTCCAGCTGACTATGATAAAGCTTTCAAAGACATTTGGGCTAGCATTATTTATTATTTATTTATTATAGCTGGACACTTTCGGGATGGAAAAACTAAAGTATGCATTTTTAATATGAGCGGGTACATAATATATCAAACACTGTGTCTAGAGTCTGATCTATAATTTATCTAAACTGATTTTAGTTCACTGTAGATATAAGACAGCAGATACATAGCTATTGTTTTTGTTTTTTAAAGACTGACATTGGGATCTGCTTGACTTCTCCATGAGAAAAATCATATCAGTTATTTGAGGGGACAGTCTTCACTCAAGATCAATCTATGTTTTATACTAATACTAGCTCAGGTACTGTACTATTAGGCATATGCATGTAATGAACACAACTGTAGGCCTCGCTATCATTGCCATCGTCACATCGCGGACCTCTACTGTAGGATACAGACTTATCTGAAGGCATTAAAAAATGCCTCCGTCATTAGTCTCACCTTGGTCTGCTTGCATCACAGACCAGGCATCCTCTAATCATCTCGAGGACCAATATCCTGCAATTAGTCCGGTTTCCATACTCTGCCCTCGGGTCCTGCTTCAGCCTGGGAAATGGGATCCAGTCGCTTGCTAAGCCTCGGCTTTGGTGCTGCAGAGCACGTCACACACTCCCAGTGCAGCCTGCCAGCCATGATGTGGTTGTTATCTCATGTTTGCATGGGAACCACATGTAGTGAGTACTTTCCTTTCATATAGGGCATGTTAGTTAGTGCAGGCGGGGTGGCAGGGTGGGCTGAGGATTAGAGAGACTGTCCCATAATGATCAAGTCGAGCGGAGTGCAAGGTTAACCAGATCCTAAAGCGTGGCACAAAAACTCTTGCCCGAGTGTGTAAATTCCTGAAATGCAAAATATGCAGCCTGCCTGCTGCGGTGAGGTTAACTATGTTTATGGCTTCATGGGAAATATAAAAAAGCAGGTCACTTTCTTTCATGTTCCGACATGCTTGTTATCAGACAGGGAATATGTTGTGGGTTCGGCCTACATGTTGGATGTGCCGTTTGAGGCATAAACAGGGTCAGTCAGAGTTTTTCCCTGCACAAGAACCCTTTTGTCGATGATCACTGGATTGGGATCATATTAACTTCCGATGGAACACAGGCACTCTTGTACAATTGTGTGTATGATAGGAAGTGCGCACGCATGCATCAGTGGGGCCCCGGCTTATCCCATCGCACGCAGTTAATAATAGCCGCGCAATAACGCTCTTGAGAATGTGCTTTTAATTGGTTTATAAATTCTGCCAATTATGCAGCGGAATTCCCCCTCAGGAGTCACCTTCACTAATCTGCTTCAAGCCTAAGTGGAATCAAACAGGCCGGTGTCATGGAGTCAAAGACTGTCGCGAGAGAGAGAGGTTGCAGACAGCAGGGCGTGCGTGCGTATGCCGACATGTATGTGTGTCTGAACCCGAAAAGGTGGATTGTCCTGCAGCCTGGCAGATCATGTGAATACGGCAGGCCAATTGGATTAGCAGATTAACCGCAAGATTTGCCCTCTGACCTTTGGATGCACTCAGACAGCCATGTATTTGGCCGACTGACGTTGGTGCAGGCTGTCGCTTCCTCCCACACACGCACACACACATGCACACACACATGCACACGCACACACAAGGTAACCGTGTAACCTTTCCTTGCCTGGAAGGGCATAGATAAACAGGACACTATAACTTAATGTTCCTGCTTCAGGAGGATTACAAGTATGAAGGAGATTAGCCCATCCACTACAACAATAAGCAGGGTTAAATCCAACTATCCTCAAGTGCCAACTCTACACACTTATCTTTGACCATATGGAGGTATTACGAGAAAGATAGACAGATAGACACAACTACAATTTTCGGGGGGTATTATCCATGACTAAAATGAGCTTAAGGGCTGCCGTAATACACGTCGGGCAAATGTAAGTTTACCCTCTGTGTTCGTTTCGGGGAAGCAGGGCTCACTAGGTCACGCATGGCCACTTGTGGTTTGAAGCAAAGCTCCCCAGGAGAATAAGGCAGACTTGTTTGGTTCCAGCAGCCCTTAATGTGTGGACACATTTTTTTTTTCTCAGAGTCAGAAAAGCAGGCTGCCAGTGGCCCTCGCCGCACCTGATGACCCGCAGATCACCTCTGCCAGCCGATGATGTATTTCATTTCCCCATGTCTCTTGGCTGACTGACAAATGCAGGTTATTCACACATGTCGCTGCTGTTGTTCCTAATCCAGTACACAGCTCACATGTCCAGGTTTGCCAGTAGTTGCTCTCTAAACAAGCAGAAAAGACATAGCACGGCCGTTGCCAAAAAGCCTTTGAACAAAATTACTTCCTCTCACACACCACGGCTTTAATTATGTGTTGGAGAACATAAAACAGCTTGGACAATTTGTAGTGGGAAATCATATTTCCATTGAAAGGGGCTCAGGACATAACCAATGATTTATAAGAGGAATGTCATAATTATTTTTCTCCAGCAGGCCAAGGATCGGGTTTCAGCTAATGGGTGTCGAGCTGAAAGCACTAATTAGGTTTTGTAGTCGACTGACACCGGCAAAGAAAGAGAAGGTGCCACAATAAATAAGTTCTCACCGTGTAACTCAAAGCCTGTAATTTGAGTCGATGCTCCTGTATTAGGTTGTGGGAATTATAAACGTCTCAACAAAATGCAGATAAGTAATTGTGAGGTGTCTTAGCCGTACTTTGGCAGTGTGGAGGGGCTTTGACAAGTATGATTACTGGAATAAGCCTGGAACAAACCTCTCTGTGGGCTGCTGTATGAAATTAAAAACAAATTACTTTGAACATGCTCACGACTTCGTAGCAGTCGCTGCTGTATGCCTCTATAAAAACAACCAACGTACCATCATACATTATTGGAGAGGAGTGTGTTGTATTATCACGCACTAAATCAACACATTAAATATCTGATTTAAACACATACTCCTCTCTGAGTGATATTTTAAGTCCCTGTAAAAGATGAATTGTACTTGTCCAAACATGACGTAAATCAATGACTAACTTTCAGGCAAATGTTGTATTTCTTCTTTGTGCCTGACATAAAAAGCTATAAAATTATATAAACATAGACTGTTACCTTTTACAGTCTTGCGTAAGCAAACGAAAAAAAGGTCTGGTGGCCTGAGCACATGACCTCCGAGGTTTGGAATTTTCCATCGCTTCCTTTGAATAGACTTAAACATGACAATTAGAGAGCGGATCACGTGACCTTTTTGATTCTTGGCTATTCAGCGAGGGCCGCACATCCATGTGCATACATAAACCGTTTCATTTTGCCTACATACGGCGTGAAGTGCTGGTGTGGGGCCGTGTGCAGTGCCAGCCAGGTGCTCTCAGCAGGCTGTCATCTTGTGAGACACACTCAATAGTCATTAGGCCCTATCTCTCCATCCAGGCCCATGGCCCTTAGCAACACACACACACACACACACACACAGACACACACACACACACACAGCCAAGTGGCACCTTCCTGTAAACAAACAACACACGGCAGCAGGACATGGCAGCGGCTCCTCTCTCCCTCCCTTGACACTGATGGCTTACGTCCCTCATGCATTAGTACTCTCCTCTGGCACTGGAGAGCAAACCAGCTGAGCAAGCCGGGACACCTGATGTATGCCAGGTCGGATGCAGCCAGGACCTGAAGGAACACCTTTCAACAGCAGTCGTGATGGAAGTCACTGCAGGATATGGCTTCTTTTTTTTCTTTTTTTGAACAGCAAGTACTGCGGGAGACAACCACACGCAGTACTACGTATGGCAACAGCAAGGAAACATGACCAGTCATCGTCTATCTGCAAAACATCAGTCAGCAACAGTTCCATCAGAAGTGCTCTCACACGTCCTTAATGGAAAATGTGTGATTGGCAAGTAGTGGAGACTTTATAAGAGACTAACTCTAAACATCGAGCAGAAGAGATTCATAATCAGGTGCAACATACATTCAATTCTATGCTGCAGATGAAAGAAAGACAATGACATCAGATCCTTTGTGGGCGGCAGTAGCTGATGGAAATATGTCTACAACTGTGAGATAAATCAACATAATGCTGACATTGCGATAAAAGACAAGTGCGAGTATTGGCAACATGAACGACAACGTATGGCCTGCTGATTAAAGTGAAGGCGGTTAGCCCTGAAGTTAGCAACAGCTCATGTGCACTTAAGGTGGGCGGACCTTTAAGGTGGACAAACACTGTTCTCCTTTAAATGATAAGCTGGGATTTCACTTCAGCTTTTATTTTTAATATTTATTTTTAACCATTTAACTGTAAGCATGGTTAAACAGTTAATTATTAACATACTTACAGGAATCTATGTTCCATTTGTGTCAGGAAAACAACGTTGAATGTTTAAACTAGGAAGAGCATATTTAATTTGTTACATCCAGAAAGTGAGGAACATGTGATTTAGATAAAACATGTTTTCAAAGTTATAGTTAGAGCTGTAATGGCATTATTAGGTACTCACATGAGTACTCTGTATCAGCAAGGACCCAAACGTACTTGTACTCGGTGTGAACTACAGTGGCATCGGTGCGTCCCTATTGCCAGAGGTTCGGGCTGTAATGATGGCGCTTTAATGTTGTTTTTCCCCTTGTCTTAAAAGCTCCATTGCAGTTGAGTATATTTAGCTCCATCGCCCAAAGTCGGCTGAGCTGCACATTAAAAACTTTGGGAAGAGAGTTTATATACAAAATAAATGCAGTGGTGAATAGAAAGCAATTATGTGGGATGTGAACATCTGTATGATGAGTTCATCCATGGCGAGGTCTGATTGTTCTTGATCCTCCTTGGATCAAAGGCTGAGAAAGTCAATGGAGCGGGGTAAGTATATCACAAAAGCAATAATAAACTAATCAAGTACCGAGCAGCGCAGAATAGTCAGCTGTCAACTGATTATATTTGGCATAAATGATGTATCATTCGCTTTCTGAGCACTACCTGGCTATATTTTGTTTCTATCTATTTTAAATAAACAAATACATAGATCCAGCTAACTTCCTTACCTATTGTATTTTTTTTTTTTAAATCACTTTTCTATTTCTGTTGTGCTATCTGATTCATACTGGCAAATTTAGAGAAGCTGCTGGGTGACATCACCCACATTACACCAGTCTGTTTTTGCCAAAACAGATCACGCAACAATCCAGCACAAACTGCAGAGTGACATGCCCTGCATGACCCAGAGAATAAGACAACAAACACACACACCCACCTGTGTGCCACACACACAAACACACTGCTCTACACTTATCCACTCGCACAAAACTACTCTCTTCACACCCAGAACGAGGTAGATGAGGTGTGAGTGTTGGATGGGGAAGAAGTTATATATGTGCAAATTCACAGGCGCACACACACACACACACACACTCACTCAGACACACATGGCTCTGCCCTGTTTCGACCGGGCTGCAGAATCCCTGGCCCCTGTCATTCATTAGTTTACAAAAGCTGTGTGAGGCAGACATGAGGTCACTGTGCCGCTTTGAAGACAGGAACACACAGACAGTGTATTAGAAGGTAAAGAGCATCTGACTGGGACCAAGACAGAATACTTATTAACCCGGTCAATGAGTGCTGCTATTGTGTCTCCCCTCACCTCCCTGGTGAGGAGGAGCCGTGCTGAACAAGACGTCGGGGGTGTGAAGGGCCAGACAGGTCAAATCCTTTTTTTCCCCGTGCCCGGCTGAATAATGTCTCCCTGAATCTCTGAGAACACGTTGCTCCCAATGCAGATTGTGCAAATATGACCGCTGATCGCAGGCGATTTGTGCAACCGTGCAAAGTTATTCTGAGAAGGCACAATATGTATAGGCAAATGTCTGGACGGACACATGTATGAACACGCTTGCCATGAGCGCGCACACACACACACACACACACACCCAGCCACCACGGTCCGTTGCTGAGTCAGTGTGTGAAGTCGCTGGTGTATGAAATGAGGGGAGTACCTTTCATTTCCTCCCCATGGTTCTCCACAACTGCCAACAGGAGTATGTATGCCCTCCTGCGCCGCTGTTTCAGCATGTCACGGCTATGACTCAGAGCTAAGAGAGCAAACAGGAAGGATGTTAAACGCTGTGGAAGACACACATGAACACACGCACGCATCAAGAAAGTGGCTCAAAAGGAGCCTCAAAGACTACACGGAGAAGGAAAAAAGAAAAAAGTCGGATAACAACGTTGTAACTGGGGCAAGAGCTGCTACAAATACATCCGACTGAGCACATGACACATGTGAGTACACAAGTACTTCCATGTTTGCACACAAGCTCACGCACACGTGTGTGCACACACACACTAGCTCTAAAAAAAGAAAGAAAAAAAAGTCCCCCCCACACACACACATTGCTGTCAAAGTCAGGTAGGATGAGTTCAAAGGTGTGACGGAGTGTGATTGCCGGTGAGGCCGAGACGTGAGAGGTGGACGGATAGAGGGAGGGGTGACAGTAAGAAGGACGGACAAAGAAGGAGAGAGAGAGAAAGAGCGATGCGGGTGAGTTGGTCAGATGCCGTCACTCACCTCCGTCCTCACCTGGTAACATTTCTGTCACCTCATGCCATCACCTTGTCACCCCCGCGTCCGTGCCACCCCGTCACCGATCCGCTAAGCAACTGAGGCCTGTCAGCCCGTTGTCCTGAGACCAGGTTCACCCCTGACCTTTTGTTTCTTTCAGACACGCTACAGAGAAAAGAGCCGAGGCACAGGAGGAGGGGGGGTGGGGGGGGGCAGTTGTGTCCGGACATGCCTATCACCCTAGATCACAGGCCGCCGACATAAATGCTACAGGGGCCACAGATTTATGAGGGTGTGTAATATTGTGGGTGCACTACTGCCCCCCCCCCCCCCCCCCCCCCCCCCCGCAGTCCTGTTATTAACACAGGGGTAGGATGTCTGGTCATGGCACACAGATACACACGCACAAGCACACACACACACACACACATGCAAATGCCATTAAAATTAAAATTAGAGGCCTCTTTCTCTGAAAGGAAGCACTGTCGCTTTTGTATGTCTGTATGTGTGTGTGTGTGTGTGTGTGTGTGTGTGTGTGTGTGTGTGTGTGTGTGTGTGTGTGTGTGTTGTTTATGTTTCACAAGTGGAGAAAGTCCTTACTTGAATAAATGTGAGTCACATTTGCGTCAGAAAAAAATGAAAAAGGCTTTGCGGCCTGGTAAAAAAAAAAAAAAATCAAGTAAACAGAACTATTGCTGCGTTAATGAACCACATCCTGGTTATGAGAAACCCAAACATGATAGCTGGGATATGTCAGTGTTACCTAGGACTTTGTTATGTAAACAACCTCCTCCGGTTGACTTGTCGATTTTTGTGGTCTGTGTAAATACTGTGTTCTTATGATATTTAACGCGGGGCGGACCACAGATGCTAGAAAAGAGTGCAAACGACTGGAAAATTGCCTGTTCAAATACTGTTGAGGTGCTATTGAACAAGGAACTAAACCCCAAACCTCTCCAGTGCTCAACAGTAGAAGTCTGTGGTTGAACCGTTTCATATGTGAGAATTTGCAACAGTGAGCAAACTGCTGCTAAAATCGGCTGTATAATGTACTATATACGTATATATATATATATACTTTATGTTCAAGAGGAACATGAATGATTAGAAGGAGCCTTGATATTAAATAATACCAAGCTTGGATTACTCTACACTGAGGGTATTTTGTGTTTGTAACACCCCAAATTACATAGTTTAGTATTTCCTTGTGAAAAAAAGAATGAATCAAATAGTCAGATATGATACATTTAGTGTGAAAAGCGGGTTATAAAGATGCACTTAGCCACACAAAGGACAACAATCCTGCCTCTATTATTTACATCAAACTAAATGTATTCCTAATCAAAAGTTATTACTTCCTTCACCTAGAAACTGATATGTGCCATATGAAGTAGACCTGTATCATAATTTAAGGTGGTATATATAAGACAGCCACTCAACATACAGTTTGCTCACAGCTAACAATGCTAACAGCTAACAATGCTAACAGCGTTAACAGTACAAACTGTCAGCGCTGGCAGAGCTAACCGTGTTTACCAACGTGCCCTAAAAGCACGCACAGCCCGCTATGTCAACAAAGAATGGAGAAGCTCAGTTTACAACACACACAGAGGGAAAACATTCTATGCTCTGGTAGACATAACGCCACTATCTTTATATAGCAAAGAGCTGTTTGCTGTTATATTAATACTATAGATATCTTAATTTAGTACCTTGTGCGACCGTTATCATTTTACATTATGTTGAGATATCAGGGAGGGTGGGGTCCAAATAAAATATTAATAATGCTTAAAAAAAAGAAGCTAGTTAGCGCAGGCTTATGACAGAAACAGACAATGTAGCAGTGTGACGGAGAGGAGCCAGTCTCAGCAACACAGGACATTTTGCCATGAGGAAGTATGAGCCAAGGAATGCATCATGAAAACAGAGTGCAGCAAGCCACACATGTCCCATCAGACGCCACGGAACATTACCCATAATCCTCTCGACAAATACATGCATCTGATACCATAACAACGCTCGACTAACACTTAGGAAGGGAGAGTGTGGGACGCATCCGTAGCAACACCATAATTACAAAGAGAGCCAGGGCTGACTAAGTTTAGAAGACCCAGTAAGCAGCCCCTTCCCCCTCCTCCTCCTCCTCCTCTTCACATGCTCCCACACTGATATTTAACAAAACATTAATCTTCTTGCCAGTGGCTCCAAAGAATACTGGTGATGTAGCTTCGGCACAGAGGCTGGGGTAATAGTAATTCCATTGTTCTGCCCTTTTATTTATGCCTTGGCTCTACCAGGCAGATGAGGTAAGTCTCTTTTTTCATGTTATTATTCAGAAGTGGTGATACATAAAGCCAGATTACACAAATGTCTCTCTGTTTCACAGCGCCGCCACCTCACACCTCCCTCGCCAACGCTTAATGCGCCCTCCTCACCCCCCACTCCCCCTTCCCCCTTCCCTCCACTGGCTTTCAATAGCACATTTCCCCTTTCTCCCCCTCTTTTCTAAATCACCCTCAACATTTGCATGTGAATTGCTTGTATATCTTCTTTTATATGATGCACCGACAACACTGGCTTTCGAAAAGCAAGAGGAGGGGGAATTGCCACAACCCCCCCTACGCACCAACCTCCCCCCACCCACATCACCAACTCCCACCAAAAAAAAAAACAAGATGTTACTCTAACTCCCCTCCCAGGATTGGCAAAGCAGCAGTTTCATTAAAAGAGCAGGGGAACAGTGCAGGTTTTATGATATGGAGACAAGTTCCTTTGTGCTCTCCAGAGACAACCCTTCTGTGTGTGGATGTTACTGGGGCGATAATCCCGCTGGAATTCTCCTAAGCACTTTTACTGACATTTTCAATTATCACCATGCCAGGGCTCGGTAAATGGCATTTAAGGGGCCCCCGTCATCTCCCCACGTTGAATCATATTTGTGAATCAGACAGCGGTAAGAGTTGGATTCTGTTTGCCCCCGAGGGCTGGGGAGACGGTACGGAAGCTCTGGTGACTCGGCGGTCGAACCAGATACGGCGTCACAAAATCCAGCATTTACACATCCACGCACAAAAACTTGGGGGAGCAACCACAGACACACGGGCGCACAACCGGCTCCCTCGAAACCATGCCTGCCTTGTAATTTACAACGTCAGCAGGCACGGCCCCCTTTTTTCAAACGGAGCACATGGTGCGGACTCCGAAAACCAAACAGAGAGGCTGACCTCACCGGTGCACAGTGCACAGGGTCAGACTTGTTTTCCCTTCACCTCTGACTAGATCCATTTACACAGGACTCCAAAGGCACTCCACGTCTTTGGGCTTGGGTTACATACTTACATCCCTGTAATAATTCAGACATGTATTGCAAAGAGATTTCTTTCTCCCTCTCCCCCCGCGTTCTGTTTCAGTGAGCTCTGCTTTGTTTCAAACGTGGATCAACTTCAAAGCAGTGAAACCGACAGATTGATAGCTGAAGACTATTCCATAAGAGATTGAGTTTCGGATCACTTTTTGGAACAGTTAAAAGACACAATTGCACCAAATAAGTCCTAAGACATTTCTGCTTTATTAAACAGCAAAAGTGACTTACAGTAAGAGGCATAAAGGTAGGAGATAACACAACGGAGCTGGCGTTGTGTTTGTTTAGTCTACGATCGCTGACTCTCTTCCATAAGTGAGGGCATGTTGCGGTGTGTCAATCCTCTGCGTTGCGTAATCGTAACTTAACAGGCGCCAATTAACCAGGTCAAATTTCTTTGTGTACCCACTGTACTCACTGACACCGTGATATCATGACAAACACACGGCATGCTCAATATCCAGCTGAACCGCAGACGATCCGAGAACAGCTGTTCACATGCCTCCGTGCCCCCTTCTCCCCTCCGCCCGAGCTGACATCATTCCCAGCATCCCCTCCTTCCTGTCTCTCTTTTTAGATGGGCTCTGTTATGACAAGTTTAATTGAGGGTTGTCAAGCCATAACATTTCTGTAAATATTAGACTTGCCAAGAGCGCCGAATAAGAGGAAATGGCCTTACTGTATGTTCTTCTCTCAGGAGCACAATGTGTGCCTTTGTAAGTGGAATCGCCAAGAGGCATTTTGACACCCCACTTTTGTCTCAGTGAGCTTGCATAAAATCTAATCTAATTCTCATTACAGAACAGCAGCCGCGGAACACAGACATCCTTTAAAAGCGCCATTACAGCTGATTTCACACTGGGATTAGAGTATTCACCTGGGAAGAAACTCGAATAAATAATATAATAAGTGGCACCTGCTTGAGAGAGAAAAACCCCAGAACAAAAATAAACAAATCAACATGTCTTGCGTTTAAGGATCTAAAAGTTGAAAGTTTCATTTTCTTCCATCAAGAATAAAAGATTCATTTTTCAAGTGTCGTCATAGAATAGTAGCAACGCTGATGTCATCTCTTATGTCTGCCTATACAAAAGCCTCCTCATTGATCAAAGCGATGACAACGTTGGCTATGAATGCTCATGTGTTATCCTAATCCTTTTCACTGTGTTTAAAGAGCACCTGGTCCAACGCACACAGGAGCTTATTTTGGATTTCAGGGAAAGGAGATGGTGAGGTATGGGGATGTAGAGAAGGAAAGCCGACCCTTGAGTCACTAGTGAGGAGCTGCATGATTTACATGGGCATACATGTGTGTGTGTGTGTGTGTGAGATGGTGTGAGGCCTCCATTGTGTTTTTGGGGAGTGTGTTCCAGTAAGTGACATGGAGTCTTACTCACCTTGCGGGAGGGGGGAGGAGGAGGGGGGAGGAGGGGGTGAGTCAGTGTGCATCATCAGTCACGGCTAGCCAAGCAGGGGCACTCAGCAGCACACTGCACTAACACTGATGTGGGATTTATGTTGCAAAATGAAGTGGTACATTTGAGGACAAAACAAAGTGTGCCGTCGCTGCGGTGTGTAAATGTGCAAATAAAGTTTTGTTTTTGTCACTCTCCTGCCAAATGCACACTGGGTGCAGAGGTTAGTCAAGCAGGCTCAGGGTTGGACTCGGTATGATTCCTAAGCTGTTTGATTATTGATTGATTATCAAGATCATTTAATGCCGAATGTTCCCTGGTTCTCAAATGTGAGGATTCGCTGGAAGTTTGTCTCGTGTTTTGTTGTGTTGGACAGTCAGACAAAACAAGACACTTGAAGACGTCACGTTGGATATGTAAACATTGATGAGCATTTGTTCATTTTTCAGACCAAACGATAAATTCCATTCCACAATTGCATTTCCGATAATGAGAATGGCTGTTCATGGCAGCCCTAAAAAAGTGTGCAGTGTATGCAGTGACAGCCAAAATAGCATAAACAGAACCATATGTAAGGCTGATATCATCTGTTTCGGAGGAAACATTACCGTAACAATGAAATGATCCATTTCCCCTTCGGAGCAGGGAACCGTGCTGACATTCAGTAAATACAACCATCATAATAATAATGCAATATTGAAAAAACAACACTTCCAGTTCAACAACTCCCACAGAACAAATAATATAATAATGAGTTGCTATTTAGAAAGATCATCCAACATCTTGAATGAATCATATCAGACAGACAGAATTAATTTTATAATGCCTTATGTTACAATTGAAAAATACCCCCCCCCCCCACACACACACACACACACACTCTCTCGTCAGCAGTGCAAGCAAACATGAACAGCTAAAGAGCCCTCCATAACGAGAGGCTGTCGGAGATACAAGTCAGCACTCCTGGCCCAATAACCGATGAAATATGAAAATTGACAGCGCCATCAGGGCGGTCATGCCACATGTTTACGAGTGGCTGTCTTAACTGGCCGCCTCTGTGCTCCATAAGTCATACGCAGAGTGCTCATCATAGAGCGGGGATTTATGGGGCCTGAGTCTGCATATGACCCCCCCTCTCCCAGCTGCCTCTCAGCCATAGAGGAGGAATCATTATCTAGACCCAGCCACTATAAGCTTCATAGACTTAGGCAAAGCAAATTGGCTCTGCTCCTCCTGTAAACACAGCGGCATGCTGTCGAGTGTCTAGCAGCAGAGCCACACATCTTCCAACGATGAACGATGAAGAATATTCAAGTAAAACTACATGTCCCATAATTCTGGGGGGCAGCAAACACTCCTTGAACATCTATTCTTTTTTGGTTTTGTTTAAACAGTATCCATTTACAGTGCCAAACACACTCAAATTGTTATACTAAGGAAGTGGGTTGATAAATACCTCGGTGACAAACGTTGCATGACCCCTTCACAATAAAAGCATCCCTGTGTTCCACAAGTTGAGCGGTTTTAATGTGAAGCAGCAGCAGTAGGAAATTAACAGTTATACGTAATTTAATACAGCTCTGATACAGCTGTAGAGAGGAAACAATAAACAGGGATACAGAGAAACAGGCTAGTATCAGTGAGATACAAAACAAACAATCTGGATTACATGCTGCATAGTTTCCCTTTTACATGTGAAGGCACTTTAAAAAGGCAGACTTCCCCTCTAACAATGAAAACTACTTCATAGAGCGGATATTACATAAATGATAACACATTGAATGGTTATTACTGAAAAAAATGCAGTGTTCAAATGTTTGACCACATCATTACCCATTAAAATCTAAATAAACTTCCACGCATGCGATTACATGTGCAACTTCTGTTTAACTGTCAAACAATGTTTGTCTGAGTAACAGAATCTACAACGATAATAAACGGGGCTCGCCTCTGTTGCATTCCCCCCTTGTGTTTTCCAGTCTGGGCCCAGCCAGCTTTGTTTGCATTTTTGCACTGAGAATGTGTGGCATTGACAGAGAGCTGGTCAAGGGAAGTGCTGAAGGCAAAGAGCCAGCAGGGACAACAGCTATTACAACAGGGAGGCTGAGGATGAACACTGTATTACTGCTGGTCACGCTGCCTCTGGGCCTGATTCCTGGGGCAGTGTGACCTGGATCCAAAACAGAAATATAATCAGAGATTGGACTCCTCACCCACAACAAGACAGGACAGACTTGCTGGATGAGTTTAAAGAATGAACAGAAATGTGAAATCAAAGCACGTGGCAGGTATCACGACCAACGTGGACAGAGCTCCGGTCTTAGTCCAGGGCTACGGGACTGGACACGCCGCGATTGGAGGATGCTGGGAAATGAATGGCGACTTTGCACAGCAGAGCGCCTGCAGCTCAGCGAGAGCCTTGTCCCGCCGTCACTGAGACTGACATCCATGCAAATCATAACAGAAATGACAGACCGGGGCCGCCCCGCCACCCACCACAGGCAGCCATGTCAGCCTGCCTGCCAGCCAGTCAGCCTGCCAGGCCCGAGAGACAACAAGCTACCCCACCCGAGGTTCCACCCCTGTGCCTGCACAGACAGACTGGGACAAATTGGGACAACTAGCCCCCCACCCCCCTCCCCTCCATTACCACCCACTCTTCCTCTTCATCGCTCGCCACAGCAGCCTCTGCTCAGGGGGCTAATTCCACGTTCAGATCACCATTTGTACTTATTATGCTGACATAATTAATCCCCTGTTGTGATCAGCGGGGGCATGAGGGCCTCTCCGCTCCATTGGCCTACCCCTGCCATGACACAACCCCCCGCTCCTCATACAAATCTGCTGCTCAGTCCCCTCCCATGTCCATCTCGTCTGGTTGAGGTCTTCTGTCTATCTCTCTATAATCTCCAGTGTATCCGTCTGCGTTATTGTTTGTGGCCGTTCCAGCGCTGGATTGATGAGTCTGCCAAACAGTCACACCGGTTCATGTTTGCATACTCACTGAGGGAAAAACTGGGGCAGAGTGCTTGCGTCAGATTTCCCCGGCCACAGCAGACACATTTGTTAACGCTCGAATGAGAGTTAAAGTCAAATCTGCCTCGATCTTTGTCCCGTCTGTGATGAACGCCGTCGGTCCCCTTTAACATTCAAAACACCGAGCCGGCCACCTGTAGGTCTCCGCATCAGGCGCTGTGCAAACAACGCCGAGGGGTGTGGGTTTGATTTCTAATGCCCGTTTCCCTTTACTTTAAGAGGCAAACAGGTTTGATGCCGAAGTGACGTTTAGGACAGAAGCGCAGGGAGGGGGGAGGGGGGACAACGAGGGGGGTGGGGAGGGGTTCTCATCAAAAAAAACACCAGCTGGATTAATAAATCCAAGCAGTGACTGTGTCCACATCTTAAAGTGTGGGGCAGATTAAAACAGAACCGTCTCAAGTCGAGAAACATATGTCAGCCAGGCTGAGCAAACACTGTCAGAATAATAACTGAGGAGATGAGTGCTGCTGTTGGCCCCCGAACAGCCGCTCAGCGTCGGGCTGGACCAGCGCTTCTTCCAGGAAATCAAAGTCCCCATTTCTGAACCTTGATTCCTCGCAGTAGGGCGCCATGTATGTGTATTTGTGAGGTCAAAGCTCTTTGTTTTCATATTATTTGAATAATGTGGCACAAGAATAGACAAATATACGATTCCAGGAAGTTATTTTGATTCCCAAATATTATACAAGCTGAATAAAAGTATACAAACATATTCAGCATATAATACTGTACACCCTGCAAGCTCTATCTTCTGTCTTTCCAAGATCAAATTGCAATAATATTTAAGGTCCCATTTCATTTCCAACGTTGTGAAAAACACTTGGCATCAAAAGCTACCAGGGTACCCAGAACACCTGCTAGCTCTGGGAAGCTCTGTGTTATTCAGGCCAGAGAAGAGAGTGTACAGTCAACAGGTCTGCATGTTCCACTGGAGGAATTCATTACAAATACAAAGAAAAGAAAAAAAGGTTGTGGCTCATTTGTGAAATCTGCCTCATTGGGAAGCAAAATTTGCGCAGATGGTCAAACTGCAACATCAAGCACCTGCGATATTTCATCTCTTGTTTTTTGTCACTCCGCCGCCCGATCAATGTCAAATTCCAGGAACATTTACTCACAACACCCGTAACCCCCTCGCCCCCCCCAGCTCACCTCCCCCTCCCCTCCCCACTCCTCATCTTTACATAAAAGTTCAGGCTGCATATTAAAAGGAGCTAAAATATTCACACTGTCAAACGTGGTCAAAGGCTTCTGCGTTCACACAGGAGCTGACAAAGAGGAGGCACCCAGTGCTTGGCCAAAAGAGAACTGTTGAAATAAATCAGCACATACAAAGACACAGGGAGATAATGGGACCGGAGCTGGGCCTGATCCAGAAACAGAAAACACACCGCGCACCAGAACACACAGACACATACACACCGAGAGAGAGAGAGAGAGAGAGAGAGAGAGAGAGAGAGAGAGAGAGAGAGAGAGAGAGAGAGAGGGAACCCAGCTGGGAACAAAGTCTGCGCATAGATTAATATTTATTTTTGGAGCACAGATTGTTCAGGACATACAGTATCAGAAGACGGAAAACATCATAACTCCCCCCTGTGCGCAACCTTGCCGTGAATCCCATGCCTGAATCAAACAAATAACAAAAAATAAAATAAAAATCCACAGATGGTTTCACATGGGGGAGTGCAACAGAGGAACTGGGTTTCTCAGAAACATCCGCTGAGGTGGTAGTGTGTCCGTGCATCTACGCTTCTAATGGGAATTAAAGCATTTCATCATCTCAAAGCTCCACAATGGATTTTCTGTTTGTGTGTTGAGCACATGGGACAATATTTTAAAGAAACACACTTCTGAGACCGAGATAGGACAACTTTTCTTAAGGCGCCATTCTGCTTTCGCCAAGGGCTCATTAGGCATGATTTTGGTAAAAAAATGCATCTCAGCTTTACCTCCTGCAGCAGGAGTTGCTGTACATTTCCTAAAACACATTTGTGTATTGGTTTGTTCTTTCATATAATCAAACTGCTTCCAAACTAAAGTAATACAAGTAAATAAACATGCTTTTTGCACTTCTACAATGTATTTTTTATGTTTAGGACCCTTATAAGGGGGTAATCCCTTGGTGAAATCCATTCACTTGTCGATGATGAACTAATATAACACATATAGTAAATCTGGAAGGGAAGTAACGAAACTCCTCGGCATTACAACATTCGCACATAAGTGAGAGCCCATCGGTGTAATCACAAACCACATGTTGCAGCTCCACAGCAGAACGAGGTGTGCCTTGCTCGGGGGTCAAAGTTGGAAAAATATGTTTTTCTCTATAAAGTTTGTTTGACTCAGTCCAGTCTGGGCCCTGATGAAATTTATAAAATGCATGTAATACGTATTCTGAAAAAAACACCATTGGACCTTCAGCTTTATGTCGATGGCTGTTCAAACTGACTGACGTGCTCACAAACTAGGGGCTCCACGTTTACGCCGTTTTTTATTTGCCCCCTATATCAACACGGAGAGGAAACAGAGGCCTCCCTGAACTAATTTCACTCATGAACACTCAGTCATTTGTTGAGCACCACACAGCAGGCCCTGCTGTCTGAGGCCCAAGGATTAAGGCTCAATATTTGTAAACCTCAGTTGGCCTTGGTGCGGAAATGGGGAGTGGAGGAAAAATGGGAAGCCTTGGCAAAGCAAAGTGTGAAAAACTATCAAATTGTCAGCCATGACAGAAACAGTTACACACACCGGCTTCTGGCTGACACAGAAACAATACACTGTTAAACCTGTGAAACACTATACCCTTGTTTGCATGAATGTGGGTAGGTGTGAGTTTATAGGTTGGTCCTTTATTTTGGGGGGGGGGACAATAACTAAATATATCCACTTCCTGATTTGATGCCATTTATGATACAACAAATTACGCTTCCACAGTGAGTACTTCATTATTCCAACGATACGACGTCTCCTGTTTAAAAAATCTGAAATTATTTGCTCTACCATTAAGAGCTTAGCATGAGGCCGAGCCCCTTAACTTCTCCCTTAGTCTGTAACCTCCGCCTCTGTGGAATATTCTCCCACATTGCACATTATCGGCCGCACAACGGGCCCGTAAAGTACTAAAAAAAAAAACCAGGGCCTTATTTCCAGCTGTGACACACAACCCAGACCTACTTAAGTCCTCTACTTTGACCTTTGTTTGAAAAGTCTCTTTCAGCCTGAGGCCTCGGCAGTAAATTCATAGAGCTATGAAATTAATGTGCCAGAGAGCCCATCTAGTCTTTCATTAATCACAACCAGAGAAAAGGAAAAGACAGGTTACCCACTCACTTATTTTCCTTTTTATTCCCCCCTTTTTCTTTTGTAACAGGCCAGATTGTGTAATGACTGCACTTGATATTAACTGTGTTCCGCATATCAACATCCTCTCTGTTGTGAAATGGAGAAGGTATTGCCAGGGTGCAGGCACATCTGACACATCTGTGTTCAATGGGATCAGCGCGGCCTAAACCAGGGGTCCTCAACGTTTTGATGAGGACCCCATTTAAGGAGTCAGCATACGATAGTGGGCCGCACAGGAAAAGTGCACACATAAAACAAAACCTGACAGATGCTTGTTTTGGGGGGTTGGTAGCTGACACGGTAGTGTATTAAATGTAAGCAACTGGAAGTGAAAGTATTGTAATGGACTAGGGGCCACACAAAATGATTCTGAGGGCCGCTATTAGCCTTTGAGTTAGCGGGGCCTAAATGCTTTAACCTTCAGTACCTGTTAACCACACATGCATCCATCCATAGACACGCACACACACAAACACATGTGTAAACACTTTGCAGTCCACGGGCCCTCTACCATCAAATGTGCTTCTGCTGAGAAACTATTCACTATACTTTTTTCTTTTATGCCATCTGAAGACATACCATACTATGGCTTGTGTAATTCTTGCAGAAAAATGTTCACAATTTTATTTGTTAGATAAAAATAAGCACTTTGTGTAGAGAGGCAGTTTAGAGGAAGGTATGCTATACTACGACTTTTTATGGCATACTAAACTATGACTGCTTTAATAGCATTTTCTTCTGGCATATTATACTCACTTTTATAAAGGTTCTGTATACGATGAAGTTGCTCTCCCTCTGTGTGTGTTGTAATCCGAGCTTCCGTGTTCTCGGTCTACATAGCCGGGCTGCCTGTACATGCTTTAAGTTAGCATGTTAGCGTACCCACCTGGCTAGCTCAAGGTAGCATTTTTTTTGCACTGCTCTCATACTGCAGCAACAGCTGATAGCCCCCTTCCGAACCACTGGCCCAGTGGCTGAAGTATATCGCCCTCCTTCTGGTCCACACACAACCCTTAACAGGATAAGTGGTGATCGATAACGGATGGATGGAAGGGTGGATCTTTTTATGACATACTATAGAAAAGTTTTGATGTCTGACTGCCAATTTAGGGAGCCAATATCTGGCTGAGGGCTGCACAGCAAAAGTGCAAACCAAATATCTCTACCTTGAACTAACAACTGTAGCATTGATGACTGAACGGAAGACCCGTGACATTCACGATATTCCGCTACTTGCCATGCAACAGTAGCATTCCACAAGTTGTCATTCCTAATCTGAGAGATGCCTTTTAGGGGTACAAGTTGATGTGGCAGTGTATTAAAATGTAAGTAATGAAATGCACCACACATGTTTAAAATGCAATGCATGCATGTCAACTTTTAACCTTCAGCACATAAAATACACACACACGCACATGCACACAAACCTAAACACTTTTTTGTCAGATAGCGTAATGCTTGACAATACAACAGAGTCTGCTTGTCCTCTGTGGTCAAACGTGTGTTTGCAGCAGCCTTTGATACATAAACTGAGGTACGACCGACATGAAGAAAAGTGGGCAGACGCACTTTGTACCGGTGAAGGTGATGTGAAGTATATCCTGCAGGGTAATTGTATAGGCAGTGAACCGTAGCACTGTCAATGAGGCGTCGTGTCTGGTGGTGGGTATTAAACATCAGTTGTGCGGCTGGCCACTCTATGGGACGCTCAGCACAGCGCTTAATTACACACGTCGTGAGCGGCGAGTGCTCAGAGCAGGAAATGACAGCGGAGCGGCGCTCACTTCAAACGCAGAGGCGTAAAAGATCATTCAATAAAAACAGACCTAAACTCTAAGCGGGTCCTAATGGCCTGTGGGTAATGGATCAGAGGGGGGAAAGGGGGTGCAGAGGGGGCTGCACACAGGTCTGCAGGCATGAAAGTGGGCTTCACAATAAAAACAATTATTTCATTCAGAAAAAAAAGGAAAGATAAACCAAAGATGATTGCCATTTGAGAAAACAAAATGTAAAATAGGGCCGAGGCTGACAACGTCACTCCACTTTAAACTGTCTGCAGGGCAAGTTGCTGGAGGCGTTTGAATGTCATTGGCATCAGAAAATCACAAATACATGCACTTTACTTACACTGGAGATCAAAATATTCTTACAGTGACTGATTATGTTTTTATTTCTATTATGACCGAAGAAGGAAACCGACAGCAAAGAATTGATAAAAGAGCGGGGTCTTTAGGAAATAAAACACAGCGATGTTAAGCTATTGTACACCCTGTCCCCTAATAATGTTGTGGTCTTTGAGGTGGAGCTGCAAACCAGTGTACGCTCTCTCTCTCTCACACACACACACACACACACACACAGGGGGAGGAGGACAATGTGTTTACAGTTTTTATGGCCCTTTCAGTGCTGACGGAAAGTTAAGACATAAACGGCCAAATTACGAGTCGGTTATTTGTGCTCTTTAAGGGTAAGAACTCATTCTGTAAAGTTGTGTATGTGGATCGAGGGTGGGCCACCGTATCTCAAACTCAAACACCAATTTCATTTTTTGTATTTGACTAATTTACTAAGTGTGAGTCAGATTAGCACCCCAAATGACAGTTGGATGTCTGCCAAACGGTCTGATGGAGAACACTGTCCCACATAGTGTAGGTACCTTAGAAGAACATGCTTAGAGGAAGGTAGGCAGACTTAAGGGATGTAAACGGTGGATTCTTCAATGGAAAAAAAAACAATAAGATCCCCCCGGAGTGTATTAATGTTTTATCCTGGCCTTTTCTGACCAGAGGATGAAGTTACTGAGGTGTAGTGGATGTTTTTGTGTGAGGATGATGTGGGTGTGGTGGGAGATCTGAGGAACACTTGACTCGGTGGACGCTACCACACTGGCCTCAGGGAGCTTTATAAGTGGCACATTTAGTCCTGGTGACCCGTATCTCAGCACACACACACACACTTTCACACATATCCAAACATATAGGCGTACATACACAATTAACAAAGTGGCTTTATCTGCGACACACACGCACTCACACATGCACACACACACACCGAGCGCCATCTCCGACTCCCTTCCTCAACACAATGGCCCCGCTGCGCTGACAAGTCAACTGGAAGAGAGCTTAACCTTTAACCCCCGAGGTCAACTCATTAAAACTAAACACTCCTCCCCGGGATGCAAATAACCCCGACTTATGAATAATATGACGCATGAGATTTCATACATGATTTCTAAGATGCTGCCACTTTATTTATTTCACAACACTTAATGACTTGTTTGAAGTTCGGCCTGTGAATGTGTTTTAAATTGAAAACAATGAGAACGTCAGGTTTTCAGTTGTGGTGATGATATTTGTTACAGATGCTCAAAGAGTAAACCAAAGAGTAAACCATAATAAAAAACGATATGGCTTTCGTTTGCACAACAGGAACGGAAGGCAACAGTTGCTACACAACAAACAAATATGGCTTTAATAACGAAATTAAGCGAAAGTAAATAATGCTTTAATGAAGTGGCTGGAGGGGATCCTATTATTGCGTTATATCTATCGCATCATCATTACATGAATGCTATCACCGTACAGTCGATTATATAAAAAATAATGAAGGGATTTTGCAGGTCTGTCTATGACTTCTCATTAGGAGCAGAGTAGTTAAAGAACCTCATAATTGTAAGTGCCTTGTAAGTGTGCAGATAATATAAGGTCAATGTTGAGAGCGAGGAGGCAGGCGGGCCTAATGTTTAGCTCCATGTAATTGGGACAGGAGTGTAGGAGGCAGGTGTGTAGCCATTGTTCACTTTGATGGGATTATTTGCACGTTTCAATGCAGGAAAAAGAAAAACACAAAACAGGTATCATCAGAAGGCATTCATCTAAATTTACAGCGGCTGGATTTAGGTTCTACTTCTCTTTCTCTCTCTCCATCCAGGTTCTGTAATTACAGCTGCTCTGTAATTAGGGGCAGAGCCTTCAGGACCAGGGTGACTACTGTCTACTTTAAAAAGGGTTTGGCAAAGTACAAGACTTCAAAACTGGGGGATGGGAAGAAAGTAAAGCATTCCTGCTTTACTTAATCTCTGGGTTTATAAGTGTTAAAAATCCTGCACAATGCTGCAAAACAATGGTATTGTTGGGGGGGTCGCAAACAGTTCAGATTGAGCTTTTTTATGCCTTCATAACAACTGTCAACATCACCTGGCGAGGTTTTCTCAGTGCACAGGAAGCTGCTCGGGGTGTGTGATCATACATCCAGTCACTTTGAGTGATGGACTTTATGGAGGAAGGTATTATTAGCAGGAAGGGTGGAGCTGAATCGGAATCCGGCACTCTGCAAAACACAATCATTGTGGAGTTTTTTTTACCAATATTTATTTTTTCTGGTCGCATGTCAGAGTCAGCGTGGCTCCGAGGTGATTCACGCACAATTTCTGCAGATGTAACACATACATAACACACAATTACCTGCATCCAAAGCATCCAACCCTAATATTACGAGTTCATAATTATTATAATATCCTGAAATTAAAGGTGTAATAACAGCAAAAAAACAAAAACAAACAAAAAAACAGGAATGTCACATCTATTCACATTTATATTTGGATATTTATCACTTTTTGTATCAGTATATTGTTGTACTTTGTAATTTGCATATGTATGCTTTTGTTTTGCTGCTGTAACCCTGTAAATGTCCCCACTGTGGGACTAATAAAGGATTATTATCTTATACAAATACTTTTGCTGCCTGAACAAATACAGATACAAAAACTGAATATTAATATACAGAGAAGGATTAGAAAGAAAATTAGAAAAATGAAGGACAGATTGCCTGACTTATGAATGAGCGAGCGCAGAGTGTGTATTAGTGTGCTCTGTGTATGTGTGTGCATGATAAATAAGGCTTGAAGTGAGGAGGGCCGTACGTTGTTCCACCTACTTGTGGAGCCCTGTCCGTCTGAATCCCCCAGCCCCTCCAAACAGGCACTTAATACATTACAAATGGCATTAATAGTATGTTCTCAACCAATATGCAGCATGTTACTATTACACTATCAGGATAAGTCTGGAGGAACATACTGAAAGTTACGAATTGTAACCTGAGTTTAAACCCAGTTAGAACCCTGTATGCTTGTACAATATGTGTTTTTGTGGTCTTGACAGGATGAAAAGGACAAATAAGCTGGTACATTGTTGATGTTTGGACTGATAAATACGGCTCAGTGGTCAAATTCATGTGAATGATGCAGTGAAAAGTTGCTTCACACCCTGGAAACAAAACAAACCTTTAGGAATAGCAGGGTGACCTGCGTTTGTTAGTACTGGGCTCAGTAGGTAAGCCTGCGTTTACCAATCATAGTACCAAGAGCAGGGTCATACACAGCATCCTCATAGGCCACACCCAAAAGGGGGAAAGACCAGGGAGATGGTGCTACTCATCCTTATTGGTTCTTAGAGAAGACATTCTGTATGCAGGTTTCCACTGAGCTACCAGGTCCACATCTAACGGAAAGTCTGTGGAAGGTCTTTAGAGGTTCATGTCTTTTAGGAAATGCATTATGGGCAATTCTTTTAACACATGCAATCAACTAAATGTATTAAATGGTGTGTATGTAAATGGACCAAAGGGAGATCTGGAGATTCATTACAAACAGTAATATGACTGTATTTAAACACTAATTTATTTTCAAAATGTGCCTATGCTTGAGAACCTTTTTGTCCATCTCCTCCATACTTTTATTCTTAGTGCACATACTTAGCTTGCAAGTCAATGATGAGATAAGGACAGTTTGGAGCGGTTACATGCTACCCCTGATATTTTTACTACACTCGTTATCAAATTATTCCTAACATAACCCATGGAGTTATGGTATTTCTCTATCGTCCTACCACCAAACAATGCACCTTTCATATTTCATCCGTGCCATTAACCCAGAAATGTAAGTGGCAGAAAAAGAAACATATGCTTAAGTCAGACGCATTTACTCCTGACCTTCCCTGCCAGGGTGCTCTGCAGCTAAGCTGCAGGGATTTGCACCAGCTCAACATTTACACCATATGGATGCTTTATTACAGAGTAATGATGTCTCTCTCTGTCTCCCTCGCTTCTCCCTCTAACTAGAGATGATTTGGAAAAAACCAAACAGCCTTATGTGTAACCAGGTGATTAGAGAGACTTAAGGGGGATTTAAAAGAATTCAACTGAGGAATGTAGAAGCATATTTCTGCTCGCTTTATGTGAGTCGCTGTCGGAGTCAGAGCGCCCCCACAAATGACTCCACATGGAGCCATTCCAATAAATAGTTTATTCATAGTCATATTTGATTAAATCGGCTAATGACGCGCATCAAATCCCCAAATAGTGAACAAATAGCTAATTTTAAGCGATAAATCGCATCAGCAACATAGTTTATTCACCGCTCTGAACATAAGACATTACTCACTCCCTATAGTATATAACTATAGACAAAGACCAGAGTTGAGGCTATTACATATGGGCAAATGAAAATAACACGGCGATCCATTTCCTCACTAATTTCTTCAGCTTTAGCAATAGCAATAATTGGATTTATATTGAAATGAGAGCTTGACTGCTTATTGATTTTAGCTACTGCATATTAGCAGTGAATAATCAATATGGTGGATTCAGTGCTTATTAAAGTGGAATAAGCTGGGATGGCCTTTTTTTTTTTTCATTTGTAAACCAATGACTGTTAATCTCATAACTGGTCGTGGTAATGCATTGTTCCTAATAGGGGCATATTACTATTGACGATTGGTCAAATTACAGCAGTTGCATCGATCAGCGTATGGAAATGTATATGTTTGTGCAGCAACAAGCCGTGGCCGACTCCCCCAAGGTTCTCGCCAAGTCATAACCTATAACCAGAGTACATTTCAAGTCATATAATCCTGATATTTTATATGTCGCCTGAGTCACTGTGGCACAATTTTCATTGTTTCCATCCAATGTGAAGTAAAAGTGTCCAAAAGGAGCCGGTTACTGTGAGCAATGGTTTAAAAATCAAACCTGGAACAAAAAAAAACAAAGAAACTCTGTGAAAATAATAATTTAGGGCAACATTGTCAGGCCAGAGCCAAATTACAACCGTCCTTTTACTTTCTTTATCAGCCTCTTAAGCGTTCCAGTCTCGGGGATGTAATTGTGAGGGGGGTCGATTTGCAAATTAATGTGATTTCAGTTGTGAAAATATAAACTGCAGGCTTAGTTTTGGGACATTGGGACAAACAGCTCGGAGACAGAAGAAAGAGAAGATCTTAATTTATTAGCGATCCGCGACATTTTTCACCTAGACGCCAAGGCAACTGGTGTGTCGAGACTGAAATGAAATTAGCGCTCTTCTCGGAGCAGGAGGAAAACAAAAGAGCGTCGCCTAAAGCGAAGTGAGGTCCCAGTCTGGCACAGTGAGGTCAGCGGGCTGAGGCCTATAGCAACCCTAAGCTGAGCTGCAGCGCTGTGTGCAAATCAACCGCTTTTCTCCCATTTCATTTCTCATGCGCGGCGTTTGTGCTCCTCTTTTCATGAATGTAGGACCCTATCTCCGGCCCTCCCCCCCTGCCTGAAAAGCGCCTTTGCGGTGACGAAGGTGACCTGCCACTGAGAAAAAGGAGGACCTGCCATGAACTGAGTGTCAGCCATTAAATATGATTTCGCCCCTGAATGGCGCGCAAACACATTCAACCACTGAAACTCATTAAGCCCGCATAATCTCTCTTTTCTTAAGCATAACAATGATTTCAGCTGGGAAATGCAGTGGTTTTGGGAAGCTGAGCCATTGATTTGAGTTTCATTCAAAGTAATAAATCAAGTCCCAACTTCACATCCTGGGCCCATTTGCCTAATTCAGCGCCTCTCACCGTACTGGTCAATTAGTTTAGAGCGAATATATTCAATACACAGAGCAATTCACTGACAAGGCATAATAAATCCCGTGGCTTGGAGACTGTCCAAAATAACCTTTCGCAGCTATTCTGCCCCTTTACTAACTCTAACTAAGCAACCTTTGCTGAGGAAAAAAAGTCATTCTAACAGCAGTGCTTTTGCATGAAAGTAACTCTTGTTTTTTGGTCAAATCATAAACTGTAGCGTACCGTGTGGTTAACTTTCATGTTGTTATGGAGGTTGATCCTGCTTAAGCTCAAATGAGGCCACTGGCAGCGAGAGACGGAAGTGTGAAGGCGCCAAGTCCGGTCTGACAAAGTGAGCTGCCCGTTTGATTCCCCTCGCTGCACTCTCGCTCCCGTCTTCCCCATCTCACCTCCAGATGAATGGCTCTAAAAGGGCGGTATTTTTCTTAATTATTATTTTTATTTCTTCTTAACAAAGTTTCCGTCCAATTTCTATTGACTTTGCTTCAGAGCTATGGGGAGAGGTGGGAGCAGCTGTGAGGACGGCTCTCAGGAGTCAGACCATTGTAATCTGCATTAACCACAATGCAAGGGGGTGCAAGGGGTCAAAGTCTTTAAGTGCCTGCAGGGATGGGTGCTTGTGGATTACATGTTAGCGCTCCGAGAGGTTGAAATAATTGTACAGTGCCGCTCGCTCACTACCTGTTGTTCACCTGCGATGATTTAAATCGTACTGTTGTTTTTCAAGAGAGCCGTCGTTGTTATTTGAGTCTGAGGAGTGGAAAAGGTTGGAAAGCACAGATGAGGGAGGAAAAATGTATGAAACAAATATGCATTTTTTTGTAGATGGCTGTAAAAAAACTGTACATGTAAAATGATGTACAGCATTTGTTTGATTTTCTTTCCCACCCGAAGTCATGACATTGCAACAGGTTTGTACATTCTGGGTATTGCTGACCAGCTTAAGAGCGTTTCCTCGAACAGCTTTGGCAGAAGGTGTTTCTTAAGATGATCTGCTCTGTCTTCTTCAACAGAGCATTAAACAGCGAGAGGAGACGTGACTCTCCTGCCGGCTGGCCTCCGATCACACGCACCAAAGTGACAGCAGTTTGATTTTTCTTTTTCTGCAAATTTCAATATGTTTTTTCTTGTGCACATCATTCATCAAATGGAAACGGAGGGGAAAAAAAAAAATCATTTCAAAGAATTAATGAACAAAAGTCTTGCTTTCCAGTGAGACTATGAATTATTTATAGCGACATTTCAGCGTGATTGAAATTGTGAATTAATCCCATTAACCTCCCTGATGGCAAGAATAAAAGCATATGTCTTGACGAATGTTTGCGGGGCTCAAATTTAGTGCTATTGAGAGTCGCCGGGCAGACACATTGTATGCCGTGTCGCACGGAGCTTATATAGATCCTCCGGTCTCTGTCTGAGTCTGTGGAGGAATGACAGAAAGCTCAATGGAGGCGTCTGTCTCCCAGCCCGACACCCTGTCCGGTCCTCTCCCCGTATACCTCCAAGCCCCCGTGATGAATGCATGCAGGGCCCTCTCTCCACCCCCCCACATACATTTGACATTATTAACACAATATAAAATGTGATGGAGCGCCCTGCCACTCTGCAGCCCCCCACACACACCCACCCCACACAGCCACGTCGTGATTTATTCCCACAACCGTGAAAAAGTAAGCGTGCCATTAAAATCACAGGTGTTTGGAGGCCACACGACTCGCCGGGCACGATCGATAATGTCACTCTTTTACATGGCTCATTTTGAGGCCGCCGCGGCACCATATGCCATTAGTGATGCCGTGATCTATGGAGGAGCAGCCCTGCGTTTGGCTCCGGAGCTATGGGCGTGCATAGATGCGAGGTAACAAGGCGTATGCACACGCATACGCTCTCCCGGAGCTAGCGTTTACTGTGTGTCCACCTGCGCACACACACATAATTCAGCGGAGCTAATGTCGGTGATAATGTACTGTAAATGACAAGGGCTCTGATTGATACCTGCACTTACAACAATTACTGGGATAAAAAAAATAAAAAAAACTTTGGGAAAAGACAAAAGTTTGCAGTACTTACGGCAGGGTTACCCACTGTGGCCCGGGAAAGTGATTTGTTAGTGTTTTGTTGAGTGTGTTCCCGGGACTATAAAGTGTGACACAGGCAACAAATAAGGACTAATGTCCCCGTTCCAAATGAATACTTAGCACAACCTGTAAACAAATGTGCTGTCTTTGCCCTTTAACTATCACACAGATTACCAACAAATTACTTGGTGCTATTCCCGAATCTACTTCAGATGTAAGAAGACGGACCTCTTCCTATCAATGCAAATATTATCATTCTGTTAATAGGGGAGTGTTCCCTTTCTTTTTAATTCATAGGTATTTGTTATTGTTGATAAATTACAATAGTTGCATTGAAAAAAATTACATTTTATAAAATGTTCCCGTTGTAATAAACCCATGTTATCTTATATTTTCCAGAGGTCAATACATTCAGGGGAAGACAATAAACCCGTTAACTCCAAATTCTCACGCGTTGTTTTGGTGCACAAACATGTTTTTATTTCCATGCTAATTCAGATATATTCAGGGAAGGCATGCAGAACATTTCTGAAAAGGGAAGCCCATTGTTTCTGCAGCAATTCCCTGATAAAATAAAAACAACACATTATGGGATAGCAAGGATGGGGCGGCAGTCTTCCTAAACTTCCCCGTCGCTGAGAAACGCATTCCGGATGACATTGCTGCCGAGTTGGGAAAACAAGAAAACACTCTATTCGAAACAACCCTAGTGGAAGTGCAGACCGGTGATTGTCTGAAAGAACGCATTTGCATATGGCAATACAATGAACATGAATATTCTTTTATTATTTATTACAAATGTCACTTTAAAAAAATGGGGGAGGGGAGGGGGGTTGCTCCTAAACGATAACAAAAAGAAAAAAAAAAAGTTTTTTAAAGCCAGTGTTTAGTTTTTCTGCACTCCATGTTCTCTCTCTCACATTCTCAGTGCAACTGCCATGAAAATGAACTATTAATCTGTTTCCCAAAGGAATTCCTCATGCCACGCCGGCCTGACAGCCGCAATACGCTGGTTGTTGAGCGGTCAACAAACAATTTTCCTGGGCTTCACTGCCTTTCAAAAGGCACTTTTTCATTTGGCCCTGATCATGTGAAAAATGTCGTTGTCAAAAGGTTTCCCCCGCTTTTCTTCTCACACAAAGATGTCAGATGGAGAGAGTTAGAACTTCCAAACATGTTAATCCGGGTGAGCGTAAACTCAGCCCCCTTTCCTCAACAGCGCTCGAGAGCTCATTCAGCGTGTTGGAAATTTCCTGTGCTTGAGCAACACAAGTGTGGCCTTTGAGTTTGGGATGCAATATGTCCTTAAACTGAGAGAACACAGGATTGTGGAGTTATGCAATTCACCCTCGAACGACGCACACGTTTACTAACACCTGTTTCTCAATGCCGCCCCTTGATTTCGTGAAACAAAATAACAGTTGTGTAAAAAAGGAAACTCTTAATTCTTATGAAATGTCAGTTATGCCGAACTATTTTACAACCCGCTTTTTGCAGACTGCGGACGAGGGGATGAAACATAAAGGGGGCCGTGTTAAATGAGGGGATGGACGGAAGTAAGTGATTTATCAGACAATGTAAACTGACTGAGGGGGTTGTTCTCCTGCTCTGCAACGCCCCCACTGAGACCATCTCTTACCGAGTACAAGGTGGGCCACCTCATTACGGCGGGAGAACTCCCCGCCTGTTCCTGCCCACGCCCCACGACACTCCTCGGTCCACCCATCATCCCTTCATCCCACCCTTCTCCTCCGACTCCAGCCTCTCATCACCCATCTCTCCTATCATCATGCCACATCCCCTGTCACACTGTCGCCTGATGGATGAGGCCACTTTTGATAATGGCATCAGGAACTGGGGGGTGTCTGCCTTGTCATTAGATACTATCAGAGCTGTCTTATTACAGCGGAGGAAGACCCCAGGCAGACAGACGGGTTCCCTCGGTAGCTCAGATATGGCCGCAGATAATGAATCTCTGCGACGGCGTGCTCTAATATACCTGGCCGAGTTAATCCATCCATCACATGTGCCAAAGTCCAGAGAGCTTCCCTGAGATCACATGAACTTCCCGCTATGAAGTGGTTGTCACTCAGAAGTAGTTTTCAGTTATTATATTTATTTAGCATTTATTTAGCTAAATACTCTATTAAACCAATGGCATGAAGGGAAAATAAAGAATGAAAAAAGTAATTAAAGATGATATAAAGAGAAGTGCCTGTTATTGTAAATGATGCACCGTATGCATGGAGAACTTTTTTAGCATTCACTTCATAGTTGCAGACAAATTACTTCTACTTTCAGCTAAACAGATACATTTAAAAAGGGCAGTTTATCCTAAAATCAAATTTTTTCATCAATCTAGATTGTTTTGGTGTGAGACGACTTTTTTGAGATATCAGCCATAGAGATGTCTGACTCCTCTTAAATACAGACTTCATGGTGTTCAAAGTGCCCCGAAATTTTTTTTTGAAAAACTCAAAAGCAATTATTAAATGATGACTCAATTACGTAATGGAAACCATATATTTGTTTGACATTGTTGTTTCAATATAGTTCCAACTCACACTAAAATCTAACCTATCTTGATATATTGCACTACAGCTGAGAGACAAATATACAATTATTAATTATAAATATGATAATTAAGCTGCATTTATTCAAGTCTTCTTTCCATCCTCTTAAAAAAATACATTTCAAATTCCACCTAAATTAACCAGCAGAAACACAATGGCGGTGAATGAATAACAATGGTTTTCCTACAAGGTTTCTATTTATGAAGGACGGAGGTGATGTAATGATCAAAGGAGAGCAGAGAGAGAGACAGAGTGCAGGCTGGGATACGAACCATACAACACTCACAAAGGGCCGGGCTCGCCAGCGGAAGAATAAGTATGGTTTGAATTATGGATACATCTGAATGGTGTCTCTTCTCTACAGATGGCTGCGCAGTGCACACATGAGAATCCCAAGACCTGTATAATTGTATTGCTAATAAGGAGTAAAGCCAATTAGGCATTTAAGTGTGCTGTAATCACTTGGACGGGGGAGAGATGAAGAGAGGAGCACGGAGGAGATAGAAAATCAGGCCAAAGGACAAATGAATGCCTCCCCCTATTTCTCTCCAACACTGACAACCATAATTAGACATAAACTGTATGTATGCCAGTGAGGAGTCCCCACCGGGGAAGAAAAGCTCCGTGTGTTTTCACTGCTTCTGCACCGATTCATTCATCTCATGTTGTCCAAGAGGTCTGTATGACAGGTGAAACAAGGCAACAAGAGAAAGGGCTGATCGATACTGCATAGCAACCACACATCGGCAGGGCTGTGTGGGAAAAATCATGCTCCGTGGAGATAATATGAAAGGAAAAAGTACCCCAACGGTGAAGACTTTGTATTGTTCCCTAACACAAACCCACCCATGTCATATTATGACAGCTCATGTTTTCGCTAATTTTCTAGTAATTTTGACATTTTAAATTGTGAGCTCCGTGTTTTTCTCAGCATTCAGCACCACATGCCTTCGCCATTCATTTTCTCCTGACATTAGAATTTATAACAAGACTAGCCCATTGTATTTTCTCTGCTGTTCATTCTATTGTAATGGTTTGGCTTCGTATTTACCAACGGGTGTATTTCATGCAATCCATCAATACTCTCAAGGTAGCAAAGCCTCAGTAAAGGGGCCTTGACCTCAGAAAAGTAAGCCTTTTTATCAGTTAACACAACTTAAAGGTTGAAACAGGTCACATGCTGCGTCAATCAGGAAATACTGCCTGAAGGAAAAAGTCAACAATTTGTATTTAGACAAATATGATTCAGAAATCTCTGTCTAAAAATACATGGATGCATATTTAATGTTCCACATTGATAATATGATGGTTAAAATGGGGGAGTGTTGGATAGATACACAAACGATTTTCCCAGAGGCTGAACCAGTGCTCAACAACATACTGTGGCCAAAAACAATGCTTTTAAAATCCAGGCGAAACACAATTTTTATATGAATGAAGTGGGTTAGGTGCACCATCTGCACAACCTCCTTCCAAGCGGGATCATCGTAAAACAAAGAATTCTGCAATAACTCCTTAAACATTTGGAACTTGCAGCTTTAAACTCCTGGAAACAAAATCATACTGATGGAGAATAAAGTGCAGTTGTCAGAAATGCTTTTAAAAAAGCCAATTCTGAAAAGCTTGTTGTAGCACATTGAGCACCTTTGGCCAGTTCCTAGTCACCACAGAAGACGATCACATTTACAGTAATGCGTCGGTCATGCGGTTAGCAGCGTGTGGATCGGGGACCAGTGATTGGCTGGTATTAGCCGAGCCCATTTCAAATTGTGCACTGCTGGATCTTTAATGAGATTCAAACCCAGAGGAGCTACATGGAAGAAAAGAGTAAACTAATTGTTTAAAAAAAAAAAGATGTGTATGACAAAACTAAATGTTTTCATGCAGCACTGATTTTTGAGGAGGCTGGGGTAACTATGTACCAACAATGCAGACGGGGCCATAAAATCCCCCAGACAAGCTGTCTGTCACAACATTTGTTTGCCAGATTACATTCCTTTTCTGCCACTGCGAGTGGCAATAAAATGGGTGAAATTCTCCGGGCGGCGTTGCTCTGCTCTCTCAAACTGCAATATGTCTGTAGTCAAATATGTTTAGCGGTGGGATTGTCAGCACAATGCCATACACAGAGGCCTTTTTCCCCTATGTTCTGGAACTTTTTAGACTTCAGTAGGACCGAGAGGACAAAAGACCCGAGACGTCTACGAGCGCTATCAATACATTTAAACAGGGGCATGCATTTCTCATAAAGTGGCTCCAAAAGAAGAGCGAGCCAATGGGAGGGGGGCTGCTTGATCAACCCATAAAGGGAACCTCGGTTATGAACCACAGAAAGGGAAAAAAAGAGGAAGAAAGAATTGGGCAAAAGGGGTAGAGAAAAAAAAATGAAAGAAAAGGTCATGAGTGGCAGTTGATTTGAGGAGTTTCTGCGACCCCACAAAGGGCCATGACATCATCAGGTATTGAAGTGAGAGAGGAGGAGAAGGGGTTCTTTAAAAAGCTGGCCGCTTACCGAGGCCGTAATTACATTTGCGCTAAACATGCCCAAGTGCTCCTGTGCTGTGTGTGTGTGTGTGTGTGTGGGTGGGGGGGATGATTTTCAGGGGTGGGGGTTGGAGGACTGAATTAATCAGCTCTGTTTGCCATGGGGACTCTTTATTACAAAAATCTTTCTCACCAAAATCTGTGAGGGGTGAATTTCCCTAAAGTACATTTGTCTTTTAAACCAACCATTCTTGTCAACTGTGAGTGCGAAACCACCCAGAACATTCAAACTGTCCTAATATCAGGATTAGCAAAAATAATAATAATAATGTTTTACCCACTCTAATGCCACCCCTGCTGACCCCTCCAACTCCGAGCCTTTCTCGCAGCACTGGGAGCATGTAAAGCTTCTTTTTTTTGCAGTGCATGGTGGGTAGGCATGGCGTGAAGTGTACAGGGAAGGAATGCTATTAAGTAAGTTATGCACATAATGAATCTGAGCCATGCTTGGGAAAACTCCAGCAACATTTATTCCTCTTTGAGTTTAGCCTATTTCTCAGTGAAAAGAGCAGGCCAAGTGGTGAATACAGTAAATCACTCTTTAGTTCTGCCAGAGCTGCTTTCACCCAAGGCCGGTGCCCCCAAAGGCTTCATCTATTTACTGCCACATGGAGGGTCCGATCTCGTGTCAAGTTTTTAAATGGGCTCTAAATATACAATGCTCCCACTGTTCCGCCACGCCGACGAGCCAAAACAAAAAATGATCACCTTGACACATTGATTGACAGGGTTTTTAAATGTGGTTAAACCGTGCTCCCGGAAAAGGCGGAGTGATATATAAATCAAGCACCGAGCCCATCCCGTTGTGGTGTTATGCGAATGTGACAAATTCATCAGTCGTATGATATTTGCGGGCTCAGGGCTCAGGGCTTCCCCCCCCCCCCCCCCCCCCCCCCCCCTCAGTGCCGCTGACAGGCTATAGTCCTGCATGACGTGTCATCACCATCCTGACAGACCCACAGCGGCGGTGCGGATCATGCCAGTAAATTCAATTAGCTTTCCCACGATGACACCGCTCTGCCGCCGGCATGACACACTGTGATATGATGAAATCATACACGTCTGACTCATCTGAGCCCTGTGGGATGCGGTTGCCAAGGATCATACAGCGACATGCTAATTCAGAGCTGACAGCTTATTCACTGCATTCAGGGTGCTAGACTGTGTGCTAGCCGAGCTACAGTTGGATTTTGCTTTGCACGTCATAGCTTAGCAAGACGGAGCAGCCATTTGCTTCAGTTAAGAACACGATCAATACTGTCCAACCAAAGGTATGTGAAGGCCATTTGATACCAGCCTTTCTTCAATGAATTAATGATCTTCAACTTGCTGGTTGATCCAGATTCCAAGGCAGTCACAGTGTTGAACACATGCCATGCGTACTTTCTAACCTCCACACACCTGCCCAATGGCTGCATGAAGTGGTGTAAGCTAATTATTTTGATGCTGCATTGTGGTGTCGTGGATATATTGTGGGAATGTGGGTCCAGCCGATGGGTGCAGCTGATGCTGAGTTTTTCCCATAGACCCCGATAACTTCCCACTGTCTGCTCGAGCAATAAATGGACTGTAGTAGTCAGGGTTTGTGGATTCTGACTTTGATGACATACATTTGCATATTAAGATGTAAATAATAAAATAAAAACTCATGAGCACGTCTGCTAAAAGACCAGCTTTAAAATGGTGCTTTTTGTGCATTTTCCCTGTAACGTAATGCCCCGTAATGTTAATTTTGGCAGCTAATAGTTCATCATAGTTTGTCAGCTTCATCTTTTTTTTGTTAAGTCAAGTTTTAGTCAACTACAGGTCTGAGCATTTTAGTTTCATCTTAGTCTTTTTTGTTAAGTCTTGACATAGTGTTATGATGGCTATGAAGGACCAATAAACCGAGCTGAAAAATCAGTGTTATTTAGTTAGTGTCACATGATTTCCATAAACGTCAAGTCTCGTTGTTGTCAGTGAAAAAAGCTTCATTGACAATCAAATTTAGTCACAGTTTTGACGAAATTAACACTACATCCCGTCAAAAATAATGTATCATCTCAAAGATAGTTTGAAGGGCCAGCATCCCAAAAAAACGCACTGAAACGTTCCCACACATCGTGGACTTTAGTTCAGCAGCCAGCAATGATTTCCTACTCAATGGATTGGATCTTTCTCGCCTCGAGCTCTTATCCATTTTCTCCTCGCCGTGATCTATTTTATGGATGTTTCCTCCATGATGGCCGCATGTTGCCATTGATGGTTTCCTTTCTTTATTTCTCCAAGGACTAAGAACACCTGTCTGCTTTAATCACTAAGTCCTTCCCAGCAGGAATGCCATCACTGAATGGACACCAAGCTGCTATCTGACATTGATAGAAACAAGATAGTATGGATCTACATTTCGGCAACAACAAAGAACCAGCGAAGAGATCAACAAGAGAATTCGGGTGTTTTTTTCCCCGGTTCTAAAGTTGCCTCCTGACAGTCTGCTGCCCACTTGACTCACTGATATTGTCAACGAATGGGCTCTCAATGACTCACTCTGAAACCTGAAAGATGGATGAATGAAATCATATTTTCACGCGTCACTCCGACAATGTGAACAATACTCTATTCAGGATGACACATCCATAGGATTTCCCACAAGTTGAACCAGTCATCGACAACATACTGTTACCAGAGTCATAAAATTGTAATCCAGGAAAAGAAGCACATTTTCTTGTGGTCTGTTTCTTGTGTTTTCTGTGCCTCATATATCGGGCATTGCACCATGACACCTGCTCATTGGTAAATACAACACAGATGTGGAAGGTGGTAGCTTTTTGGTGTCAGCGTTTAAAAGTATGATTCATATTCCAACCACAAGACTACTCCAACTAATCAAGACCTGGTTGGCATTCACTATCCTCCACAAACAGCACACTTCTCTGTGAGATAGGAGAATGTGTGTGACCACAATCACTGTGGGAATTTACTCCCAAGTGGACTTCTAATCGTTTCCGTGGGCAACAGCCTTGGAAGCTATGGAATAATCTACCAGTAAGGTTAACTAACTACTTTTTCTGCCACTGGGGAATGAATGAATCAACTCTCAACATTTTTACTGAAGAAGAGCCAAATTCCACAACTTCACTGACTGGAATTTCTTTTCTTTCTTTTTTTCTGAATGCAAATAAAGAGAAAGGTTTGCTCAGTGAAGAACACATCGTTCTATCAGTTTTTTCATGGAAAAACAATTTGTCCTTGAATGCACCATGTTTGTACCCGTGGACTTTTATGAAAGGTCCCATTTACGAATTCACATGAATCCCCCACCCTCACCTCCCCTCAGTGAGAGATAAGGACAAAGGATTAATCAATATCTAACCCTACAGAAACACACACACATACACACAGCGGCTTGTTGTCATCGGACCGGGCCAAAACTTCAAGGCCACAAAATAAATGATTTAAACATACAATTTGATCTCCACCGTTTCTATTGACTATTATTTTGTCCTTGCAAAACATCCTCAAAGGTAATTGTATCAAAGTGCATGTGTTTGCACGGCCGAGGATATAACCTGCAGTGAATAAACAAGGTTGCTGCCAGAGTGGGCAGCCATATGCGACGTAGCCAACCTTTTCTTCTCAGAATCTCATTCAAATTGGAATAACAAAAAATGCGTATATGCAAATATCCATTGTGAGCTATTATCACATTGTTATTTGCCTGCTTTGTCGCGGAAATTCCCGAATGGTATTAGAAATAAGGAAACTAAAAACATGGCCCGTAATTAAAGGCATTGGCATGGCTGTATTTCTCGGCAAAAAGTCAGTAGAGGTAGCCGTCTTCGCAGCAGTAAAAGGTAGGATTATCACCCCGCTTGTAAAGACTGCCAACCTATTCGGTAAAGTGTGAAAAGCGACAGGAACCACAGCTGATAGTTAAGTCAAGGCAGGTGTTTGGGAAAATTACAGCCGCTGCACACAGAATGGGTGATCTGTCAGCGATGTCTGCTTTGTTATTTGGTCTGTGGATCAGTGGAGCTTGCTTTACTCATAATGACCCACTGTGTACAGTATACTAGCTTAGCATGTGGTTGTAATCTTCATTCTACAATACACAAGGTGATTCTTGTGTGTTTAGCCACACCAGCGACATGGCTCTCGAACTCTCCAGACTCAAATATCTCAATAATTTGAAGGATGAAGGATGAAATGCATGTGTTTTCATCCACACGGCTCACATTACTATTTTAAGGGATAAGTCTTTACAATTATTTCAAGCTCTGGCACAAAATGTTGGACATTGATTCATGGTTCCCTGACTTTTCCTCCACCATGTCCCCATGACATAAATATTCATGGTTTGGAGTAAAATGTCTCGACTATCTATTGGATGGATTGCCATTAAAATTTTGGAGTAGATGTTCATCTCTCTCTCAAGATGAGTTAATAACTCAAAACGTTAACTCAATGTGGTTTATGACCAAATACCTGCTAAACAAACGACATTCCCACCAAGCCAAACTAAGATGGTGAACATGGTAAAAATGACTTCTAAACATAAGCGTGTTACTATTATCATTGTATGTTAGCATGCATACATTAGCTTTCAGCTCAAAGAACCATGGTGCCCAAGTACAGCCTCCCAGAGTAGCTAGCTTGGCTGTAAACAACTTGTTTAACTCTAGCAATACCTCGGAGGGAAACAGGAAAACATTGAAGCATTGGCATATATGATGAGACCAGGACATAGGTCTCGACTATCAACGTAAATAAGAGATCGTACAGTAACATGATGGGACTTAAAACCCCAAAGAGGAAACGGACCGTTTTCTCAGTGACAGCGGTTGCTGAGGTTGGAGAGGAAGCCCTCAGGGTTTAAATACGACAAGTTTCCCACAGAGAAACACCAACGGTGTCTTTTTCTGTCTCGATGGAACAAATTTCAGCCCGTTGTGAAATAAGATTGTGCTCCATTAGGTTTTTAAAAAGATTTGCATATCTTACAGCCCATCTATTTTACACAGCCCATATATCTAAAAGGCCTCCGATGGGATTATTCTCCAGCTGTGTGGCTTGTATGCCGGAGCATGTTTGTCCAGCAAACCCCTACGCTGACCGGCCAGTCTCTCTGGCTGCCGGTCACTTCTGCCTCCAAATCTGCTTATAGATTTTCTCTGCTGTGTGGCCTGAGACAGGTCAGGAGGTCGGCCTCTTGCATGGCGTTCTAGGAGTGATTGTTCTCCAAAGGCCTTCCGTGTGGAATCTATCATCATTAATGCACCGGTCTGCTCTTGTTAACCGGCTGCCCAAACATGATGGAGAAAGAATGGAGGTCTTTTGAACCGGCTGCTTTTGAAAGGGGATCAAATTCGTAATTTCGTCTAATAATTGGGCCAAATAGGAAAGTGCCAAAAGAGGTCACAAGGTCAGCCTCATATACTGATTAGAGCCTAGTTGTGATATCTGATTGTGAAAATGGATGATTAGCATCATTAAGTTTGTATTTTCACCAGTAAATGGTGTTTGGTTGGTTTTTATTTTATGATGCAATGGATAAATGTATAATTCCTGAAAAAAAGGAAATGCACATAGACCACCAGAGTTTTTTTGTCCAGGTTGCCTGACAACAGCTGTGAATTCTCACATTGATGAATACGGTCAAATGTATGCATCCTCGGACATGTTTACTCAAAGATTGTGAACCTGGGTTAGATATTGCGACCCAGGAATAACATGAGTGTCCTCCATCACCCGGGCGTGCACTTCTTACAGCTTACTGCTATTAAAACTGTCCACATGATATAGGTGAGAGAAGCCAGCTGCTAATGTTAGCGTGAGGTCTCTCTCCCCCTCCCACCCCCCCCGTCCGTGCTCCAAAGCAAACGATTCACCCATTTTTATCATTGTTTCAGTTTAACCTTTGACCCCACATGGGGAAACTAAACAATGAATTCCATATTTCCCTATGGTGATTGGCTGATGACCATCAATCAGTGGCAGCGGAGCTGAATGGTCACATGACTGACCACAGAGTCATGCAGTGGTGTGCTGTTTGAAGAAGATGGTGATAAAGATACATATGGATGCATATAAACTCCAAACATACAAGAATAAAAAGCCAGGCATAAAAGTGTATAAGAATTAAGACAAAGAGTGGAGTTTTCTGCAATTTTGAAACGCAGAGTCAAGGCTATAAAATCCTGTCTAGTCCGAATGTTATTACCCTATACCAAAACTAATACCTGTGGCTGGAGTTCTTGTTTGCTTGGTGTCTAGTAGAGTGTGTGTTTTGCTTTGATTCATTAATTGTTGTTGGTAGAGAACATTGTGTGCAAGTGCCAACACCCAACAACTGAATTTAATTTAAAATGGGGTAAAATGTGCAAAATAGCAATAATTAGATGGGGTGGGTCCCCACATTTATTACAATCCCACATTGTGACGCAGCCTGGAAAAGTAGAAAATCATGCAAAGTGCTACGTTAGATGATAAGCACGGGACAGAAACAGAACAACAGAAAAGATAGTGTGAGTGTGAGACAAAATCATGGAAAACAACACCAGAGAGAGAGACGGAGAGAGAGACCTGCTATGCACACTAGAGAGAGAGAGAGAGAAGGAAAGGCAGATGTGAGCATTACATCTGAAATGACACCACTTTCATTAGTTAAAAAAAAACTTTCTGAAACTATTACCCCAGATAAGAACCGTGTGAAAAATCGATAGGTGAGCTCAGTTGTCAGTATGACGGTCTGCTGACTAACTCTCGGAGGAGCGAGGCAAAGTGGGAAGAGGGTTTTAAGGACGCCCACTGGAGATAAGAGACCATTCACATGGGAACAGCGGTAGCCTTTTTTTTTTTTTTTCTAAAGTCACCAAATCTTTAGAGGAACAGAGTTGAGTATTTGCCTTCCTCCTAATTGAGACCGGGATGACAGCTCAGGGCCGGACTGGGAGCGCCGTCGACAGTGGGAAAGGGGGAACAGGACCAGCGGAATAATCTCCTCCTAAGCCTTGCCTATTTATCACGGAGGTAATGATAAGAATCAGATTTAAAAGGTGAACCCTGAGATGGGTCAGAGCCTCACACAGGCGGTAACGCGATCTGCAGGAGGAGCGCTGATAACCTGGGACAATACGGAGGGTGGGGTGGGGGGAGGGCTGGGGGGGCTGTCAGATAAATAAAACAAACGGTGCAGAGCTATAAAAGGGGGCCCACGTGGCGTCCGCTTCACAGAACAAACGCACCATCACGAAGAATAGGAGGAGAGTGATGGCTAGAGAGAGGAAGAGAGGGATGGCGAGGAGGAGATAAAGGAAGCAGAAAAGAGATGACTTATTTCAAAGGAGCCCGGAGACGGAGCGCTTTCAAAGCGGGTGAAGCAGATAGACAGTCGGGGACGGCGGGACGGACATCATTGATGTGCAATGTCAACAGGAGTTTGCACTCCTGTGTGATGCTCGACGATCATTTAACAATAAATTAAGAAGGGTTTTACTTACAAAGTGCATAGATTAATCAAAGACTTTAAATTGGCTATTACAAATAACTGGTGTCTTTATAAACTACCTGGTTATGAAACATTAAAGCTGGCACAATCGTTATATAGTGGGGGGATCTGCAACATTCACACTAATTAGGACGGTGTAATTATAAACCACCAACCTAACTTATGCAACACAAGTTAAGAGGTTGGACACTTGCAAGGAATTGACTGAACGCCGCTGTTGCGTCCTGTGTGCTGCCGCGGCAACGCTGGCCTGCTGGTGGGCGACTTGAGCAGATTGCCCTCCGCTCGATACGTCGCCTCGTGAGGTCACCCGATGGCCTCGGGGACCCTCAGGCACTTCCCCTCCGAGGAACAACAGTGCTTTGACCTCTGGGAATCTTCCCTCTCCACAACGCGTGTGAGGTCATGTTTTCCAGACCCCCGTGCATGTTTCTCCTGTTTTTTTCTTCCTAGCCTGGGCACGCTTGTATCAACACGGCTCTGCACTTATGAAAATATAGCGAGGCAGAAATAGGCATATCCTGTGCCATCTAGGGGAACAATGGACGACATGTCACTGACGCTGTACAGGTTGGTCACCCGGGAGATAAGATGCTTGCTATGTTGGGGTCTGTGTTTGTCACTCATAAAAAGTCAATAGGATTTGGAGGCGGACAGTCTACTCCCACACAGTGAATTAATGGCCAGAGCTGCTCAGCATAGATGACTGATGACTTCTATAGAGAGCTCTGGGAGCCTACTGCCACCGTCACTTTAGTGTCTCTGAGTTACTGGATCATGTCGTCCAGCACCAAGGAATCCCATCTGCGTTACAATAGATAAAGGTGACATGAGGATGCCTCACAGACTGCAGGCTGCATTCAGCGCTCTGATTACTAACCTCGTTGCAAACAAACCACCTGTAAGCGATGTGAACGAGTATTTCAAGCATTCAAAAGGATTTCTTAAAAAGTATCACCACTAGAAGTGCAAACCCGCCTCCAAGGCCTCATAGCTGAAAACTAATCAATACGTACACATTTACACTAGTCACCCATTCAACCATTCAACCATCCCATTCATATCAAAGCAAACAGGTGATGGAACATAATTTTTTTTTTTTTTTTTAACGGCGCAAATCTCACAAAAAAAAGAAAAAAAGTGAAAAATGTAAATGAAAAATAGTGCACGTAGCCGCCCTTGCCCCACGAGGCGTCCTTCCACCAGGTTTCAAGAACATCGGGCCACTAGTGTTTCCATAATCCTGCTGGCAAACGGACAAATACATAAACCGAGAAACTGAACTTAAAGAAATAATGTGAAAAGATGAACCGAGGAATCATTAAGTTGCACATGGGATTTTTTTCTTCTGTTATTTGACCTCCGTTATGTAAGCGGGATAAAAGCTGTTGTGGAAACTTCTGAACAGGAAGTGCATGGCGAAATTGCCATTTCCTGCTTTTAACAATGCTCCAAAACATATTTCTGAAGAGGGCAGATAGGCCTCGTCCCTTTGGGGTATAAGATCCCCTTATTAGTCCACTTACAGTACGTGCAAGCGCCTTTAATTTACAGGAAGTCAAATCCAAACACCGCTGTGTGACTGCGATGACTCACTTGAATCACACAGCTATGAGGCTATGCTGTTTATATCCCCCATGAGGTCATGCCTTACTCATATCATCTAAACACACATTTATGATGCCAGCCGCGCCCACTCGTGACATCTGAAAACCCAGCCTTTCGTATGATTCGTGCATGAATCGCACAACAATAAACAACGGACAGATTCGAGGTGGAGCCCGTCTGGAAGACAGGATGTATATAATGGTTTGTTCTTCTGGTTTTATCTTTCTTTTTAGAATCTTTTCAAGTGTTTCAGCTAAATCAGTTAAATGCACGTTGAATGGAACAAAGAGTTGCATTCAACGAGTGTGAAATACACCAGGTGTTGCTTCAACATGGTGACCATGGTTGTTTTTTCCTCACTATGAACAGTAACTCACTGCATACAGTAGGCTAACAGCATGCTGTTTAGTAAAAACAACAATAACAACAGTAAACAGATTCACACCCCCCTCCCCCCCCCTCCTTGCATTCCACAAGTTTTGATTCCCACGTGTGCTGGAAACTCAGTTTCAGCTCTTCAGCCACATAACTACACATGCGTACTCGTGTACATGTACGCGGCTGCCCCCGATATGTCATTGTTCTTCACTTTTGTCGGTTGAAAGAAGTTATTTCTTCAATTCGGCGCGAGTTCCTTTTCTCATAACATCAGGGTCCCCCCCCCCCCCTCCTCTTTCCCCCGTCTCACTTTCTCCCTTTCTTCTCGTTCCTCTTTCTTTGACTCTCTCTGCCTCTTGTATGCTAGTGTCTGCAGCTGTATTTTTAATCAAGTGAAGGATCCATAGAGAAATGGGCATTTCTTTCAGAGCATTACATTCTTCCCCCTCCTGTCTGCGCTCATGGATCACTGGTTAGCTTAGAAATACAGCCGGCACAAAAGCAGCAGCTGACATGTGGAGCTTAATGGCAATAATGGCCATTTTTAAGCCCAATCAATCACATTTAGTGGACATCTCCATTTTATTATTTTATTTTTTTTTTGCCCTGTGAAAAGGTGAAAATAATAATAATGATAATTAAAATAAAAGGAAAAAAACAGGAGTGGAAAATGTGGTTGGTGGTGGTGGTGAGGGGGGGGGGGGGGGGGGGGGGGGGGGGACCCACCTCAGTAAATATTTTAACTGCTTATTAAGATTTGGAGCTCACCACAAAAGGAGCATCTGTGCTCCACAGAGCAGAGTGAAAGGAGAGACCCAGATGGTTCTTAGAAGTAAAACAGTGAAAACTGAGCCATGAACTGGGCAAAGTGAAGCCCATTTATTTAACCATTTATTTATTGTGTGTCTGCGCCCGTGTGTGTGTGTGTGTGTGTGTGTGTAAGGGGATGCAGTCGTGTGTGTGGATGCAGTTGCTTTTATACACGGGGAGGACAGAGTGTGTGCTTTTGATTGTGCAAATTGAGTCCTGAGAGGACAGGATTCTTTGGACAGCCTGTAAAATGTGCAATGAATACCTCAGTTTGTTTATCTTCGCAAGGTTCAGATATTTCAATGTCTCTGCGCCTCTCCTTTTACGAGTCTCTGCGACTTGTGGTGCGATTCTCAGACACGCAACACAGAGGGCAAGAGGAGGAGGAGGAGGAAGAAGAGAAGGAGAAGGAGGAGGAGGAGGGGGTAAGCCAGGTTGTCTCTGCGAAACAATGTTCTTAATTTACGACCAAGTCCGTTGCCGTTTTCTTGCCGTGAGGTAAAAGAAATGTACGTCAAAACACTAAAGAAAAAAAAAAAACATCTGAATTAGTAGCGAGTGTGTTGTGGATGACTTGCTGGAAGTTCAAATTAATCCCACTTTAGCTCGGTCCTTCAGAGTAATTAAGGTAAATGTAATAAGAGAGAGCAGAGAACATAGCTTTTCACAAGATAATATGGAAAATTTTACAGCTTTCATCCCTTCCTAATCCTCCCTGCTCTTTTATCTTGTTGGCTTTTTATTGGCTGTGCAGCTCCTGGGAACTTTACCCTAATAAAAAACAATCCTGCGGAATTTTCCACACAGAATTTATGCAGTATGCAAAAAGATGGGTATGCACTTTTCTTCGCTGGACACACAACGCTGGTCTGTTTTGTTTTTTAATCAGAGTAAATAAGTGTGTGGGAGGCCAACGGACGCCACTGTTCTTTGCGTGATAATCCATGAGAATCCATCTTGCAGACGGCTGCGTGGAAGGCGTGAGGATTGCCAGACAATGATTGGTTTATCAGACAAAATAAATACATTAATGAATGATGAATACTGTAAGTCGGGATAGTTGCAGGATTTGGGAGAGTTTTGCCTAAAAATGACAGCACTTCACTGATTACACACCATATATGATTGGGTACTATCCTGGCACACGGTGTTAAAATGCAAATGTTCTCTGATGCTGTGCAACGCCTTGCAAAAAAAAAAAAAACAGAAGATAAACAGATGTGGGCTGAAATGATTAATGCCATTTGTACTTTGTCTGATTCCCTTCTTTAGAGGTCACACTCAAATCTTTGTCCAGGTAATACAGTACATTTCATCTGCGCTGGTAGCTCTGTTCATTTTCAAAATCAAACTCATAAAAGCATCATATAAGCAATAACTGAAGAGAGCCTCTCGTAGAAATTTACATATTAATCCAATGTTAAAAATCCTCCTCTATTAAAAACTTTTACTGGCTAAAATAAAACTGAAAATGCTACATGACAAAATGAATCTGTCCTCTGCCAAGACTTTGTTCTGAGGAGGCAGCGTTTCTATAAGCATAAATCCAACGTGTCCCGGCACGATGCCGCCATGATGCCGCCGCCGCTGCTACAGTTCCAACAGCAAGAACACGACGAGGAAACTATGACCACGGAGTCTGAGTTACAAACCAGCAGCGTGCCCACACTGAATTTAGCCTGGAAGATTAAGAAATGTCACAGCAGCTCTCTGAGGACATATTTCCAGGCTACGGTTAATAAGTCGTATTAAAAATGACATTCTAAACCAATATGTCATCATAGTCTCATGGCATCATGAATTTGTCCAAATATGGCTCATTGCAACAATAGCAGATAGTAGGAGTCACACTTTCTCCATGTTGTTTTTTGTGTTTATTAACACTAAAAACTACTTATTTTTCAGGAACAGTTCTCCTCTGTGCAGGAAGTGATGCCTGTATGTTAAAAACAAAGAAACAAGCAAAAAAAAGCAGATATGAGTCATAATACCTGGAGATCCAGTTCCCTTGTAAATGAGCTCTGTGGTTACAAGCTGAAGAGATTTTAATGATTTGTTCCAAGAAAAATAATTCATATTAAAAAGTTGTATTCATTTGTGAGACATCATCTTGCTGAACAAAGCATTTAGGTATCATAAAGTTATATTCACCACGAAGAAAATCAAAACTAATTGTTTCGAGGAAGTTTACTAAAAGGAAAACTATTCAATCAATTTCAATATGACTTTAAAACTGTTCCATGTGTATATAAATAAATTAACTTAAAATATTACCGGTGTAGTCAGAGTTCAAACAAATTGAAAGCTTCATCCTCTTTCTGCAACAGTATTTTTAATGCTTAATCGAATACTTTATACTTTATACTTTCGAATACTTACTAATGTGCTTACTGGCCTTCCTGTCAAGCTGAGAAGTTTGACACCACTCTCACGTCTGTGTGTTATATATAAAACCAGAGCCAGCAGGCTTAGCTTAGCATAAACACTGGAAGCAGCCTAACCAACTCTACCCAAAACTAACAAAATTCACCCACAAGCACCTCTAAGGTTCACTAATAAAACAATGACTTACAGCTAGAGTCCCGGCTAGTTACCTGGCAACCTCACAGCGATGACAGGACTCTGTCTGGATTTGTGAAATTTTGTGTTTTTTGTTTTATGTTTTATTTAACTTGAACCTCCATTTTGACACAACTTTGATAGATTTACAACGTACTTGTTGGTCCAAGGAGACAGAGTGTCTCTGATGGACCACTATTATGCATTATTGAAATAAACATGTGACATGAGATGATGTGGGGAGAGGGCTGGTAACCTTTTGGGCTTTTTTCCCCTCAGCTTTTCTTGGGAAAATACATTGTATTTATTTACGTCGGCACATTTAAATGATGTCACAGTTCCTATATGTTAGGGTTCCCTGTGAAGTGTTTTCTAAGTTCTTTTCTAGTGTCAGTTGGTTTCCTTGAGAAATATGCTGATTGTATTTTCTAGGCCATAGTGCATGTGAGTGAAGTTGCAGTCTAAATTATAACTCGATAGAGAAAAGACAAGGAGCCGTTAATATGCAATAATCAATTAACAATGTCCTGCATCGTATATAATTTCAATTATGTATTAACTTGCCATCTGATCATGCAAAACCTAAATCCATTATAAATGGTTGCATATCATAGTCCAAAGAGTTGGTTGTCAAGAATGCGTGAATACATACAGCTGTTGGGCTAACCATTGTTGACTTGGGCTTTAATTAATAAACAAAACTCATCTTCTATGTTGAGTCCAAAATATTGCAAACCTCCTTCCTCACATGTATTTATTGTTCTTTTGATCATTCTAAGGCAGCAGGATTAGTAGAATACACCACGCACAACACACTCCGCTCTTAATAAAAAACAGCCGCACAAACGCCAAACAGAAATGTGCCAGAAATCTATTAGATTTAGAGTGTTAACTGGTTAGCTGGTGATAACCAGCGGAGCGGAGGGATATTGACTGTGGGTCAGAGTCCACGGCCTGAGAGCAGGAGTCCAGCGCCCACCTGGGGTTAAGACGGTCAGACTCCGTGTGTCTCTGTTCTGTGTATATAATCCAATTATAGCTGCTCAGAATCAGATTGATGTGAAACTCATTCATTCATCATGTGAACTGACAGGCGAGGCTGTGTCCCCCTACTTCCTAGTTTAACCTTTTCTCTGGTTTCCTGAACACACCCACGGTGTTTCTGAATGCCCATCTGCTGCTCCCGCTGGATAATGACTCACCGGACAAACCACCGTTTGAGTATTTGAATATTGGGGCTAATCACCAGTAAAAAAAAGTCCAGATAAACGAGAGCACCTTCTGAGCACACTGCTGAATAGAGTTGACAAGTGCACTGCTACTCATGTTTAAACAATAACGTACCACACACTTTGGTGCATATTTACACGTTGGCCTGAGGTCAGGCTTGAAACCAGCACATTAATAGGGTCAGCTCTAACACTTGCAACCATATGGTTGATTGGTGCAAAGAAACACAGAAGACTGCTTTCTTGTAGTCAACTTTAAGGGCTTTCTTACTTCAATTAACTTGATGAGATTGCCAAACAAATGTTGGCTTTAGGTCTTAATTGTGATTAAATAATGGAGCAAGGAAGAGACTATAATGGTGAAGAAGGTGAATCTCTCGATTTACCAGTTGACTTATGGTCCAGCCCTCAAGGTCGTGACCTTTGGGTAGTGACCGAAAGAATGGGATTGCAGAGCTTCCTTCATAGGTTGTGTCGTGCTCAGGGATGAGGTTAGGTGTTCAGATACCCGGGAGGAGCTCTGATTCTAACCACCGCTCCTTCCAGTTGAATGGGTAGAACTGGAACCAGCGTTTATGAGGCATTGAAATGAAAAATGAAAAATGGCAGAGCATACTATCTAATAATAACTATGGTTGAACTTGTGTCCAAACTTGATTTCACTGGATTTTTATAACTTCTAAACACTGGACCACTAATTTGGAACTACTTTAACATGAAATATGTAATTCTCTAATGGACATAAACCCTTTTTTATTTGACTCTGAACATCCTTCTAGTGCCACCTCAGGACAAACTTCACAATCCTCAACATGTTGAACACTTTTGTATTGTAGGAAGTCACATGGTTATATGTGTCAGTCCAGAAAACAGACTTATAGTTTGAATAACTGATGACGTTCAGTTATTTTGAACCGATTTGGTGCTCAGCCAAGAAAACCCAGGACCAGTTTGCAAAAATATAATATAATAATATTATATTCATGTGTTATGAAGGGGCATCTATCGAGACAGACTGAGGCGTAGTCTGCCATCTGATATCTGTAGGGCTGTGTAGAACTGCCACTAAAAGAAGTCACTATCTCAGTCCAGCCCAGCTTTGTCTTCTTTTTTTAGCCCTGCAGACGCCTGTAGCCTCTCCAACAGCTGGGTCTGCCATTGTAGCGTATCACACTAAACTGATTATAACACACTGCAACAATCAACAACAAAAAGGACTCTGATATACATAATTGTAATCACGTTTGACGATTCCGTCAAGTAAAAAAGGGGCCTGCATAATTCAGGCAGTGGCGTTGCTGCAGCAGGACTGTAGAGGGGCTTCACAGAGCCCAACGGGTCAGGCAAAAGAGTAATGTTTGGTTAGCGACACTGGGCTTCCACAGAGGGAATTCTGCTTTACATTCAAGTCCCTTACACACACAACCGACAGTATCTGCTGCAGGATTGGAGCGTGTAATGAGAGCCAAAATAAAGAGGCACTTAAAGTGTGGCCCCAGCACCCACAAAGGCTTCCTCAGTGTGGCGTATAATAGGGCCTGACCGTGTAACCCCTCTACCCCAGCCCACCCCCGCATCTGTGTTATGAATGTAACAGTGCCACGCATGGGCCGCGACTTGGCCAAAGACATATTTAACCTCACCCCATCCTTCTTAGCAGATACACTGGTTAGAAAATGATTCATTTCACACACACACAAAAAGATCATTGTCTTGTTGTATTTTTTATTTCCCACAAAAGAACAATTAAATGTATCTCTGCCGTGCCATAAGTGACGTGCCATTGTCCTGTGGTTGTAGCCCGCCTGTTTTTTTTTATTGTTTGTCATTTTTTTTTTTCTGTGGCCTCGACATCAATCTCACGGTTCCCGTTAATCACGTCACTTTAAGTGCCAGAGGAAACACAGGGTGCTGTTACGGCTTGATTGGTGCGGTGAGGAGCGGGGAAGGGGGAATAAGGGCAACGAGACCTGTGGATTCTCAGATATCTCTTCCCAATGCCTCGCGGACCATTAACTGCCTATCAAAGAGCCAACAGGCTCCCCTCTTCTGATCTGTTATCAGTGTAATGGGGAGACATTCAATCACACGCAATTCTCAGAGAAAACAGGCTAGAATATTACCGAGTGGTAATTTAAAAAAAATAGCAGAGTTTCAGGTAAAACATGCATGTTTAATTAGCTGAAAGTTGCATTTAAGAGCTAGTTTCAACATTTGATTAATCATAACTTCACAATTAGAGTGAAAACAACACTGACAGGGAAACAAAGGTGGCATCGTGTCCTCTATTGATCTAATTCCAGGTGGAGTTTGTGTTTGTGTGTCAGGCGAGCGGCTGTGGCTATCAGCTGGTGTGTGTGGTACTAAAACTCTCATAAATTGTATTTGCTATTCTCAGGACTAGAAGAAAAGGGGGGAAAAAGAAGCAGCCCCATTGCTAGATCCTGTCAACAGTGCTGTGCATTTTATATAATTACCATGTTTATTGGATTTTTATTTTCACAGTGACAAAAGAGCCATCTGCCTACAGCAGCTCTCCAGTCGAGCTCCAAGATCAGCTGTGAAACACACTGGGGAGCAGATCAAAGCTCTCCGACTCCACCCAACAAGCTCCAGTTCAAGATTTAGCGCTCGCTATTAAACCAAGACAAGCATTTATTTCAGAACGTTTCTCCATCCGTTTCCTCTTTGTGCACAAATTATTTAACTCAGGGCGGAAAGTTATCCCTTCATTTGTGACCATAAATATCGTGAAATACTGGTCAAATACTCAATACTGGGTTTTTTTTTCTTACATGTCAAGCGACAATGTGTTTTGTGATCTTTGGAGCCACAACAACATTCAAACATCTATAGCAGGATTTAATTGAATCTTCCCAAAACAAAAACAATTTCTCCACAAGCAATAACATATAGGTTGTTTTTCCAGATACTCGGTTTCCCTCCTCGACGGCGTTGCGTAATAGACGACCTCGGCCTCAGAAACCAAATCGCCCATTTGGCACAAATATAGCTTTTGGGGTTGATTGAAGAATGATGACAGATTTTCTTTTTCTTCTAATGCATTGTTTACCCGGTAGGTAGTAGGTGTACCTTATCTATTGTTCCATTACCTCACATGCAATGATGTGAATAACAGTATTTTAACACTCATGTCAGCTCGGGTCTGCCGGGGAGACACGTTAGACAAGAAACACAAACTCGATGATAAGAAACACTTCAAAGTTTTGCTCGGGAGCCGTCGAGAAACATCGCTCCAATTGGAGTTCTTCTAAGCCGTTGAGTCAACTTTTAACGTTTACTTTTCTGTATCTCCTCAAACAGGAAACTTAAATTGAATCTTGAGGTTAAGTTATCTCTTTTTTCCTCCTTCAGTTATTATTGTTGACTTGTTTGTAGTATTTCACATCAAGTATCAACCATTACGTGTCATCACGGGGCACGAGTGCCACTTCCCCCCGTGTCCCAACTGGCTCATCTGTGTCGCCGCGGTAACCTCGGACACGGCGAGGTGACAGGCCTGTTAAAAGACGCTCCGCTGGGAAACGAGGAAAGTGGAGGGACGGCCTCTTCCCCCTTCTCTCACTGGGATCGTATTTCTGAGGGTTATCAAGCGGCTCATTTAAATGAGGGCTGGTCACAGCAGGAACCAGCTGAACAAAGTTACTATTACCAGCGCCTCTCCTGTGCTGCTCTCACTCTCCCCTAATTGGGTTTGACTGCATTTGTTTAAATCCACAGTGGAAGAAAGAGAAAGGAGGGTGGTTGGGGGGGCGGGGGGTGGGGGGTGGGGGGCTGCAGTGAAACTGAAGTGTGTCAGTTTGTCCAGACACGGTGGCACTTTAGGAAAAAAAAGGGCTACCACTCCCTGGGCTTATTAAACAAAGGTCGGGGGCTGGTGGGGGGGCTGAGGCTCGGTGGGCCACAGAACAGGCCTAGTCAGTCAGTGACTGGAACAAGCCAATCCTGGTCTCTGCTCACACATGCACAATCACCTCTGGTGGTCCCAGCTCATTTCCTCAGTCAGCGGGAGCACTGACACTGTGTACGGCGGTGCATGGACACCCACACAGGCACGCAACACATGGACATGTACACAAACACTCCTAATCCACGACCACTCCCACAGTCACCGAGCCACTAACTTGTTCAATGCCGAGCTGCGAGGGTGCATATGGTCGCCCTACGGCTCTCGTGACAAGAGAGCCGGCTTGGATTTGAAGTGTAACAGCATCCGACGGGAGGCGAGAGAAAGTGAGGGGACTTTAAAAGCTCGATATATTTGAATCAGCAGCTTTCCCCCCCCCCCTCCCCCCAAGGACGAAACTGACCCTTTTACATTTACTAAAACTAAGGTCCTACAATTCAACAGAGCGACATACCACAAAGTCAGACGATGCTGACCATCAAGAACGGCACTCTGAGGTAACCGGGGACAAAGCCGATCAAACGCTGTTTAAATGTCAGCCATCCGTAGTTCCCAGTTCACATAAACAAAGACAAATGATAACTTTAATGGCCCCGCTACTTTTTTTCAAGCATGTTTTTTCCCCCTCTCTTGACCACACTTTGCCTCGCATCACGCTAAAAAGGGATTCCTTGTAAATTTTATTGCGGCAGTGTCAAAAAGACTCCCATCGAAGAAGCAGTAAATATTCTAACAACGTCTAGATGCAAGGCCATTCCTGCTGGCTCCAGGCACTGAATTAGGCCAGCCTGTTTCTAGTTAGACAGTCATTAAAGAGATCTTACAGCCACAGCAAATGGTTTCCTGTCCTGAGTGCTTAACTCCTGTAGTAGGAAATGTCCTAGGCCGTAAAGGGTGAACCAAACTTCCTGAACATTTTTTAAAGTTACCACAGAGGGCACGCGGCGTGTTCCGACCATTCAGTGTGGCCAATCAAACGGGACCCCGCTTGACCCGAACATGGCACCGGCCGTTTAAACAGGTGGTGTCCATTTATTGGACCGGCGTTTGTGTTTAATACAGGAATGACAGGCGTTACTCACTCGCGGGGGGAAATACTCGACCTGGTATGAAAAGAATAACATTGGAGGAAGAGGTAGAGTAAACTGTGGGCGCTTCATTGCTGTGAAAATATCATTCATCAAAAGCATAGATGGACATTTTTTTTTTCATTCTTCTGAGTGGTTGTTGCTGTATTTAATCGAGCAAATGGAGAACAATATTTGTGTGTACTCACATCCGTATCTATTAAAACATTAAACTGGCACACACAAAGAGAGATGCTTAGAGAAATCGACCTCTCACGGCCAGTTTGCAGACGGCATTAAACACTCTCATGACAGTAAAGGTGTGGAGACCTGAGAGGCAGAGCACCTGCTGACTCCATTCTACAGGTGACTCCATCACAAAAACAAAAAAAACAAAAAAACAAAGGGAGAAAAAAAACCCAGGTCTCCTTTTTCCCACCGCACACTGTCTGGTCTTGGACGAGAGGGAAAACCTGGCATGGCAGACAGCATGCATCATCTATTAGTCATGTGGAAACACATTCACATTCAGCTTAGCCAGATGCATAGTGCAGCACAAAAGGCGGGGTTTATGGCGATATGGTTTGTCGGGCCGTGCATATGTCTCCATGCCTGGGGCAGGGAGTTGAGACAAAGAGAGAAAATATGATATTACAGCGGGGGGTGACTAATATCCCAGGAGATGAGTACTTACACGACTGTTATGAATCAATGCACTCAAGAGTCGATAAAAGTACTGTAAATGTCAAGTTAATAGCCGACTGCTATGGGCATGTGAGTTTTAAAAAGGATAAGATGAACAATGCCCATGTTGTAAAAGAGGTGGGGTTGTTGGCAGGTCACTCTCCCCCAGGCTCTTAGGAATTCTTACCCCATTTTTGAGACTTCAAAGATATGAGGGGTAAAAAAAACAAACAAACTGTGAGGTAATTCTCAAGCTAATTCACAAAGAAAGTATTCCAAAGAGAATAAATCAAACATTAAAAAATACATGGTATAATCAAAATGAATGATGACTAAACTGTGCATGTACACACACTGCCTTATATGCAGGCATGCAGTCGCACAATCACCGATATGCACACGTGCAGTGGGAGGGGGTTCCTCTCTTGTTTGTGGCATTGTGTCAATAGAGGAAGATATGTAACTCCGGAGCAGAGCGTTGGTAATGATGCCGTCCAGTCATTAATCACCGGCTCCAGAGAAAACAGAGAGTTCACTCATGGCAGAATGGGCCTGGCCCTGGGACGGAGATTAGAGGCCTAATGAAAGCAAAACAAAGCTGGACATGTGAAATTTATTGGCACATTTATAAAAGCAGCCCCCAGAAGGACACTGCCACCAATAATCATTTCAGAATCCCCAGTCAAGTGCCGTTTCCTCGGCCAGACGCAATCTGGAGAGGGGATATTTGTGGAGTGGCTGAACAAACACAGATTTGCTGGTATCTTCATCTTTCCCAGCAGCTGGGAAAGGCAGAGGGAAGGCAGGCCGTGGTGTTTTGGCTTACGCCCCGCCTCACTACAGTTGACTTCTGGGAACAACACACTCTGTCCTCCCTGGCTCCTCCTATGACCCAAGTGTGCTGTAGCATGTAGCAGCTCACTGTCTGCCACCTCCCAGCCCCGTCCTCTTTGTGTCCCGTCCTTAACAAGCTCAAAGAGGAGGGACTCTAGATTCCCAACCAGACTACATTTTTAAATTGTTGAATTACGCTGAATCAAACAACCCCCCCCCCCACCCTCTTTTTGTCCTAACTTGTCTTAACTACTAAGTTAACTACAATAAAAAAATAAAAACAGAATATATGGTAAACACTTGATTTTGAGTAATTTTATTTTGAAGTCGTCTATTTGCCAAAACAAAGTTTACACTCATTCCAAAGCTGAAAACACAAAAATCTCAAACATCATCAAGATGATACGCGTTTCTGTTAAATCCGTGGAAAAACTAAACGTGAAAAATAACACACCAACTTCAGTGATTCGATGCCAAGTTATCACCAAGCCGCCCGGACACAGAGCATCGAGATAGAAATGAAGATATTTGGCTCTAATGGCAAGTTGCATAATGCGTACCACATGCAGCAGACTAGGAAGGAAATGGTACTTAAAATGGCCATTGTTCTAATTCGGAGCCAATCTGGAGATAATGACACCAAACATCAATAGCAGACAGTCGATTCACGGATAACATCTCTTTTTTTTTCTCCTTTTCGTTGAGCTGTTATCATCAGCCCGGGGATTAACCGTTTTGACGTTGAGGTTATGACCTTGGTGCTGTGATTGTTTATAATTTTCATCCATGAAGATGTGCTGAAAAAAATCTATATGTCTAATTAATTCATGAGAAGTGCACATAGAGTTGGAATGATGTGTACCGCGGCTGTTTGAATAGATGGCCGCACGGCAACATGATGTTGTTATAATGTCAAACTAGTAATTCAACAAAATAATTCAAACATAATCCTGCATTTTGATTCTGATGTGTATTCATTACAGGATGAAACCAGTGACATACCCAGTGTAATTAAGTCCCTGCTGGATGGTGTGATGCATGTCTTCTTTGTGCTCATCTTTGTTGATGGTCAGTTGCTACGCCTGTCTTTCTTTCACCTTGTGCACTGAGCCATTTCCATGGTAACCACTAATTAGGGATGATTCCTACTCGTGCCCTTTGACCTTGGAAATTTGCCTTTTTTCATCCCCGTACTCCTCATGTTGTAACGCAACACCACCCCTCTGAGCACAGTTTAAATTATTCACCTCTGTGAAATAGGCCTCTGGGTGCGAAGAGCCTGACTGACCTCTAACCCGCACGAGTCGAGACCTTTGGAACAGAAATCTATATTTTTCAATTTGTGGCATTCCTGACAGTCAGGAGGAAGTGAAGCCAGAGAGGATGTGAATGCCGGACATCACCATAAGGAGCCCCATGCTGCCTCGGACACAGTGAAATGTCTTAGGCACGGATATCCACCAAGAGTAAAACAAATATAACCTAATGGTGTTGCAAGGGGATTAGTGAGGGGATAACCAAAATTATTACAAATAATGAGCAGGAGGTGTGTGCTAAATGTCATGACATATAGTTGTCAAAGCCACGAATGTGAACCACGTGGTGCTGCAAGAGAACAAATAAAGGAGATCTCCAAAGTTATGAGCATTCATCCTCTCTGAACCATGAATTTCTGCTCAAAATAAGCCAATCTATCTAGTGGAAGCTTTGAGGTTTCTCAGCATGCTGCAGGAAAAGTCATGAGGAATCATCCTCTGGGCACCGTGGATATCTGAATCAACTTTCATGACGATTCATCTAATAGCTGTTGAGATATTTCATCTCAGACCAAAGTGATGGGCTGACGAATGAGAGACCAACACTGCTATTATTCCTATGCCGCTATGAATCTGTCTTCTGCTGTGTTCTGCCATCTGTGTATTGTGGAAGACTCCATCTATTTCCCTGCATTTACTAACATGCATTCACATCCCATGTTACTGTTATTATTAGCAGATTTCCTGCTATAATGTGCTATAGTGTAAACGTAAGCTGGAAACACTGGTGTACTAGTTGACAAAAAAAAAACAGATAAACCTTTCACACAGTAGAACATAACCTACATTCTGTGATCCAGACGCTTTTAAACACCGTGTAAAAACAACACAACGATTAATTAATCGGATGTAACGCGCCTCGAAGAAAGATGAATCTCCCGAGACGACAAGTAAGCCTAAAGGTCACTGCGGTGTACATGATTGTGTTAGTGTGTCTGTGAGCTCATACGTGGACGTCTGAGTACTATTTGCGGCTTGGCGGTGCCGAGGCTTGGAAATGCAGCAGGGTGCCACCGCTGACACGGAGACACAGAGACCCGCAGGCTCTAATCCCTTTTGAACCAGCCGAGGCACCGACGTGGGACCATATGTTTGGGAGAGCACAAGTGATCTCCAGTGCTATTTTACGGGGGAAGAGAGATGAAAACATTTTGCCAGCCTCCCCCCTGCGCAATCGGATCAGTCATCAAGTCATCCTGCGAGTGTAGATGAGAGATCTCCGAGGAGAAAAAAAAAACCCCACTTGCACTCATAGCACAATCAGTCCCGCTCTCCCTGGGAGAGAAGGGGGAAAGAAAATTACATAAAGCAGACATATGCCATTCTGATTCCACTCAAATTGTGGATTACTGCTTTGATTAATCACTCTTTAATCTCAGCGCTGAATTTATATGTCCCCCATCACGGAGAAATAAGCTCATTCCTCTCTAGCAAAGGGCCCGTGATTATTTCTTTCTTCTCCCTGAGCTATTCTTCATCGCCCGAGGATTGCAACTCAATTATCTTTGTGTCAGACGATTATCCCCGGGTTTAATTTAATCTTCATTATGCCCCAGTCATATTTCAATTAAACATGCTATCATAGCGTTAACAAATACTGTACTTAAACCTGCTATTTCTTCAGTTAATATTGAGCTAAGAGCTGCCACGGAGGGTAACAGATGTCATAATTATGCACTTATTAAGCGTATTTCACACTCGTCTGTGCGGGCAGCATGTCAAGACCTTAGTACGGAGGGGTATTAATCTAATGGCAATATGCTTTAGTTGTGATCTATAATACTGTCCACAATCCGCTTGGGTCCTCAGCTTAATTATGATGCACAGAACAGAAGTATCAGCAGGCCAGGTTAAGGAGGTTCAAGTATTACTAGATTACTCAGCGTAGTCGTCGTACCTCACTGCTGGGATCGGTGCTGCTGTGAGACTGGAATATGTGAATATGAGAATATGTAGAAGCAGATGTGTCGAGTGCTGCTTTTAAGCGACGGATCCGTGCTGGTTATTACATCAAGCGTGACACAATTTGTGTCAGACGTGTTTTCTGTCACCTTGTTATTTTTAGAAATTCGCCGTGAAGTTCGCTGAGCTTAAAAGGGAAGGGGAGCCAGAAACGGTGAAGCAGTGGCGGGCAGTTTTAGTGAAAAGGATTACTGGGTTTTTGCACTGGATTTAGCCGCCTGTTTGGACAAGGTCAAACACTCCCATTACAAAACACAGTTGTGTCTTTGAGCCATTTTTAGGGGGGGGTTACCTAGTAAGATGCATATTGACAGAGATTAATGCACCAGACATGACGGATGATATCATTGTTTTCACTGTGATATGATGAATCAGCAGAATAAAATAAGACTATCTTTAAATATCTTTAAAAACCCAAATGCAGCACTTCCTGTACGCAGCAGAACACAATTTACAGTATTTGTAGTAAGATTATTATGATGACATTTTTTTTTTCTCATGCTTTTAGTCTCATAGTTAAAAGCAATTTCTATATTCTATCTGCAAATGAAGAACAACATATGAGAGTAAAAATGAGGATATGGTTGAAGAGCTTGTTTGGAGAGTGTGTCTCTGTGTCTCCTGTGCTTTTCTATTCCAGTAAGTGTATTTTTAAAGAACACCAAGGACACAGCATTTACTCATAAACATTTATCATCTTTCCAGGACAAGATTGATTGATTGAATGTTTCAGTTTTGTTTATGTCAAAGTTATTATATTATTACTCCTTGAACTCATTCCATGTCCCCTCTCCACAAGGTCTTTTTATCTTAGAAAAACAGCTTTCATCCAAGTTCCTGCATATAATAAACACTGTTATCACGCCAGTTGGATGTGTAGTGCCTCTTATCTACTATTATGGGATAAATCCCCAGTTTTTCATCAAAATTTAGGGGGGAAAAGAAAAAAGACAAAACAAGAAAATTATTGTTACACAATCAAAATTAGTGTTGTTGACTTGTGGATCTGTTATTCAGAGATGGATTATCCACAAAATCTGCTTTTTGTGCACTTGATCTCCTCACAGATTATCCATGTATTTTCCAGCAAAGGATAAGAAATGCTAATCTCTCAATACCACTGCTGCAGAGGAAGACTGCATGTATCACAGCCCTGTAATAAACAAAACATGTATCAATGAGTGGGATCTTTTATCTTATTTCCTTTACTTCCTCTTATTTTTATTTATTTTTTTACACACTTGCCACATTTTATGGAAATGTCCCACCACTCCAAACTACTCTGAAAAGTAGAGCTATGTGGTCTTTAGTTGCAATCAGGGAAAGCCAGCCAAGTATGTCTCCACATCTAACCCAGCATGATAATGCACTAACCCTGTTGCCAGTTCAATGAATCCAGACACTGGCTGCCTGAGTTTCCTCCCACTAAGAAGGGAGAATAGATTACCAATAGCTCAGGCAGGGAGGCAAACAAACATACAAATAAGCTGCACTCAGTCGGAGAACGCCTAGCAATTAAAGCAAAATGCCTGTGATGCCCACCAGATAGGAAACGTGTGGGACACGAACCAAATGTGCAGAGCAGACCTGCCAACCAGCCCACACTGAGCGGAAGAGCTCCGGGGCAGGCTGTCAGACATGTAGGAAACATTATGCGGGGAAAGCAAACTTGAAATCTTGAATTAGTTAAAATCAGAAAACAGCGGATGTTGTAATGAAATTATTATAGAAATTCAGATTATTAGATAAATCTATGGATAGCAGTTGGACGGAGTATTCTGTGCGGAGGAGCTATCAAAAGAAAAAAGGAAACCCAAGACACCCGCGTTGCTCCGTGCCTAGTGTAAAACATCACCTGATTGATGCCCCCAAAACAAAAGTTCGCCTGCTAATGGATGCTGTGTGGTGTTCTAACTCAATCTGGGAAGTATTTGAAGTTGAGCTTGATAATCTCTGCAATCTCCAAAGGGATATCCTGGCGACTAATTTTTTAGAATCAGCAGTAATATGAATAATATGCGTGAGAGGCCCAGGGGCCGTTGGCTGCTCTGCTCTGAACATTGTGTGCAGGTCAACAGTGAGCAGGACACCCACACACACATGCACACACGCAGGTGTGTGGTTAAGCAAAATAGAGCCATTTGCTTTATAGTTGATATTTACCAGAGTTTGGGTGAGTGGGAGGATGGCTGGAAGGGAGTCCCATTTTGGGACTTGAAGATTTGAATTCTGCTATTCTGAAACCAGTGCTTGCATGTATCGAGTACCGGCATAATGTCCATGCTTTGTTTGTGCATGTGTATGTGTGTATGTATATATATATAGACGACTGTATATGCAGTCCCAGAGGAGGGGATGGACAGGGAGAGTGGGTGAGAGGAAGGGGGGAGAAGGAGAGAGGCAATCAGGGATTATTGTTACTGACAGGGCTGCACCTTGATGGGCTAGGCGCTGCATTGTTTGTCACCTAACCAACCTCAATCAATCAATCATCTCCCTCAGCCCGCATCACCAATCAATCAGCTCGGCGCTACGCCCACAGAGGGTCCCTCCTGCGCCTCGCCGCCTGGCTCGGGTTACACCGGCCAATCAAGTGTCACAGCAGCAAAGTAAGGCCTCGATATCGGAGCACTCAGGACAGAGCTCAATATTCAGAGGGCGGCTGATGAATTTGAATGTGCTCTTGTTTAAAAAAACTCATTTTAGGAAATGTTTCATAGTCATGTCATTTTTTTTTTCCTTTTCATGACAAATGAATAGTGTAGAGCCAGGTGGACCACGGCAGGTAATCAACCGTACTCATGTGTAGTGATCATCACCTGACAATGTGGTGGTAATGTAATGCGTTAGGGTCACGTGTGGGAAACTCCCCCCCACCCCTCATATAACACATAACATGTGCTATAGCTCTGAGATATTATTCACACAACTCTTAGGAGATGGCTGTAAGTCAGACATATGGGCGATGAACAAATTTATTGGGTTATTTGGCTGAGCTTTTATATATTTAATAATTTCAAAAATAATAAGTGCAAAGTGACAAAAACTTCATTAGTGGGGTATAAAAACATTTCCTTCTTAGAAATAAGGAAGAAATGAAAATTACATTTTTTAATTTCAATGCACGGAAATCTTAAATTCAACAATGCTTTCAGATAATCCTAATCGTATACAGACAAAGAGCCTGCAACTCTCATCCGTATTTGCTCATTTAACTTTGTGAACTGCGTCTCACTCCTCAGGATATAAACCTTCATATGATTTTGTCCATAATTGATGTAAATGTCCTGAATGACCACCACCGCCAGATCCGTCTATTGATCTCCTTCATGTTGTATGGAAGGCGTGTTTCATCCGATGAGGATTGTCTCGCTACCGGAGCCCCAACTGGGGCTGATGTTTCTTTTTTCAGCACATTAGGTTGCAGCCTTAGGGGTGCTTTGACCAGTGGATCAATGGCTCTCGCGCTCTTGTCACCATTCATTTGGAGTGAGCGAGCGCTGGCTCCAGTCCTCGTCTGCCGCTGGCCCTCCTTTCACCTGGCCTCCTCTCTCTCCCTGAGCTCCCCTGACAGCTGGCTGCCACAACCAGCAGCAGACAGACGACAAGTCCTTGGGCTCCACGAACGCATGCACGCCCTCCACAAAACACACACATCGCTGCGGCGGGGTGGCTGTGATGCATCTGGATGCTGACGCCATGCACCCCCACTTTTTTTTTCTTCTTCTTCTTCTTTTTTTCCCCCCTCTCACTCACACTCCCCCTCGACTGTTCCTCCCCCGCCTCTACCCCTCTACCCGTCTGTCTCTGCTGCTCTCACTCTCTGTCTGGGTTATCCAGCCTCTTCCTCTGGTCTCTGGAGTCAGGAAGGAGCAGATCATCTAGTTGGAGGGGAACCAGCTGTGGGCCAGAGCGGGTCCGACGTCAGCTAACACCAGTGATCCAGCATGTAACCACTCCCGCTGCTGCTGCTCCCACACCAGCTAGCTCCGCCACACATCAGGGTAACACAAACCCAACCTCATGTTAAGATTGTCAAATAAAAACCGAAAAAAAAAAAAATGTTCAAGGTTTGTGTCTTGTTTATAAGCCTTTCACTGGATCAAATATGATGTAAAACAAGTAAGCGCAGTTAGAATACAAAATTAAGTTTTTCAACTTCTGTTATGTGAAGCCAAACCAGATCAAACTGCTTTTACTGCAACATTAAAACTGTTTACTATTCAGGAACAACAAGCGCTCCTAAATATCCCCACTAGTTATTGTGCCCTTGTGCTACAGAACATATTGCACTGTATGTAAAAATGAACAAACATCGGCTGGGCGTCAGCCATCGACGAGGAGGCTTGTTTTATCGCCTGTACTTTATTACAGTTTGCCATCTGCACGGAGGTATGTTAATAGCTAGCTGCGACTATTTACACATATGAAAAAGTACATCCATCTGCCATGTTCCGCCAATCTCACATGAATCAGTCCCGCCTTCCCCGGCGAACAACTGCTGTTTATTCACAAGGTGACAGGCAGCACCAAAGGCTGGCGACACCTGCACCTTACATCCTGCCGTCTGACATATGTGAACCTCACACAAACACGCACACACATGCACATCTCACCCGCCGTGTCGCACCCCCCCCCCCCCCCCCCCCATAACCCACCCTCTCTCTTCTGTCACCACGCTTTCTCAAGGTTACAACACACAATGCGGTTCGGGGCCCACTTGACGTTAGTGTTTGCCACTTGTTTTTTTTTTTTTTGTGAGAGGATTCATATGGAGAGGCACTCGTGTCAATTGAGGGAGAACCTATCAATTCTAATCAGTCAAAAAGGGATTATGAGGTTAATTACTTATATAGTCATTTAGGTTAATGCCTTAGCCAGGACTTGGCTTAACACTCCACCAGGTGACAAAAGCTGGCCGGGGAAATGCCGGGCCATTTGAGGCAACCGCAAGATCCATAGCAATTACTATCTTGCAGAAATACTGTATACACATTCCTTATAAAGTGACAGAGAAATGCCTGGAGGAAAAACTAAGATGCTTTTAACAGCAGCAATAATCAAATAATATATGGTTATGCATAACGCGCTCTACTCTGCATCAAATTACAGCTCCTTTTCTGGCGTACATATCAGCGCGCTATATTGGATGAATAATAACAATCCATATAAACTAAATATCGGCGTGGAAACTGAAAAATAAATCTTGATTATGTGCACAGAACCATCGCCCGGCTGCCGCGTGTACAAGCCAAGCATTATGCCCATAAGTGTGGAGTAAATCACCCTCTGTGAAAATGTATGGCCCCGCATCAGTCAACAATAGCAATAATCTCACTAATCGCTGGTTTCTACAGCAACAGGAATGCAAATAGGAGGACTTATTTTTTTAAGAGGTGCTGCTAAACGGGCAAAATAAAGGGACGAGCAGTGAACCGTTTCCCCTAAAAGCTCCATATCTTTATTTTACTCCAATATTATTATTATTATTATTAAATATTCATAGGTATGTGCACTGCTGTTCATTTAGAGGAAGCTCGTCCATTACTCCCAAACTGCGGCCCAACGTGAGAAATCCATCTTGTCAGAGCAGCAAACAGAGCCAGGTAGAAGTACAGTGAGCTTTGTCAGAGGTGAGGGAACATTAAGCATTAATCCCCACCTGACACTAATACTTGATGTATGATTGACCCTGAAGCAGGACACTGCACATTACAATCTGGGCCATATGGCAAGACATTAGCCCTTCAACCCTCCAGCAGGATAATCTCTCCGTTCTGGCAATGCTTTTTCTTCGCAGATTTCTTTGCACAATAATTGCATGACAGTATTAACGTATTGGGACAGATTTAGAAACGGCCTGCGTCACTGGACAGAGGAGGGGCTTTCTGCCGGAGGAAGTCAGGGAACGTAATCCGCGATCAAGGAAGACACGCACACGCACTCTGAAGACGACTCGCAAATCAAGGTGATAGTCTTTTACCGATAGAAAGCTACACTCTATGGTATCTTTTTATATAAAATAATAAGTCAGTGCTTCATCCAGTGGAGGATCTCCTGGTGGCAAAGCCACACAAGCTAAACTGGCCCCTGAATATACAGCAAAGCCAGTGGAATGCTCCCCAAACGCCTTCATCCACCTTGATATGAAACACTCCTCTTGCTGACCCTGCGTCACACTCTTATAGCCCCTCCGAAACCTCTGTCACAACCACATCCCCCACCAAACAATACACACAATAAGGGCCTGCAGCTCCACCTGCAAACACACCCACCACAAACATATGAATACACTCACCACCACCATCAACCCCCCCCACAACCCTGAAACACTAGTCCTCCTGCAGTGGAGAGTGGGTGAAACCTCAGCCCTCTCTCCTCTCCGACCCCAGCTAGTAATGAACAAATTCACTGCACATTACTCTGGACTTGATCTCTAGCAAAATAGTGCTGGAACAAACAATTTGGTTTGTCAACACCTTTCTCTGGACTCCTCCATCAATGTCAGGGGTCCAAATTTAAACAGCAAAGTGCATTTGACTGCAGGACCCTGAGCTGATTAGACTTCCCGGCTCGGCGAATTGCTCTAGACAGGACGGCAGCTCTGATTGCTAACCCGGCTTGAAAATAGTCTCCGCTGCCCGGGATTAGCATGAATATTTTGATATAGATCGATAAGCAATCTCCACTCCATAAGAAATGCCAGCAGCCTTCATTTGGCTGATCAAAGGCACATCAGCCGATGGGCGACAGCTGGCTATTGTTTTTCAGCCTGGAACTACGTTGAGGGAGCGAATCCATGGGAGGGATCCACAAGCACGGCTCCGCCGCTCTTCCCCACCTAATCGTGGAAACAATCACTGCTTCACAGGATCCCATCTCCCAGGGATGAACCCACTCAAATGAGGGAGGCAGAGGGCCCGACCGCAGGGGGACAGAGTTCATTACCGGCCGTGGTCTCGAACCGCTCGCCCACAGGGTACCGCTGACCCGGAAGTAAAAGGCAGGGGTCACGGAAATCTATCTGTTTACCTTTTCTGCACCTAAACGCATTTCATTGGATTAGACACTAGACTGACCGTGGGGTCGGGGAGTTGAACACACTGGGCTGTTTTGGGCGGTGGCAAAGTGAGATTTTTATGAGATCTTTTTACATTCAGTGGGAGCTTTACCGTGTAGTGTGAACTAAAAAGCTACACAGGATGACAGAATCTGCCTCCATCAGCGAGTTTTCATCAGCGATGTCCATAAAAAAAGAAACACGCACACATCCAGCCTGGAAACAGAAATGTCCGGGTCTTGCATATCCTTAACAGCAGCGGCGGCTGGACTGATCACTCCCCTCACAACACTAACCCCACTGATTTGCCAGACCCCATAAAAGGGCGCAGGTGTGACCCAAGCATTTAGCAGTTAACTAGTGTGGAGTGAGACCACACGCCACTGACAGACTAGAGGTTCCCACACGGGACCAATATGAGAGGCTGAAAGAAAAAAAACCCAACGGACGGAATAGTGCACCGATTGTAAACTGCAGGTTTAATTCATTAGGAAGTGTCACTTTATTCCAGGGCAGCCTGAGCAGGCCGATTAAAAAGTGGTAATCAGGATTAATTAGGAGAATATATATGTGAGGATTAGTAGGCCTATCCCCTGCATGGCCCAGCGGCTCTCCCTTCTAACATGCATCTCTTTCTCAACTCTTTATTCCTCTATTACCCTCCCTGCCTGGTGAGGATTCAGCTCTACTGCCCTCTTTCTCACATTCTTCTCTCTCTAGCTCTTCTGTTAACAAGTCTTTTTTTCCACTCTCTCATGGTATTTATGACAACACTACTTCTGGACACTTTTAGACCACTTGTATTGTGGGTCTTCCACAAATGAATAATATATATAGAACTATTAAAATATGGTATTAAAATATTTTTCAACTTTTACATGAATTTTTGTAATAAAAAGTTAATTCAAATCTCTTCTTAGTCAAATCCTGAATAAAATAAAGCCATAAAACATTTTCAGAGCTTTTAGTTGGATTTGGTTCCATCACTTTTATCTGTTTTTGTTATGTTAAAACTTGGATAATGCAAACTTACACTTGCGTTCCATCCAAACATTGATTGGAAATTTTACATTAATCCCTAAAAGGTTGGACTCTGAAGTGATGTACTATGACTGCATTAACTTTGCTGCGATTTTGATATTTATGTCAACACGTTTACTGTCTTTGAGAGATGAAAAACAAAAGTTACTTTTTTAATTTTTGCAGGGTTATTTTTAAGGGTGAAAGTGAAGGGCTTTAAATCTGGGAAAAGTGTGGGTGTATTATATTTACTTCATCGTCAATTTACAGTATTAATGACCTATTTATTTATTCATTTACAACATTCGGTAAAATATATACCACTAAAGCCGCTGCAGGATGAACGCTGGAGAGATGCAGAACAGATGCATAATGGGAGACTTTAACACTAACAACCACTTGATGTCATCACAAATTTCAGTCAGGCCCCCTCTGGCCAGATTTATTACTGAAATCTTCCAAACTGCTGGTTTATCACAGTGTTTATATTATTACTTCAACATGTTTCAGTTAACATAACCTTGAATCACTGCAGTTCAAGTGCGAGGATGGGCTGTTTTGCTTGCGGTGCAGCCCATCATTGATGTTAGCAGATGACGCATGCCCTGTTCTTTGGCACAGGCTCAGACCAAATCTTTCATCCCGCTTGCCTCTCCAGTGTGGTCGGGGTGGCCCTTAACATTTGAGCTTGAGTATAAATTCAACAACCAGGACTTTATTTTCATTTTGGGTCAATGAGAAAATAATATAGCCTGCAGCAGACCTCAGTGTTTTAGTTAAATCAGAGCAGAAGATAAGATACGCTATTTGGTTACAAGGGTTTGACATTCAGGTGGCCTCCTTCGAGACCAGAATGGCAGAAAATAGACAAGGTTAAAACACACATAAAAATGCATCGTGTGCTGTCCAGTAGTCTAGCTCACATGCAGGCCCGACGGAGCGTCACTGACAAAAACCATCAGACCACACAAGCTGGACGGACGAAGCAATAACAAAGGCAGAATAGTCTTATTGCATGAAAAAAAACGTGTCTGTTCTAAATATAAACAACATTAATCTCACACCACAGTGCAAAAAAAAAGAATGTTACAGTTTACTGAACCTGGACCAGCAGAGAGACTTAGACAGGCACTAAACAAGTCAGGAAGTGTCTATTAGAGGCAATGAGCAGGGATACATTATAAGCAGTTTAGATATTTCCTCCTCATCCAATACTCACAAACACAGTTTACTTCACTGTGCAATTTAATGATTTTTGTGGATCTGAAAACAGGTTTGGGTGAAGCTGGGGACTTAAATAATAGCAGGAGTGGTATTGAACCACTTCGAAGAAGATCAAATGCAGCTTTCATTAGTTTAGTACAGCGCCAGCGCTCATTGATGACTTGTCAGACAGTCTTCCCTTCAATACGCAGCGAGAGGCTCTAAAAATCATCCTTTTACTGAGCCCTCTCGGCTGTAAATTCAGCACAGCTCAATACTGCTCCCCCTCCCTCTCTAAACCTCCATTATTTCTTACCATGGATTAACCCTATGCTGCTGATCAAAAGGAAGCTTCTCCGTGTATCTGCTCGGGCCTAGACCCTTCCGTCCATTAGCCGCTCATAATGAAATCTTCAACTTATTATTATGGAAAAATCCATTGTTTGTCCACAGGTACCATATTTAGTGGGAGAGCATGATCTTCCGGAGGATTAAGGAAATGCTTCAGGGGGTTTCGCTGCTCTTCAGAGGGGAAGGGGGAGGAGGGTGACGGGTGGGAAAGGAGGAGGGGTGAGATTGCCTCACAAAATCAGGGGTCTTGTGCACCTTTTTGTGGGGTGAGACTGTTTCCAATTAAGACAGCATGAGCCACACAATATCACATTGTCACGCAGTAAACAGAGCTCTGCTTCCCACAGAAATAGGGTTGCCCCCCTCCCCCCCTTTAGGGACTAATGACCGTGTCACTGTCCTCTTCCCCCTGCACCGTCTGCACGACTTAATACGGACATTACCTGAATGAGCATCAAAGCGCGCTGGAGCAGCACGAGATACTGATCATATTTAGACACTGTGTTCAAGATTTGACCCGTGCGTGACTACAATCCTTACTCATTCTCCTTGCATTAGCCTGCCCCTCGCGTTTGAAGTATACTTACAGTAAATATGATACATACACCAGGGCTAAAAGCTTTACATAAAACTGTCTCCAAAGAGCATATTAACCCATCTTTGTTTACAAGAGACAAGACGGAGAAAAAGACAATTTGGCACAATGCTCGTAAAAACGCGGCGCTCCCCACCTCTCTGGCATGCACACGCACACGCACACACACACACAGAGCAGACATAACGCAGACACGAGGCTAAATCACTAGAGACAGGAGCATTTAAGACGGAGTGTCACATTTCTATGTAATAAATAGCAGAGATTGATTTGACCTCCCAGCCAGGTCCTGCAGTTTACTTATACACAAGTTAAGAAAAATGGAAGCTCCGACTCTCTGGGGATCCCTTGGAAGGAAATCTGATAGCCCGTTGTGGGTTTAACGGCCGCGGCGGTCCACCAGGGTCAATACGGCCTTGCTATCGGGCGGCCACCGCTCCACCAGCTCCTACAGCAGGAGGAGAGGACCATCTCCAGCTGTCATCCCAGCTCAGGGTACAGGGATGGGCAACAGAGAGGAGGTCAAAGGGCTTTTGTTACAGTTTCTTCTGGGACAACAGACCCATCTTTTGCATTATTCACAGTAAACTACCATCCTCATATTCCAAATATAGCCATTTTCCCACCACTTGCATAGAGAGCAACAGCACAATACTCTGTCATCCATGTATAAGCTGGCTAGAACCCAAAAAACTGTTAAAAGGTCCAAGTAGTAAACTTTCAGTGAATTTGCCAGAGACCCGTCTTCCAACAAAGCATCTCAGGAGTCGCCCCGAGGGCGGGAAACAAGGGTTGATACCAGCAGGTGTAAAGTGAGATTCCAATTTGGAGCACATCACCGGAAGGCAAACGGCTTATTCCTCCTCCACAGTGCATATCTGCAACCTTAAACAGGGGGCGGTGTCTCTGTAAGCATTTACAGTGACATAAGGGGAGGAAATTGCCTGAGACGTGGGGCAAAAAAAATGTATGTACGTCTGGCACCCAGCTGCAGGATGAAGCCCGCCGGAACACACGGCCCGCCGTACTGTACACCGCACCATGTAGCGACGACCACGTCTGGCTAACTTAGCACCGGTTTAAGCCACGCACCTGTGCCTGTCATGTCCGGAGAACACTGCAGGTAGAGTGAATACCGGTATACTAATATCAGTGGTCCACCTCAACAAGAGTGAAAATACACAGAAGCTGTTCCCAAACAGCAACATGTGGTGCCCATAAACCCCACATCCTCTTAAGAGTAATTATATTGCTACAGCCACGTGAATTATCAATGACGCAACACGTAGTGACAACATCTTCAAAATATGTCAGCCACACCAAACGGGAGCTCCCGATTCAGCTGACTCCAGTTTCCATTACAGGGTTAGCGAGGGCTAAAATTACAACGGAGGAATGTCAAAAGATTTATCTATGTATCCACTTTTTCTCTCTCCGCCTGCCAAAGAGAAAAAGGTGGAGGATGCACTCCTACCACCGTAAATGGCACTGCGCCTTGACGTCCTTGTGCTCTCAGCCCCTCTGGCAAAGTAACCGCATGCATGTGCATGTCAGCAGGATGTGCAACAAACATTTTCTAATCACAGGAAATGCCAAAATATTAACTTTCTGTTCTGCGATGCAACGAGGATACGGCCTCATTACCGGGGAAACCAGCGAGTGTCTTTCATTTGAGAGCGAGGTTTAAACACCGTTCACACTGCAGGAAACGCTGGAATGCTGCGAACACATTGGCCGCTATCGACTGGCCAGCTTGCTTTCCTCTCGGCTCTGCAGATCGGAGGGAAACCAGCCAGTGATGAACGATGGCAGCGCAGTCAATGAAAAATCAACTGGGAAGCACAAAGCTCTTAATGCTCAGCCATATTGGCTGCTGACGGGAGCAAATAACATCAGCATAGCACTTACAGAGACCAATCATACATTTCCACCAGCGACGACACAGGTTCTGGACCGCAATAAATTCTTTCCCCTGATTAAACAGTAAATTCTGCATGCCTATCAGGGTCCCATTAAGTGGGGGGCTGCTTTGAAAAACACCATCAATCAAGCGAGAGATATGGAGCGAAATATCAGTCATCGATTGTAACTGCTTATGACAGTTTACACAGCTTTATATCTGCAGGGAGTGTGCTCGCTGATCTATCAATTACCAGCAGCCCTTACCGCATGCTAATTGTGCATTTTCCACTCTAATGCATTTGCACTGTTATCTTATAGGCTAATGAAACCAAACAAATCAATAAATATAAATTATACATGCAAAGATGTACTGCTGTGAACATAAAGCCTCTAATTAATTGCACTTGATTAATTTATATACTTTAATTATCTCTCGTAGCTGCAGATGGCATAAATATCTGGACAATCTGCTTATTGCTATGTCAGTCATAAAACGGCAGACGCAGTGAAACTATTAGGTGAGGCTAGCTTTGTCACTGGAAAACACACAGTTGCTGACATAAAAAAAGCCTTTCCTCTTGAATAATTTAAGAGTGCAAATTGCCAGACAATGCAGGAGCTCGGGACTGTTGTTATTTCTTTGCAGGTTGGTTATGGTGAGTAGTATTCCATTTTGCACGAGCGGAGCAAATCTCGCCATTCCCCTCTAAATGGTTTAAGCGATATTTAAGCAAATTCTCTGGACAAATTTCAGTTTGTGCTGAAGCAAAAACAGGACATCGCATAGTGGAAGTAATAACTGCTGAAACTCAGATTTGCTGCGCAGTAAGTCTGCTGAACTTCCACCCAGTGTTTTTGTACTATAACATTTCACATATGTCCGATGACTTAAAATAGTTATGACAATATTCTTCCACCAACTTGTGTGTGTGTGTGTTTATACACGTGTGCGCTACCGTTTTAAGTATTAAGTTAATTGGCAAAAAGCCTGTTAGCATTGTTAGCATTCTTCATTTAAACCAATTGCCAAGCATAGCCACAAGCTAACAAGCTTGCATGAGTTTTAAGGGAAAATATCACTTGTGTTTGGTGTAGAAATGACTTCATGTGATTTCAATACAATCAACAAACCTAATGTAGCTCCAGTGAGAGCAGTGATATGATACTGCAACGTGCTGCAATGAGCACAAAGTTAAGTATGAAGTGGAGTCGGCCAAGTAACTTGCCTTCTGAGGCGGCACTCGGGGAAAGACAGCGAGGCTTCTGGGGGTTTACATCTTGATGCTGCTAATGAGGGTGTTTTTAGTATAATTACCACAACAGGGTGCTTGGCAGTATAATTACCAGAAAGACATTACAGAGGAACATTAGTGTGTCCAGGTACTGTAAATATGTCGAGATACAAGGTGACGAGGTCTGCTGTTTTTCTGAAGCCGGAGCTTTTTTTCTAAACAAGCAGTTCATTTTCCCACATGTGCCAAGCAGTTAACGGGGAGGGAATTACAGTTACAATTTATCCTTGAAACAATAACAGGTTCCCTGATGATGCTTTATATCTAAAAGTTTTAAAATGTGGAGATGAAAAAAAAAAAAAAACCTGGGTGTTAACGTTTGAATGTTGCAACGTGGAGAATCAAGTGGGAGTCCAAACGATGGGGATTTTTATAGTTGAGACTCGAACTGCAGCAAATCAGTTGCTCACAGTTGAACTTGCTTTATGAAGTAAGCGAATACCTGGCAGGGATGTCTAGCACTGTTGTGTAGGCGACTCCAGACATATAGTTTAGACCACATAAATGCCACAATGCCTGTAAAAACACCTGGACTTTTTGGCCCCGACTTCAAACATCACTTGGGCACTCTATTTACCCTTGTAGACCTTTAATGTGGTCAGGTTTCTAAAAATGAAAAAAAAAAATAATAATCACTTCTCATCATAGCCAGAAGCCAAAAGAAGGTGTGACATTTGAAACAAGTATGGAGTTGTTATATGTACACTACATGCAGATTCAGGTCAATCCTGTTCCTGCCCAGTTATCGTTGAAGTGTTTTATTGTCGTTTATCAGCAGTAAGTGAGAAGGAAGTGTAAAAAAAAAAAAAAACACTGACTGACTACATATATATATATATATATATATATATATATATATATATATATATATATATATATATATATATATATATATATGCATACATACATACAAATATATATAAATAAATACGTTTAAATATATATATATATAGTATATGGTAATTAAATTGATTGATTATGATATAAGTCCCGTTTGACCACACATCCACAACCTCAACAATAAATAAACCACAGGCATACAAACAGAATTTGGGGATAGAGGCACAATTCCTCAGACAGTGCGTCTTTACTTTATCTTCCTTCTCCTCAGAGCCGAGACTTTTAATCATCCCGATATGATTTAGTCACTTTTAAACAATAATGATCATGGAAGCAGCGTCATTTGGGGGGAGGTGATCAATCAGAAGCTCATTCAGCTTTAATTCATGTAGATGCACACCTAATACTCATTACAAAGATGCAATTTCCAGCCAGTCAACGTAGATTAATGGGGAACCATCTCTCCTAGTGTTTCTTTGCGCAGTGCCATGCCTCCAGCAGGATGGATGACTTCCATACAGACAGAACTAGTCCACAGGCTCATTTGTTTAATGGACATGCTTATGACAAACTAGTTAACTGAAAAACATACTCATCAGAGAGCAATCAAAATGACACACAGAAGAGTTTTTTTCTTTGATCATTTTATTGTTTTGACATAGCAACAGGATTCGAGTCGTAAATGTTTCCATCCAAAAATATTTTCAGAAAACAATGCAACAAAAAAGTCTTCAAAACCTTCAAAATCATCATTTTTAACAGCTCACAGATGTGGATTTTACTTCAATGTATGGAAACTATTTGGTTGAGATTGGGTCCATATTTTCAAGTGAAGTTAATATTTATATATTTAGATTAAAATTAGTCTGTATTGTAAAATATTTTTGTAAAACGTGTTTGAGATCTCAAGAATCATCTAGATAATAGAAGAACTGGTTTAAACTGGTTGTGTGTAACACAATGGTTGAAAGGGTTTTTATTATGGAAACACTTGGAACAATTTAAGACATACACATTTTGTTTCGACAACTCGCCCCAAGTGTTAGGGTAACACTTTTAGGAGGAACCATTTAAAATAATAATAAAAAAATGTGTGTGTGAGTGTGTGTGTGTGTCTCTTTGGAAGAACTGTCAAACACACATAGTCACACTTCTTCTAAATTAAAGGGACATGTTTACAGTTCGCTAAAAATAAAAACAAAAACAAAAAAACTATTTCTACTTTTAACTTATTCCCAGCAACTAAACAATTTGGTTTTTGGTTTGGTCATCAAAGCATGAAAACATTTTTTCAAACTCTTTCCAGAAACAATGCTGTTGCTCAGATTCCACAGACCTCGACATCAATCACTGTTATGTGAAGGTATTTTATTTGACATGTCACTATTAACCAGAACCAACAATCTATGAATTGTTACAGTATGCTGGCATAAACCCATGATATCATAGGTATTCACAGTAATTCTCTCTGGAGTCCTAATAAGTAGATACAAAGAGGGGTCGGTGTTTATTCAAATACAACATTGATTAAATACTAAATTAAATATTACATTAGTTAATCAAGGTGACATATTTCACACGTTTTGCCTTGTCTTAAAAAATGATTTCTTTCACCTGGCCCTGAGGAAAGAGAAAGATGAACTAGTGAAATCCCGCTTTCTATAAGGACAGTGTGCAGTTTGGACTTCCCTCATATCAGCTGGTGGCGTGGCTGAGGGGGGGATTACAGCATGGGGATAGCCTGTCCTGAGGAGCTCCAGGTGGCAGGGGTTGCATTTCCTGCCCTGGGCCATGTCACTGGGTGTGGGTTGGATCAGCATCCCCTGCACACTGCCCTCCCCTTCCTCTTCCCTATAGCCTTCTCCTCCCTCAGCAGGCCCAGCCATCCATCCTGCATTAATTGGGTTTGGTGCCGGAATCCCCCTCTCACGGCACACGCTCACGTCCAACCACCAGCCGTAAAGACAAGCATGTTTAGAGCAACAATTATGATAATTGCCGCAGAGCACTCAGCTGAGGGAATAAGCAAATCTGATTAAGGGCCCTTCTGCATGATCAAATATTAATCTGATGTGTCTTCACTCTGACCTGGCTTGGAACATAAGCAGCTCTTATGGTCTTATGCATTAACAGATTTGCACAGGCTGAACTCATAGCAACTAATAATATTGGACATGCAAGTCTGAGCGCTGACGGAATCTTCCGGGAGCAGAATCCACTTAGAATAAAACTAAATAAAAATAGAAGGGATATTAATCGCACTAAGCTTTATGACGAGTTAATTATTGCAAATTAGAAATGACAGTAAACACCTATTAGTGGAAAATTCTCTGAACCACCTGTTGAACTGGACGGAGTACAAGCTGGTCTTAACATTTGACTAAGCTGTGTTTGCTATATGTAGCTGGCAACAAGCATTCTCTCGCATGCATCTTAAGCAGAAAAGCTCATCTTCATTTGTTTGTTTTTACAGTTAGAGAGAAACATTCAAAAATAGCTTTTCCTTGTATTTAATTAATTCCTTAATAAAAGAATCATTTAAAAAAACTATCTTGAGTCTTGATATGACATTGAAATGTGTTCATACATTATATAAATTAATTACATTTGAAATAATGTATTTTTTACACGCCATTTAAATGTTTTAATGTTTTACTGTAGTTTAATTAGGAATAAAAATACAATTCCTCAGTGAAGTGAGATTGTGACTTCAGCACATTCCTCCAAAACACCGGGTGGAAAAAGCAATGAAAAACACTGCCTGACGTTAGCAAAAAGAGTGTGTTTGTAAAACTTTCAAAGATGAGATCAAAATCCAGCTTTACACATGAATAAAGATGTTCAGCACCGTCGGTGGAGCCCAGCGGGCCTGTTTAACTCCCCGGTCCACAGTAAAGTAGTGGCAAAGAGTAGAGAGCAGGCGATAAACAAGACAGCCATGAACCAGACAGCAACTGGCAGTTTAAAGAAGATTAGGATGATATTAAATCAACACAAATACCCAGTATTTAACAACGCAAAACAGCTTGTGAGAATCATTGGATTATGAATCTGGATTACATCTCTACACCCTGGTTGCTGAGAGACTACGGGAGGCGGAGGGGGGAGGAGGGGTCCCTACATGACCTAATCTACTTAAAAAGCATATTTAACCTCCTATGATTTATTATACAAGATAAGATAAGGCTTATTCCAAGGTCAAATCTTAATTCAAAACATATTGTTTACCCTGTTGGGCATTAGTGCAACAGATGTCCCTGCCACCCACTGCTCCTCCGCAGCATAAATACATTTCAGCATGAAAACACGGCGGGGAGAGAGACCGCGACATGGCACGGAGCGTGTAACGGCCGAGGAATGTGCGTCTGAATAATGCAAAGCACCGGACCCTCCAAATAACATTAATACATGCAGTACCACACGTGTGCACACCATGCAGCGGCGTACACGCGACCAGGAAACAGAGCGAGGACATCGAAAACATTGCACGGAATAACATAAATTCACTTTTGGGGAATTACATTCAGATTAGATTTCTAATTCATTAAACAAACTTTATGATTAAGAATGTAAAGGCTATCATGGTGTTTAATCGGGTTTTATGCATGCTCTCATGCCGGGTCTGGATTCTAGGAATTCAACGCTCTCCGAGATCTTCACATCATTATATGTTTTTTTGTCTCCTAGGTTTTGCAAGCATGTAAATCTTTGAATAACAAACTGGAAATTAATTTCATCACCTTTTTTTTTTAAATTATTGAATATTTAAAGTGATACAGATACAAATCCGCTGACGTCATGCATTTCATTTAGGCAGTTCTGTCTTCTGTGACACAAGTCTAAGGCTGTTTGTGAGAATGATCCTTCTTGACTAATATGAGATTAACCCAGATGCTTTCGCACAGGAATACAAACACACTGCTTAGCTTGGTGGTGAATGTGTAGAAATACGACACAGTGATAACAGGGCGAGGCTGTATATAGTTAGAATAAAAATTAATGTATCATCAACACAATTCATGTACGGGAGCAGGCCGACAAAGTGAAGCAGCTGTTCAAGGCCGAGGTAAAAGTTTTCTAGAAAATACAACACACAAGCATGGAGGGACGCAGCGATGTAAAACAATCATAATAAGTTGATCGGTGAATTTCCATATCTGGATTGACTTGAAAAAGCTATTTAGTTTGCTATCGTGGAGTGAAAATAGACCCTGATTTAACAAATCCAAGAATTATCTTATGTATCTTTCATTTTATCCACAGGGGGACATTATGATTACCTGTTTAACAGTTTTCACTAAAAGAAATGCTCCCAAAAAAAAAAGCATTGAACTCTCTGTGATAAAATAAATAAAAATGTTATAAAGATAATGTAAGGCAAAGTGACTGCAGTGAGTTTTAGTGTCATTTTGAGTTATTTTTATGATTATTGGGATAATAATGTGAATTACTTTGTCCAGGATAATCACGATATTTTCACACGGTCCCGTGCCTACGTGAGTGTCTTTTCTGTTGGGGGGGCATCTGTATCATCTCCTCACATATGCGTTAGTTTCCTCAAACTTCACACAGAAAGGAGCTTTAAACTCGGATTTACAAAACATGAATCACACTAAGAAAGTAATAATTACTAGTTGTACAATTAACCTTTAATAACAATGTGTGGAATTAACTTTTATATTTAGACTCGGCCACAGAAAATACCGATAAGCTTCTGATTCAAATCAGATACAGAACAGTTTGCTCATCGATGTGACGTTCCCATAGTAACAGATGCATTATACTACGCTAATGGTTAAGCTCGCTTACAATTTAACAAACACAGTTTAGCCAGTGATCCCATTAGACAAACTCAGTGGAGACAGAAAATAATTTTCTGTTTGTTCTTTGTTTTCTGTGTTAATCTGCTGTGGATTAAGTGTGACGATGTAACCTACTCAGGTGTTAATAATGCAGTTGGTGGAATGACTGAACACTCACTTCCTGTTTTATTACGTATAACCGTACAGAAATGTAACAAAATCCCGTCTAAATATAAATCACAGCTTTTTAAAGAAGTAATATAGTGTCTCTTTTTTTTATTTGAGGATGGAATACAAAGTCACATACAAAATCTAAAACAAAACAAAGGAGTGAGCTCATGTTTGGCCAGAGAAAAACAGTATGTTATTCTTCTTCTGGGAGTAGAGCGGGCCTACTACTGTCAGCCTGTGGTCATTCCACAGCCCCAATCTAAACACTGAAATGGGAGAGGAGATGAGTATTTTCATGGCACGCTGCATTGCACCCTGACGCCACAGACTGACCGGTGTTAGAGTGACCACAGCTCATCTGCCTGCATGGAAGGGGGGGGTAAATCCTTCCTGGACGCCGTGGGAAGAGTGACAGGTCCGAGGCGGAGTATCCTCTCTGAGATATGGGAACAGAAGACTGTTTCTCTGCTGTCTAGGCATGTCTCTTGTACTGTCCTCTCACACAATTGGATTATAGCAGTACCCCTCCAATTCTGAACAGATCCCAAAGATTTAATATGCCACTGGAATTTGATATATGACTTAATTTAGATGGAAACCTCATGACATGCAGCTTGTGACCTCCTGTTGAAACGCTCATTAACTCTTTGTGAGCATATTAATACTTTTAGACCTGTTCTCAGATGAGGGGCTATCAACCTCCATGAAGTTTTTTTTTAAATGGAACGCAAACAATTATTTTTGAGCAACAAATTGTAAATGACTAATAATAGTAATGTTTCCAGTTATTTATATATCTTTTTGTATTTGTTTTTGCTATATTTTGATGCATAGTGATAAAAGCCTTTTTGAGAAAGAAACAATAACATTCACTGTTATTCATTCTTCAATTGTTCTTGAAAGTAACCATTTCATAGTGGTACGTAAAAGTGTAAATGTTTCTTACAACCCTATAGAGCAACATGAATACATATTAATATAGTCACCAAGTTTCTTGTTTCGTGTTAAAAAAATGTATGTATTATCTTATAGATTTTTTCTTTTTGATAAATATTGAATGAGCAACACTTTGCTGCATGGATGTATCCATATTTATTCCATAATCTCCTTGATTTAATATCCTGTTATTTTACTGTTAACTATTATTTTACACCATTAACATATTAGCTTATGAATCACAGTGGTGATAGTGGTTTGTTGTGAGAATATGTTTCTATTACATGCTAGCTATATATGTGTTTTAGTCCTTCATGCCCCATTTTGTTCCACACTAATGTAACTTTTTTCTCCTTTTTTTTTTTAAAGTGGGTCTACTCATTTGAAAAGGTAAAAAAAAACAACCCATTTCATTAAACGTGAAAGTGTATCTAAATTGTATTAACCATATACAACCATTGTATTATTAATTATATTACAAATATCTCACCCTGCAATCAATGGAGGTGTGCTGCTACAAGTGGCCGAGGTTTATTTGCACGTCGGTGCACATGGAAGCCCGGGCAGGTGCACACAGCCCGCCGTGGGGTATCAGGTATCCCCTTGGCCTAGGCCTCTCCCATTTGTCATGGTGAATGAGTGGTCTGCCTGACTGCACTTTCTCATTCCATTTCCTCCCAGGCTGCACTGAGGCCCTACCACCCACTGTACGCTGCCATTTCTTTAACCCCCTTTCCATTCACATGAAGTGTGGGCAATAATGCTCTCTCACATTCCTCCTTTCAATAGCTTACACGCTACGGTCCCCCACCTCCACCCCATCACACACACACACACACACACACACACACACACACACACACACACACACACACACACACACACACACACACACACACACACACACATGCAGACACACACATGCACATGCCTCCCTTAATGTCCTAAAAGCAAATGCTATCACTTTGAAGTCACAGGTGTTCTACAAAAACAATGACTCTATAACATTAATGATCAAAAGAAAAGTAAAAAAAAAAAAGGAGATGGGTAATTAAAATGATATATTAAGCTATGACATCAACATAACCTATTTTTCTTCAATAAGAAAAACAACGCCCTGGCAGATGCTCACAAGCTTAATTATTAACCTCTTTACAAGAAATCCGGCATGCTCTCTCCCTCTCCTCGTCTCCTCGGTCCACTCACGAAGAAAGATGTTAGCGCTGCGCTTACTTACGTCCACAATGCTTCCCACCATCCAATGCTAGCTGTGATATTTGGCTCAGTCATCCTACCCACCATGTTCCACAACAGTAAAAAGCCCCAACACCGAGCCCACCGGCAACCTCTCTGTAACTGTAAGAGGCAACTGGAATGGAAAACATTGTCTGTTCCTACTCAGCGAGGGGGAAAAAAGAGCTGGAGCACAAGTAAGGGTAATTGCAGAACACCCCGAGCTCATCCTATAAAGAAACTTTTGCTTCTTTCCTTCGTTTTTTTTTCTCCTGCAAAAAGAAAACCAGGAAATCTCCACTTATTTCAACAAACATTTGCCTCAACTCAGGAACTAAGCCGACTAAGACTTTTTTTTTTTTACCTTCTTCTTCTTTTAAAAGTGTGCGGTGCATGTCCGTGTGCAGACCCGGACAGCACACTTCTGTCTGGCTGCACTGATGTAGATGTAGTGTGTAAAGAGATTGCAGCACCATCTGCTGGCGAAAAGACAGTCAAAGAAAACAAATGAAGGAAGAAGAAGTTGGAGGGAAGTAAGTTGGAAGAAAGATGTGTCCGGAAAGTGACTGTTTCGTGGTTTAAACACACACACACACACACACACACACACACACACACACACACACACACACATTCACTTTAAGTATCCGTGGTACGATTTGGTCAAAGCACCTATATGCGACTGCACGAGGGAGACGAGTGCTGCATGTCAGCGTCGTGAATCAACTTCACGTCACAAATCACTAACGCGGAGAGGGAAAAGTTCACGGAGGCCTCTTCCACACATCACATTCATAACTCTGAGCACGAGACATATAAACAACCCTTTTTCATTCTTGCCCTCATTTCCTTCAGTGGATCCCGTGGACAACTAATAACGAGTTAATCAGCCTGATTGCACATTCATCACTGTGATCTGTTTCTTTTTTTTTCAGCTGACGAGAGGGGAAGCGTGTTTTACTTGGGAAATGAAATATTTAGTGACCTGTTGCTTTTGACCTTACACTGGAGACAGAGGCCCTACAGCTGAGTAAACAGTATGGCTGCATGGTGGACAGGTAACAACTAGTGGCCGATCTCCTCAGCGCTGACCAATAAAACAGCGTTGTCACCATGGATACAGGGGTCATAGTTATAAAACATGGCTTTTTTCCCCCCTCAAACAGCAACATGAAAAAATTAAGAATTCTCTACTTCTTTTGATTAATAAAGTATGCAATGGAGGTGAAAATACACGTTAGCTGCAGAATTTGACAAATATGCAAATGTATATTAACTTTTTATGCGTGTGTGACATAGTGCATTGTGTTAACATTTCTTCTGGGATTTTTTGTTGTAAAAAAAAACAGAAAATTCCTTCTTAAATAAAATTTAAAAAAAAATAGTAATTTTTGGGCATTTGAGCTGGTCTCATCCACGGCTTTCATTTGAGCCGTAAACGTACATCTTCCTGAGTGATGGACTTTGTGAGGTAAAGCGCAATTTTTTTTGTTTCTGTAAGTCAGTGATCTGTCTTATGCTCCTAACGTGGTGGCTGAATGCAGACATTTGTTCTACGAGTGTGCAAAATCTCGCAGCACCGAAAGAAACATCCAGAACGATGAAGAGATCCTCCTGTAGTCCTCCTCGGTAAACCCATATCTCTCTCTCTCACACACACACACACACACACACACACACACACAGACACACACACACCGCAGCCGAAGAACTTCAAGGAGAATTAAGATCTTTACTCTGGGTCTATCCAGCGAACTTCAAAGGCTGATATGAAAACCAACAAGACCAGAGGGCTCAGGAGATGTTGGGAAAATGAGGAGAATCGATATCTTCCAGAGGAAAGTGGGGGAATTATGTAAATGCATTATTCAAAGTTAGGGAGATGTCTAATTTATTTATTTTTTCCTCAGCAGTAACATCCAACAAGTAACTTCACGACCTCGGAGATTTGTAAAGATCCGTTCGATGTTTGTATTACTGACTCATAGCAAAGTGGTAATTTATGAGGCTGTAAATAGAAAAAAAAAGGCATCAAGGCACTGATGCATGTTAATTCCCGAGGTAGAATCGTAACGTGCGGCGCTCCTGCAGCATTTTGAGCAACAAAGCCCCGGCTCTAACGATTCAACATTTAGCACATTGTATACATGTAACACCTCATAACAACTTCAGGATTTTACAAAAGGGAAAGTGTCAGATTTGTTGTGTGTGTTGTGATGATTCAATTATTTATTTACATAATACGGTGTAAGATACACCTGAGGACGGGGGGCGACCGCGTGTATCACGGAGGTGTTCACGTGGCATTCTAAATATCTATTTGTGTTCCTGGAGCACCTGTTCACCATTTCTCCTGGGTGTGTTTCAGATTGGTATTTAAAAGCCAAACCTTCCAGAAAATGTCACCGTTAGAAACACACACAAAAAAAAAGGTAAATTAATCATAATTACCTTTTGAGATTTAAAGTCGAGGACTGAAGAAGACAGATTGGTTGTGCCTGATCAAGGTCTATTGAATTCTAACCTCTCAGCCATCCTCAAATGACCAGTCAGCACTAATGCATCTATATTGTGTCTATAAGTGTGAATTGATTTATATTGCTGCAAAGCATCCCCAAGACATTGAGAGAGCACCATTGGAACCCAATACCAATTATATATGTTTGTTTCTGGGGAAATGGCCACTCAGTACATTGGATCAATGTGGACATCAAAGGTCAGAGCAATACATTTCTGCTGAAAAGTTAGCGTGCCATCAAGCGGCTCATCTGCCGGCCTCCAACCTTCCCCTGACTGAAGGCGAGGTGCAATAAAGACGGACAGATAGATTTATACAGGCAGTGGTTTCCAGCATGCACTACGTCACTTTCCCAGTTTCCCCAGATGAGAGCATCTACTGCAATATAGATGCAAAAAAAGTCTGCGAAAAGCTGTTCATCAACACCCACACTGTTAATACACCAGTTTATAAACATATTAAGTACTGGGATTAAATGAGGCCGCGTCTGAGCATGGTGTGAATGGTGCTTTGATAATAATGCGATAAGCATTGGACGCCTTGGTAGTCGTACACTAACTCCTCTAAACTCAGTACTGTAAGTCTCCCCATAGGAGCAGAGCCTATCGATATTCATATGCAAATCTAATTAAAGACCATATTAATTACCTGGGCCTGAATGCCCTGGCTGAAACCTGCACCTGGCAAGCCTGGAGAGAGGATATCCTTATGCAAGCATGCCTTATAGATTGTTGCTTTTTTTCCCCCTCCTCCCCCCCCTTTTTACTGCTCACGCCTCTGAGGACCTTTTGAATCCATATTAATTTCCTCTCTGGCAGTTATGTGGGCAGGGTATGAACTGTGCTATTTCACTTTTAATCTGTCAGTAATTTAGTAATGTGTACGCTAATTATGCGGCGATATTAATGTAATTGGTTTTGGGAGCCGCTCAAAAAAAATCAATGTGTTTGCAGAGAATGCGTAAATTGCATTGGGTTATTATAATCATGTGTCAAGTGCTGATTATGTTATGAAACTAAAAAGTACATGTCAGCCACAGGTCAATACGGCCGAGCTCCATAAAATCTATGCCTCTCCATTTATTAATGTGAGGGGAGTCTGTGAGCACCGTGCTCTGCTGCCTCCGTTTGCCCGTCAACTTCCTGTATAGATGATAGAGAGAGCCTCAAGCCATATAACGGAATATCATACAATAAAACTGCCTGTTTACATTTGACAAAGCAGACTTGCTGCCAAATCAATTGGTCTTGATAATTATCTCCTCTTGAAACAACTGCAGATGTCATAAGCGTCATTTTGTGGTATATTTAAAGCAAAAAGGATCAATTAAACTGATATATTGTCTATGATATAATCAATACAAAACATTAAGCAATCAAATACACCAAAAGTATATCAGAAAAGGTAGTTAGAGGCAACAAGATGATACCGAGTAAGTGAAAATACAGCCGGTGATGCGCCGCAAAAAGAAGAAAAGTGTACAAAAGTAGAAGTAATCCAGCGCGTCTGGATGAGAAAGTAGAGTCTGCTTGTTGAACTCACAAAGAGTAAGAAATGTCAAGACTCAGAATTGCTTTCGGACTGCCAAATTCACTGGGTCATAAAGTCCCAGATGACACACAAGTTGCCCATAATATAAAAGGCTACGATAATTAGGAAATCAGTTCCTATAAACAGAAGAAGAAAAAAAACACAACAGTTTAAAAGTTTACAGGAATTGAAATGGATTGCCACGCACTTAAACGTGATACTTTGTTGTTTGATGAGACTGGCACAGAAACACTGTGGGACCGAGCGATGTCTCGACGCCGTGGCGAGCGAGCCGACTCGCCGATCTCTGGTTGCAATTACGGCTGTCGAGTGTTATGATTGATAGCCTTTGTTTACAGTGTTTAAAAAGGGGGGGCAGGTTTCAAAACATCATTTTGGTGTACACATAAATAATTGAGCTTAACCTGCATGCTAATCCGGAGTAAAGACTTTTGCAATTGCACCAAAAGGTTCAATAATCAAACAGCAATAACATTACCCATCTATACCATGAAATTATGTCCGTTTTCTACACCCGCTCATACATCTTAACTTGACAGGTTGCAGCCAACTGTGACAATTACTGGAGGTAAATACAGTGCTTGTGTCAAACTGTACGTACTCATCAAGGGAGCGGTTTGAACTCTCCTCTGCTGAAAATGATTAAAATGAAACATCTTGGAAACAGTGCTTATGCATGGCAACCGCCTTGCAATACGTAATCTTAAGAAAGCACAATTTTCCAAAATTGCAGTTTGATTTCAAATAGAGACAAAAAAAAAAGGAGGAGAATTTAATTTGCCATGAAAACAAAAATCTACGCAAATCTACTTTGGGTTGTGATTTAGTTTCACACGCCAGAAAGTCTTTTTTCCCCCCTCCCCTTTATGAAAACAAGCCAACTGTTTGTGAAATGTCTGCCTCCCTGTCTGATGCGTCTCAGACGTGTTTGGCTGACACCAGAGTCAATGAGTCAATTCAAGCTTGTATTCCACAGAGAAGGCATTTAGATGAGACCCGGGCCCACACTGTGAACAAGGAGCGCATCTTTCTGGGACTCCAGCAATGGATTTGTATTGTTCTATAGCTGGCAGAGAGCCTCCAGATCCCCACCCCCACCATTACCCCATGTCAGTCCTCATTCCTCTATCTCACTGTCTCTCAGTGTGTGAATCCTGCATGCTGGACCTCAACACTTATTATAGACTATTCATTCTAATGATTGATATGATATTGAAATAAGTAACGATAGACAGGGAGCTTTGTCCTTCCGCATTTTAAGGAACTTGGAAACTACTGGAATGGTCAGTATATAAAAAAATGAAAAAAAAAAAATACAAAATGTAAAATATATTATAATCATAATTAACTTGCCTTGGCTGGGAAAAAAAGCAATGGCTGTGTTTTTTTCTGAGCCAAGCAGCATCAGTGATTTTTTTTATTTTTATAATGATGGTGGATCCCCAGCGCTTCTATCAGTTCTGAGTGGCTGAGCTCCGGGTTAGCCGGGACTACTGAAACATCCCTTCACTCCCAAATCACACTAAACCTCTGTCCTGTTTAACAAATTGCCTGAACCAGAGAATTCCTTGTCAGGGGAAGGCTTGATCAAGCTTTGAAGTCTGCAGGTCAGTGTAAGGCCAGCATTTGAAGTCACTGCTGAGGTTGGACTGGAGCTGATTCCCCCCCCCCCCCCGGTGAAGGTACAAGAGAAACGGTGCGAGTGAAACGGTGCACTTTTCCCCGTTTTCAAACAGTTTCACTACCTGAAATAAAGTTTGAGATGAATTCATTTTGGGGATCTTTGTGGCTGATTATATAAACTGATCAGCCACTCAGTGGCAATAGTGTTGGTACGCTTGGACCAGACATCATGAGACCAGTTATGGCTGAAGACATAATTTGTAGGGGGAAAAAAATGGGACAAAATGATGGACAACTCATTTTATAGATGTGGAAGAAGCTAAAATCAAACAACAGATATTAAACTATTACAACAAATCTCAAGTGTCAGTTCTTTAACATGATGAGAACTAAGAAAACACACAAGTGTGATCCCCAGTTCCACCTCGTCTGGTATAGGAGATGCTTTAATCACACCTTAGGCAGGTCCTCATTACCGTTTCCACTTAGTGATTTGAAAAAAGTCAGTCCGAACACAACATTTTTATTACATAAGCACAATGAGATCATTTAGGAAGCAAACATGTTGCGTTTCTAACTGACAAAAATACTTCACAGCTGCAGCCCACACACAAGGGAGTGTTTTCATATCTCACAATGACACATGGGCTGTAGCCGCCCCAAATAACAGTCACAAGACAAAGTCTAAGCCACTTACTCTCTCACCGGTTGCCGGGCATGGTAGTGCTCAGTCCCTGGGTGAATGATTCGCTTATGGCATAGCTGGTCAAGCAGGGAATGATTCGCGAGAGCTAAGGTCACAGGCAGATGATGAGGCTAATTAATCTTGCTTTGCACCCTACTCGCTAATTATTTGCTTCCGTAATTATGCCCCTAATAACACCCCACCCTCCTGAACCCCGCGTAGCCCGTCTCAACCTCCCGCCCGTAGCTACAGAAACAGCCCATAAATTTGTGTTTGAAGCGAACGCGGCGGCAAGAAATGGAAATCGCATTGCTTCATTTGTGATGCATTCGCTTTCGTGACAGTTTTCGGGCGAACAAAACCGTGAACCGTCTGCTTCCTTGCTGCTTCGACGCTCTTCTTCGCACCACGTCCCGTACAGCAGGAAATCACACAGAAATGGGGGGAGGTAAAGGGTGGAGGGAGGCGAATCACTAAGTAACTCATTAATTCTACATAATCACTCCTTCAGACACTTTTCTGACACTTCCTCGGCGTGTGCTTCATACTGTTAACAAGGCGGCTTTCGTGAGCCCTAACGGCAGCAGCAGCAGTTAGCAGCAGCTTCAGATGGTAGCGATGGTCGGGTACTCAACATGAGGAGGAGCATGACGGAGACAGGCAGTCACAGAGACAGACGGGGGATAGAAAACGCCGGGGTAGCAGGAGAAGGCAGGCTGAAGACCCCAGGGCTCAAACAGAGCTAGATTTACCCTTATGTGCGAGTCTGGAGGAGCCACGGTCATTGATCGAGGCTGGAGAGCCATGGAAGCCGCCATTTAGGCTGGAGCAATACAACGGTGCTGGTATTGATTGATGAGGCTGGTCCTGTTAATATTATTTATGGTAGGGGGGCTACACAGCTCTCTGGCAGGGTAAGCCCCCCCCATAATAAGTGGTAATTGATGGCATGGGAGGCCAAAGCTCCCTCACCCTGCCTTCCCCCCTACTCACTGACCCCAGTCCTGTGAAAGTCAGATGGATTGCCTCTAACACAGTTATGATTGATATTATCAGATTACATAACCCGCTACAGAAGCCTTGTGGGCCTACTCAAGTGGGCACATTGATTTTTGATTAGGATGCCACTCAACACATCTTGGAAGGAGCCGGGAAAATATATCCTGCAGATTAGGTCGGGTCTCAAGATTTCTAGAAGGGATGTTTTTCGTCTATCGTGTCAGTGGGTCTCCAGCAGTGTGCAGTAATATGACTCATGGGTAATCCTGAATGTGGACCCTGGCAGTATGTTGTTCTCGTTGCAAAGGGAAGCAATTTTTTTTTTGTTTGATTGTCAGTATGGTTACAATTTAGTTCTTCTCTGAAAGAGCCAGCTCCGGAACATGATGGAAAACTGATGTTATTGTGCGATTTCAGCGTCACTGTACCGCAATCAAAGTGACACTGGATTTGACCTTGTAATCAAAACGCCCAGGGAACAACACGCGACACAGAGCTCCAAAAATCCCCACAACATTGATTATTTTCACGAGTGATAAATGCATTTGAAACAATAATTCAAAAAGTGATGACAATAAGAGGTTTTGTCCTGTGAACAATAGCCACTGAATAATTACAGTTAGGCACACTTACTGTAACAATACACCGATACACAGAGCGGCGGTGGCAGATTTCTTAAAGAACCTGTGCACTAAATGGCTCGACTGTTGCGTGACCGGGTTTTGAGTGCCAACACCCCCGAAAAGACTCGCTGGATTACCGTGGACAGATGGACGACATCCAGCACACCTCAATGGCTGTCTGTGAGTCTGATGCAATTTTCATTTCGCAGCTTGCCGTGGGATGAGTTCAAAATGTGTATGAAAAACATATTAGTGTTTCCCTAGAGGCTAGCCACAGTTTGTACATGCATATGGTGTTAAGGTGACGAGAGAGAGCGAGAGAGAGCGAGAGAGAGCAAGATAGAGAGAGGCGTATGTGTACCTGAGAATGTGTGATGCAGGCTGTGATTAATGTCTCCTCATGACTTTTTTGACACCTCTGGCATAATGGCCCCTTATTTTAGAAATGGCTAATTATCATTTCATTTCACTTAAGAATTTTGTTGTTGCCATTTTTCCCCCTGACGTGCAGGGTTCATATTCAGCTTACATGAGAGCTGCCTGGCGTTTGGAAAAATAACGAGGATGACTAAGAGCTGAAATCTCGTTATACCCATGAAAGTCTTTAATTTTCAGTTAAATTGCAATTGAATACAGCAAAAAAAAAAAAAAAAAAAAAAAGCATCAGTGAGGCAGCTGTGTGAAGTGACCTCTGGCTGACCAGAAGGCGAGGGAACAAGGCTGGAGTTATGTAGCTTGGAAATACATCTTAACGTCGGGCCTGGGGTACAGTATGAACAGGTCTGTTTGTTCCAAGCCACAACATTTCCAGATTCTACAGACATGAAATAAAACCAACACAAGGTCAAAGATAACCTATTCATTTATTAGAGTCAAATAACGCCTCTTTATGAAAAAATAGGATGAAAAGCAAAAAAAATGTAAAAACAAAACATGTAAAACAAACTAACAGACATTTGAAATATGTTGTTGTTTTTAACGGTAGAAAAGGAAAAATCCTTAATCCCCCTGCTTGTACCGTTGTGCATTTAGTCAGTAAATTTAAAGACAAATTGGAGCAGACTTAATAAATATGATAATAACAAACTGTTCCTCTTGTGCTCTTCCGCCGTTGTTTTATTGCATGTGTGGGCAATCTTCCAAATAGAGTTGAATTGATTTGTTTAATGATCTTCAATCCCTCCAACGCTTTTCCCTCATTCTCTAACAGCCTGCCTCTAACCCCTCGGCATCTAATGCCCTAACCCCCTACCTCTTTATCCCACCCTCACCCTCATCAGCGCAGAGTAAAGCTGCGAATATGAGCATTATGAGCTTTGGGTTCAAAACTTAATGGTTCACAAATCAGCCACTATGGATTTCCTGCTTCTTGAATCAATAGCTGCTGGAAGGGGGTCATGATTTCCAGCTTTCAGATATACTCCGACTACTAATTCATATCAGGGAGTTAAAACTGCCACTGCTGACTTGGAATAATTTCATGTCACCGACAAAAGACGGACTATTAAAGTGGTTTACACTTCTGTGTTTCAGAATGTGAAATATGACAATGCACTCTGCACAAGTCTATTTAATACATGACATGAAAAAGCTGTTATTGACTGTTGAGGCATACTTGCTGTATTGTAACCATTGCACGCTTATGGTGAGTTGTCATAGTATGCTCAGCTAGTGCAGACAGTATCGTTGCATCGTCTGAGAGAGGCACACACTGGGCCCGGTCACATCATTTTGGACATGCAAGCTGCCACGCTGAAACAAACAATGTATGAAAAGTATGAATGCAACCCATAATTTGGATTCCTGGTAGCAAGATTTGGTTCACATAATCATCTCATATTGACAGATAAGGCATGTTGGCCCCTGGTGATAAAAAATGTGCCATGAAAGTCAGGTTACCGAAAACATGCTTTAGACTTTGATGCTAATTTGTTGGTTGCTAATTCAATTTAAACTACAATCACAGAAGATGTTAAACTGTAACAACAATTCACTGAATGCAAAAGACATTGACTAGTATTACTAGTAGCACTGGTACAACTAGTAAAACGAAAATGACTGCAACTACGTCTATAGTGTTACAAATACGATAGTACAGTCACTGATTAACTATATGCATGGTGATTCTTGCAAAACGCATGCGAGCATGACCAAAGTGTTCCCAGCATGACTCGGAGTCCTCGTCTACACAGGAGACCTGTACGCGATGGCCAAACGGCAAAGAGAAACATCGGGCTGTTCACTGCAGGACAGCCTCACATGATTAATGACCTCCAATTAGGGCCTGGATGGCAGGTTTCATGGGTTCCTACTGCCCACACCGCCCCCGACTAATGATAATCTTTCTCAGGCATGCCTCAACAGCTCAACTCCCCTACATCAACAACATCCCGAGCTGGGACAAGACGCTCTGCTGTCCGGGTAGGACGGCGCCCAGCGCTGCTCTCTTCTCTTTCACATCGTGACAGTGATATCATTTTGTTTCACTGGGGAACAAAGCTAAAGCAAATTCACATTAAGGATGTTTGAAGTGGGTTGAAATGAGGTGTACCTAAATCAAGGTTTTCGCTACAAATCGTTTATGTTGCTCAATGTTTCACCTAATGTCAAATATGGAGCAAGTTGAATAACAATATATATATAAAAAAAACATATTTTGTGATCTATGAAACCCCCTTCCACTTTTCAGAACTGAAACCCGACCTCTTTCTCTCTTGCTTTCTCTGTGCTTCACTAAATAGTTGTAGTGTGTCCACTATAAAAGCATCAACATGCTAGCATAATACTTATTTACATACTTGTGTAATCAAGCTGGAGTGGGGGGTGTGATTCTTTGCTGATCAGCACCAGTATGGAGCTAATCGAGGCCAATAGTTTGGATTGTATGAGAAAATTTTTTTTTTATGAAACTGAAAATACAACAATATGCACACTAAAAATGTGTCTAGTAAAGTTTTTTTCAGATAAAATATGATTTTGATTCAGTCCTAGAATTCTTTAAATAAATGATGTGTTTTCATTTTTCACATTCATATATATTTAGATATTTTATGATTTTAGTAGTTTTTTTTTACCTCATTGATATTGGAACATATGTGTCTCCAGTCCACAGATATTTATATCAATTCGCATCTCTCTCTAAAGCGTTTTTTAGTACATCGCTTTTCGTAAAGCTAAATCATCAGAAGGCCCAGCATTTACTCCTCTGAACATCATTTGGACACCGTAATGTGCGATTTCTGATAACATCAGTTTGTTACTTTTTTCTTGTTTTACTAGATGATGCTATCCATCATGAATGATGCAGTTGTACTGAAAAGCACCGCAGTCCGACATGTATGTGAGCACACGGATGTACAGTAAAGAATGGTGGTGTTGCTAAATAAAAGCAAAGAACATGTGTGCCACAGAGGCCAGTCCGCCTTAATGGGTGCTGCATTCTGTTCCAAAAGGAACCTCCATTTGAGCAACATGCTGCCTGGAATCAGTGCAGGCCTGGAGGATCCACTTCTGTTCATGGAGTTTTGACTCTGACTTAGCCCTCCAAAACCACTCTGTTATTAAGACCTGGAAAAGGCTTCAATGGGTGGAGGGAAAAAAAATCTGAAAACAATTAAACACAAACCGCGTTTGTACTTGGAGAGGAGTGGCTGTTGTATTTCAATCCCAGACGACCTATGGGATGCCACGGAAGTGCCATTAAAAAGAGAAAGGATGCGTGAACAGCTGTTTTCTGTGACGGCTCATACTGCTTACCATGATTTCCTTCTGTAAGACTGAGTCAGGATTACCACAACCCCCCGGCAGCCGGCTAAAACTTTCTTCACATGGCGCACATATGACAGACTAGACTTACAGTGCTGCGTATGTCTGCGTGAGGACGTGCTCGTGTGTTTGCCCACCGCTGTGCACGTGTGAGGCACCGAGGTGGAAACGTAGCCATGGGCAAACGGATAAGAGGAAGTGAGGAGTGTCAGCAACACGTTCTAGCTTGGTCAGTGGCCTTCAACGCCCAATACAGAATGCCCTTTAACATCATTATGTGAAGAACAGAGCTTTCTACTAACACTGCAAGGGTCATTATTCGATGGTCAGAGTAACTGTCTGCATAGTGTTGGTCAAGCAAACACAGGACTTTCACCCAGGAGACTGCTGTCCGTGTCCCGTGTGAGCAAACGTCAAATCGTTTTAATGCAATGTTGTTACTTAACTTCCATACTTCACGAACACAAATTGTGTAACATTTTACTTTTAGATTGACTTATTTTCACAAGCTTTTCCAAGTACGTTCCATTCCCTCAACCTAACCGAGCAGTTCTGTCGCATTTGCGTAAGTAGACTTAATAACTTAGTAAACCTACGTTGGAAGTTTATTTTGAAAAGAAACGGTACGCATGTAACAAGCGGAAACTGCCGTTCCGGACTCTCTTCCCAAACAGACGCTAGAGGGGTAACTAGAGCGGAACTAAAGCATAGGGGCACTGACCAAGCTGCCGCCTAGTTGAGAGAGAGAATGTGTTGATGCGAGATACAGAAAAATAAGCGGCCAAGCAAGAGCCCAAGGAGGGGGGGGGGAGCGAGAGAGAGAGAGAGAGAGAGAGAGAGAGAGAGAGAGAGAGAGAGAGACTGCTGGAGGAATGTGATTAAGTCTGTTTATGGAGTTCTATCACTGACACACAAGAGCAGGACCACCTGCAGTCTGGAAGTCATTACGCCAGGGTCACGGGATATCCTACATGTAAACTCTGAGTCACTTCACCTCAAATTGGGTGTAAAGATCCCATTTCCTCCCATCGACAAACTGAACCACCTGCAGGGTGATAGGATATGATGTCGTCGAGGTCCGCGGCCTCCATTGCTATTCTATCATACGTCTACAATAGAGGAAGCCAATGAGCTAATCTGACTGACTGGATGGAGATGTGAATAGGTGTAATACGGTGAATTTAATTTCACACTAAAACTGAGTCCAACAAAATAACACAAGACATGGGATTTATGTGGATGGATGTGATGTGGATTTAATATTTCTCAAAGACAATGCAGCCATGTCGATCTCCTTTGTGTCTCTGAACAATCGTTTTCTATGTAAGTATTTCATGTTTTATCATGCCAGCAAGGTGCACTCTAAAACCTGACAGGATAGGGAACCGAGACACTGCTACTCAACTATAATTGATTAGCAAATTAGGCAAAGCTTTGTGTTTGTGAAGTATTTCCCCTATTTCACCATTATGAGCTAACACCTTCACAAACAGTTGTGCAAACATTGCAGTTTAAAAATCCCCATAAACTCAGTCAAGAGACCGGGCAGAGACCAAAAACAGAGCTCAAAGAAAAGTACAAATGAATGAAAATGTTGCGAAGTACCTGCTAGATGTGGAACATGTTTGCTGTGTCTACCTAAAAGGCAAACTGACAATGTGTTCACAATTTTGTTTTCACTGTACCTGAAAAAAAGATCATTTTCAGCAGTTTTTAAGCAAATGTTGGTTGTATTGACACTGTTTTATGCTTTTTTTTTTTTTTTTTTTGAGTTTAACTAAGCGCTCCCAAAGATTATGCCAAGGTATTTTAATCTCACGGACCTGTAACCGTTTTGTTATTGGGCAATTTATCCAACAGTGCTGGGAAAAGACGTCAGAAATCTTTAATTAATTACTTAATTTATCACTATAAGGATTATTTAGTGTACAACTGAGGAAATAATAATTTGGATTATTTAGTGTTAGACTTAAGCAAAAACATCAAGCTGTATTGAAATTAAAAATCTAAATCTCTCTCTAAGTGCCAAATCTAGAATAAGAGTGAGATGATAAGTGCATATGTCAAAAATCAAAACTATGTAACATAATATTCATATCTACAAAGGAAAGAAACATGTTGTGGACTAGCAGGCAACATAAGCATAAACAGCATAATTCCTGTTCTTCCCACATACGACATTCTACACACTAACCAGGGTGTTTTATTATTATAATAATAAAATGTAAATTATGCCTGTCAGGTAAATGAGCATCAATATTTTTACAATTAATGATTTGGTGTAAATTAGTAGCAACTAACACGAGCTGACATTTCCTCTCATTGGGAAAAAGAAATTATAAAAAAGTGACACTTAACCAGAACTCTAGACAATAAACAAGAGGGAAACACAGCCTCATATTTGTTATGTACACTTTCCACCCATCTCGTGGCTGGAGGGCAGATGAGCTGACAGCGTGTTGAATTAGATGGATGCATCCCTGCTGTCTGACACTTCTGAATCATGGCTCTAGCCACACACAACACCAGCAGCTCTGGAATGTCTGATAAAATGATATTAATTCCACACATTAATGAGATTAATGAATCAGTGCGGCTCAAAGTGGAGAAACCAGCTTTTTCCTTTTTGTCTGGCCCCTGAAATAATAACACAAAAGGTAATTATAGTGCATCCATCAATCTGCTGCGGGACAGTCTAATTATCTGGGCATTTCTGAAGTGCTCTCACTTCTCCGCACCCATTTGTATTGTGTGATATGTTATTTTTTCATTAATGGAGAGCTCATCTGTGGCTCCTCCAGCATGTTACAGTGACTGCCTGTCAGTGGCCGCGGGAGCTATGATTGAGAGGTGAGGGTCTGGAGATTGAGAGATCCAAAATTTCCATGATGGATGAAGATGTCATACTGCTAAGAGGTACACATCATCGACTCATCGTGCATCTTGACAAAGTACTCTTATCCTCCAATGGGAATAATGAGGATGCTGACAGCACATCCACTATAATCAATGGCTTTCAAATGAATAATCAACTCCACTAATTGAACAAAGAATTTCTTCTTGGATCTGGTCTCTTAGTAAAACCTGCTACAGCCTGGTGCGGGCTGTTAATGCAAAGACATGCTTGGTCTGCTAACCGTGTTGCACATTAGGCAGCAAGTTAGAGGGATTTATCGCTTTTTTTTATGCTGTTTACTGTACTTGTTTAAATGTGCAGTTCTTGACCTTTGTCCAGTTTACAAATATGAAAACAGCTAGAGCAAAATAAGAACATACATTCTGATATTTAAATGGTTTCCAGAAGTCATAAAGATGTTTGAGACTCATACAGGACAGTGTAAGTATTCACACAAGAAATCAAATTTGGATCCACTGAGCTCCGTCCGCCTTCATGATATAAAACAACGGTTTCTCAGTTGAAAAATCAATCAATCCAATCAGCACCATATGCAGGATTAACGCCATTGTCCAGCTGTTTGATGGCATTGTTTTTGTCCAAGATTGCATTTTTTTCCCCTCGCTCCACTCTGAAAAAAACCATCAAACCCAATATGTTGGCATGGCTACGCATCAGTGTAGACTAGGGCTGCTGAAGGGCAAAAAACTCACGATTTAACATGTGTATTCATTGAATAAATGCATCAATTTTGTGAAATTGAGAGAAAAATTAAGAAGCTAGACCCATGAAGAAAGCCGTGCACTAGTTCACAAATATAATCATAACTACATTGATTGTATAGATATTAATGGAGGTGATGTGGCCAAAAAGAGTCACACCCACAAAGTATGTCAGGTATATTGCAGAGCCACCAACCAGGATGAAAGGGGCCCACTGGATATATAACACAAGACAAAACAAGAGCGTCATTGTATAATGGCACAATAATATTTGTATGTCCATTAGCTTGTTTTCATAATTGTTGGAAGTCCAAGTCATAATTGAAATTGGAGTAATTGCACAGCCCTAGTGGGGACATAAAACGATGTTAGATTCAGCTTGCGGCTTTGTTGGGCTCTTGTGATTAGTTAGGAAAAATCCTAATCCCCCTTCCCCACAGATATCTGTTAGAGTGCAATAACTGGAGAATTCTGCCTCATATCAAACCAACATAACTTGAGCAATTTCAATCAATTTCTGCATAATCAGATGAAAACATTTTGTAATTATATAATTGTGTATTTTATTTTATTTGGGCATCTAGCTCTATAATAAAAAATAACCCCTAACCCCTCCATGTCTTTGCCAAACCAGCTGCATAAACCACTACCAAAACTCAGCCTCTCTCAAACAAACTCTTCAGCTCCATCGTCTGGATTGTAATGGATTTCCAAAACAATAATAATTACGTGAGCTGACCGAAGCAGAACATGGTTTGGCTCGGCCTTTCCTCCATCCCCACTAATTGTGTAGCGTACAGAAAGCCACTTCCTGGAGCTTCCTCACTAATGGTCACAGGCGATTGACATTTCAGAGCAAATAAAATGTCCCCCAGCTGTCTAAGTAACTGGGTTTCTATCCCCTCTTTTTTTTTTTCCTTTTAAGTCAACCGGAAGAAACTCCCTTCCATAAGTGTCACACAGAGACTCCAACAGCTAACCTATAGTTTACATCCAGTTCTATGAGTAACTAGGTTCCACTAACAATCTATTATACAAAGAACCTCGGTTACATTTCGTTAACCCATTGTTTAAAAGGAGGATGGAGCTGTCCCAAGTTTCCATTATCTAAAATAAAAATGAATTGAGCAATGCCTTTAAAAGCTTCACCAAACACACCACAAATCATTTGACAGACAATGTTATGTGTCATCTGTCTCGGTGCTCGGCTCGAGGGCAGAGTCACCCCTGTGTGATAAACACTCCTTTAGCTCTCTATAGCCGTAGCCTAGGGGGGGAGTGAACGGTAAAATGTACAATCTGTGCTTGGGTTACAGCTGTAGAGCCAGCCACAGACAGGTTAATGGGAATATCATACAGCGGCCTCAACTTTAATTTCAATAAACTCATTAAAATTTTAGACGAGTCATTCCACTTGAATCAAGTGTCTTGTAAATGGCTCATAAATGTCCATTTCTTTTTATAAACACCGGGGTCAGTTACTTATCACAGCTAGCAGAGGGACAGTTGCTCAAAAGTGGTTCTTCTCTTTGTTTCTGTATAGGAGGCAGCACAGATGACAGTAAAATAAACAAATGAAGAAGAATATTAAACAAGACACAGGCCTCATCGTGTCAATGTCAGCGAGGCCCTTACACGTACACACACACCCACACAACATGATGAGTTTCACATACATCATCTCTCAGCTCCGGGCCCCCTTTGGCCTACTGCCTTTTAAGCACTTTTCTTTATAGTTAACGAGCCCCTATAGATACCGCTGAGTTGTGAGAGACCTAATCAGAACAACAGGTCCCATCCTCCCTCAGAATCCCCCCCAAGGGCCGCCATGTTATGACATCCGGTGTTTGGCCACTAGAGGGCAAAAAGAAATAAAATGTCAAGATGCTACGGCTATCATGTTAGGAAATAAATAGTTGTTCCTAAAATGCAGCAGTTGTTTCATATAGCAGAAAAAAAATGCAAAACCGCAAAAGGCATCATCAATATCACCACATCGCCCGAACCTACCCGTGCATACCATACCGCTATTCATCTCCTCTCTAGGAACACAGACACGCTCACTCTTAAAGTGAGAAAAGAAAAGAAAGGTAGTAAATGCCACAATAGAGAATTTTGCCAGAGGGAGAAAAATCTCAAAACATATGCTGATGTCTCTCACACTCTGTCTAACACACACACACACACACACACACACGTCACTAACTCTCTCCCCCCCTCTCTCACCTGGTGTGTTCAAAGTGAGATCATCCCCAGAGGTGAAATCTGGGATAAATCAGAGAAAAACATCTGTAATCCGAGCCCGGAATATAAAAAGGCAGCCACACTGATGAGTTATGTCTGTCATTTTCCATTGTTTAAGTGAAATTTCATCGCAAACTCCTTTGGCCACAGGTTTCCATTTGTTTTGAAAGACGAGACAGATTTGGACAGACGGATTTGCCACCATCCGAGCTATTTAGCCAATTCGTTGCATTCTTAAATTTGTTTGGTAGTAATGGCAGTAAAAAATCTAAACTGCATAAGTGACAGAATTACTGCAGGGTATGCCTTCCTGTTGAGGACTCATTAAAAGGGTTACAAAAAAGTAAAATGTGAGCCTGATTATCGTGGTTTTATTCCATTTCTTCTTGCGTTTCTGTAGAGCACTACTACAACCAAGGCCTTAAAAACCATGACCTTCTCCTCCACTAACGTTAATGCTCCTAAAACAGCTCAATAGACGGCAAACTAGTGTCCATGTTCTGATGGATTGCTCAATGTTCTGTCTTGACCGTCTTGAAGTAGAGCTCCAGTACAACGTACTCCCAAGAAACTATCGTGTGTGCAGAGACAATAACTCAGAGGCATGATGCCTGTAAATGTGGCTGTGAGGGATTTCATGAGCTATTAAACTACATTAAAGCAGGCTATGGCATCTCCTCAAGAGGTACAATCCCTGCATAGAGAAGCCAGCTTAAGGCACAGTTACTTTCGGTCAACTAGTTACATGCCTCTACCTGGATGAAGACATTTGGAAACAGCAGTCCTGTTAAACAAGGCCATAGCAGTCAGACACACAGCAGACAACCTAGCTGAGCAGTTTAACAAAGCTGTGCCAACATGGTCTAAGATGGGCATTTCAAGCAAAAATACTGTTTGATCATTAGTTGGGCATCTGGTGAGGGACTTAAAATCATAGCAGCACTGCATTCTTTGCAGCAAGAAGAGAAACTAGCAGCTCACGGCTAACACATTCCTGCAAAATAAGATGCCTGAGTGCACAGTGAGCAAAGTCCAGGACGCCCGTTTTATAACCGAAAGATGAATACTGGTAGCTTATGGAGGATGTAGCGTCATGGGAGAACTCGAGTGTGCCGCACACAGGGCTCACCCCTGACCACGAAGATGTGCTCATCGTCCTAAATAAAAACCAGTAGGTCTTAAATTTGTTGTGGAGAGCTTAAGAGTATTTGTTCTGCACTCACAACTAACCTCTAACCGCATTAGATATTTTCTTGAATACAAACCAGCAGGATTGAAGTTTATTGTGGAGACGTTTCAAGTAATTTTTTTTTTTCCATTTTCTTTTTATACAACACTTTTATATATATAGAAAGAGGTTTGGTTTGGTCCACCTTGTTTGACTAGAAATGGCAGTAATTTCACCAGTCAATTCATGACAGATTTCAAAAAGGGTTTTGAGACGCGCCCTCCCACAACGACACAGCTTCAGTAAATGTGACAGATCCAAAAATGTCCCATGTGAACGCCACCTAAGTCTCATCTGTTCCCTTTACTCTCACATGAGAAATCCAGCTCGTCCAAGACTGTAGCATCTTTAAGTTGAGTTATTTCGCTGCAGCGTCTGATAGATCACCTTCTCAGCTTGACTTGTTTGGTTCGAGGGGATTTCATTTTCCCCGACCCTCTCAGAAGTTATCTAAATGGATTGTACAATAATCTGTTGTGCCCTGAAACCACAGGGCAAATAATTATTCTATGTTCAAATGTTTGACAGGAAAAATTAGTAACAATCACCAAGAGAGCAGGTGTTTTTCTTTTTCCTTCTCTTCCCCCACAACCTCCCTCCCCGAGTGCCTGCAGCAGAAAAGGTTGTGTACAAGGCTAGTATTGATTTTGAAACCATTCGACGGAGAATAAATAAGACGGGAGAGGAGGGAGGCCTTAGCCATGAGCTTTTTGATCAATCAACATGTCACAGCTGGAACTAAATTCAATTCTTATTTATCAAAATACCCTGCTTGGTTAGAATGCTATGCAACAATGCTTCGCAGCGTGCCTTAACAGGTCTTTGAGCCACAGACATCACTGTCAACGGCATAGATTTCACGACGCAAATGCTTTGCGGTGAAATCTTTATCACACGCGGACAATAAATTCATTTGACTTGCATGAGGTCATGTATTCAAAGAGACGTGAGAGTTGTTTTATTTTGTATTCATACAGAAGATTGCCAATGTCGGGAGAACATGGAAACCTGCTACCGGCTGAAATAATACGCTATATAGAGTAAGATATGCAGTCGATGCTGTGTAGGATTTATGTCCACAGATGAGCAGCTATTACTTTTCATCCCTGTGGAAACCCCACCAACCCTGTCATTTCTGACAACCTTCATGTATGTTCACAATACGGAGATCAGAGGTGAGGATCCAACCGGTGATTTCACAACAATACAGTCTGATGAACACTCAACACCCAGAGCACCGTCGCCCCAAACACACCTGATTGAGAAATCCATTTTCTGTCACCTCCCCATGAAGTCAGATAAAAGCTTTGACTGCTGTTATTACTAAAGGAAAATGGAAAGGAGGTCACATTTTTACAGCTGTTAAACAATCCACCCACTCAGGCACCTCTGCTCCACCACTATTCCTTCATACACTTCCTCTCCACCCGTGCTACTCTATAAGCCTTTGGCATTGTGATGTTTGGCTAAGTACATGGGGACATGGGGATTAGGGAAGCGATGAAACCCGATTTGATAGGTCAACTATATATCATGAGGTTAGCGCAGAAAGATATGCAGGAAGAAGAAACTGGATCAACTGGAGGATCCTCGTACGAAGTGAAAGAGACGTGCAAATTCCACGCAGACGGAAGCAAAATTCAAAACAGAATCAAACACAAAAAATTTGCATGTAAGATATTAAAGTGAATGTTTTTCTGATCGTAATTGCAGGTTATTGCTCTGGACTGTCATGGATCATTTATGTATCAAGTATCATATAAAGAAAAAAAGTGAAAAGAAACCTGAATCATCCAAATCACAAACATATTCTGGTTCATTGGGGCTACATTTATGATGAGCTTTAATCCCGTGCTGATATTCTACAGAACTGATTCATACAGTAAGTGTTAATATTTGATTGATTATAACAGTGCAAATACACGTTCCAAATTAAAAAGGTGTAAAATACGAGATTGGGAACATGTTGATTGTCTAAACATCTTACAACACAGTGACGCCTGAACTGGCAGCTCTTAGCTAACCGTGCTAAGTGGCAGCCTTGAGCTAACCAGTGGGACCAGCTATGTCAACAAAGCAAGTAGAAGTTATAATGACAACACACACAGAGGGAGAGCGACACATAGTCTGCTCAGGTGGACAATCCTCCACTTTCCATTAGAAATACTGGATCGTTGCTATTATAATGCCCTGAATATAATATTGCTCTTAAGAGTTCAACTCCCGTGGTCCAGACATGTTGTTATGCATGGTAATCTAACTAAAAACACAATTAACACAAGTCACATGTTAATTCTGTGTTGGTCACATGTTGCACTGTCTTCTAACAAGCTGTAACAGATTTAATTATATGAGCCGGAGACATGCACGGGTCACACTGCAATGTGCCCTGTCAATTTTCTCATCCCTCTATTCCTTTATAGACTCGACACCCATTTCCTGTTCCCATGCTGTTTTAGCTTTGATGATTAATTGATTATCAAATAACATAAAAGTGGTGTAAATCTGCAAGATTAATGCCCTCTGGTGAGGGCTTACGGTGAGAAAATTCTCCCATGGTCCTCTAACAGAGTGAAAACAGAATAACGGGGCAAACAGGGAAACCAAAAAGGAAAAACATTATTAAAATATCAAATAGAGTCAAAATAAGAGGTTAATGGTTTTGTATAATGGTAGTGTTTCATTAATATACTGTGTTGACACGAGGTCACTATGTCTCAAGCAGCATTTGGTATCGGAATGCGTCTACGCAACCATACTGTACCAAACGTTTTTCTGCGCAGATATTTGTATTAAACTATATACTCAAGTAAGGACAACTGAGGCTCTACGGGGTTTTTTTATTAATCTACGAGAAGAATCATCAACTATACCACACAAAAACTATACCACAATATATGACGTGATGGTGTATTACAATCTTCCATTGCTGCAAAAGAAAATATTTGACAACACAGGAAACTCACTTTAGCATAATTCTGGATGGACAGAAAGAGACTGATGGAGAGGAGTGAAAAGAGATTAAGTTGATATTTCAGATGAATTTCTTAGTATAGAAATATTTATCTTGAAAATTGATTTTGCCAGTTTTACCCCCTCGAGTTATCTGCGAATAAAGAATCGTTTGAGGGAAGTAGTTCCCGTGACATACCTATTTTACAGTGAAAACCATGAGTGAAAGCCCATTCCCAAACATGGAAATAATCAATCAGAAACGCTTATGACGATTAACAATGCAAGATGCAATAAGAGCTGGGTGTTTTGACAGCTTAGATTTGGATTAAACCTGGTTTAATAGGATCATTTTTCTTACAAAAAGGTACTCCTTCAAACCAGGGCAATCAATTATTATGAATTATACATGCATTGAATTAAGTGTCTAATGTCATTAATATGTCTCATTAGTTTGCATTGAGTGCAGGAGGGTTTTCCCCTGTGTGACTCCTCCATCAAAAAGAGGATGGGAGGGGGGGATAACAGTATTTGCATTGAGCAGAGGCGCCATTGTGTCAATGTCAAATGGAGTGTTGGTAATGTCTCTCTCTCTCGCTGCAAAGCATGAGCTTTATTCATTTCAAATATTTTCAGTGATGCATTAGTGTCAGGATGTGTCGGCTCCATTTCTCAGGGACGAGCAGAAGCCTGACAGGCCGGGCGAATGTGTAAATACAACAGAAAACACTTAACTATGAGATCATCTGTGCTGGGTTATTAATCTTGCTTTTTAAAGGGCCTGCGTGGCCCGCCTCCATCTATGATCCTCCTAGCCTGGTGTTGCTATAGTCTGAACCATGTTATCCCCACTGAAAAAAAAGATCCATTAAAAGAGATGGATGTATTTTGAGGGTGGTTGGAAAACAAAAAAAGGAACACACAAGTGCTGACTGGGTGGGTTATGGGTTAAGGGCACATTTACAATGGGCTTCTTTGTTGGGATGGGATACGGGGCATTACGGCTGCTGCTGTGGTCGTGGTACATCCACATATCTCACCAGCTGATAAGCCAGTCCTCGCCTGGTGGAAGATCGCAAAGAGCAACCCTTTCTCCTAATCCACCCAGGTAAAGTGTCTATATTTTACATGTGACTTTCGTAACAGGGAGCGGCCTACTTCACATTAATACAGTTACGCACATTCACACTTGTTAGTGGCGAGTATGCCACTGCATGGTATTGGTATTCCTGGTCATGTCCCTCACACAGAATGGGTCTCAGTCCTATTTATTCAAGGCACATCCCAAAACAGCCACTAAGCATGTATTGCAATGCATTAAATACAGATACCTCACATGAAAAATGAATCACTATTGCTAACATCGTAGGCCGGGAAAAAAAAGATTATCTGCTATCGTTTTCATCCCAAATGTATTCATTACAACTCACCGAGGTCATTCGCCGCAATTGCAGCACAAGCGACGGAATATATTGCCTTTATTTAGACACAACGCTGACTTCTAAACACGCCCGCGACCCATGTATCATCTCTGGTGGTGCTGATATGTCCCCGTTTCAGCAGGGGACTTAACCACAGGGCAATGGTGCATTGTAACTTTTACAGTATGACATCAAGATTCTTTATGTTAAGACAGTAAACATCCTTATTGTTGAACCCTCAAGAGACCGTAGCCAAACCAGCAGGGGTTAAAGCAGCCAGAGGTATAAATATAATCAAGACATGTGCTTTTATCCATTCATTATTCCTTATTCAAATCTGTCAAGGTGTAAATAGGCAGTTAGAGGGCGGTCACGCACCCTTTACATGGTATAAGAGGGTTCTTATAAGGAGACACAACAACCTTAGCCGTGTTGAATTCAATCCAGGTATGCTTCAATTAATTAGACTAAATAAATAATGCGCAAGGAGCCTATTTAGAGGTTTTATTCTCAAGACATAAAAGCCATTAATTATCAGGGTCAATGTGGGAAAGGGAGATAACGGAGAAGCGAGGATGCATGGAAATAAGTGAAACGGGTAGAATTCGAAATTCAACTGGGAAACTTTCACACCACCTATGAGAAACGACATCAGAACTATTGACACATTCTTGTGTTTGCGGTTGTCTGATGGAAGCCATTTTATGAAATAATGGAAATATACACCTGGAAAAAAAAGCTCTAAAACATTCTCCTAAAATTACTCTTCCTTGTTTTTGAGTGTCCAGGGAGGCAGGTGAAGTCTGCCCTTATTACCAATGTCAGAGATTCGATTAAGCACGAGGAAAGCAAATGATCCCAATGAACTAATGATTAATCCGGCAGGTCTATTTACTAATGTACCAGAATGCATTAGAGGCATAAGTTAATGGGGACAGGACATCAATTCAAATACAAATGAACCACATTTGCATTGGACGCTTATTGACTGGTGTAACAAAACGAATTACAAAAGGTAATCTACTTATAAACCTTAGAGACGGATGAAACATGATTCCCAACATATCTACGATTTAACTTGGACGCATTCTTGCCTCCAGAAATGACAGCATCGATACAAACAGATTGACCGGGCCTGTCGTCAAAAATAAAGCATCCATTCAAATTAAACAAGGGGCTGGAAATAATTAACCTGATTTCCTGTCACGGCATAAAGAACAACAGTTCACTCTGATTGAGCAAGACAACTTCTGCTATTTACTCTTTAAACTATAACCTATAAGTATGACCTCAAGCATTCTTTGGATATATATTTAAAAAAAATCATATTTTATGTATAGTGCAGGTGTGACCAACTGCCATCATGCCAATTAGTAGAAGATATTTTTTCCCACACTCTTCTGCGGTAGTCAAAGGACAGTGCGTGGGATCGTCAGACCTGCCAGAGGCGACATTGCTGTGGCACTCCTGAAATGTCTCCAGCGTCAGGCCTTCCCATGGGAGTGAGTAAAAAATAAAAAAAGGTAAAAGAAATAAATAAAAATACTCCTCCCGCTTTGTGGATGAAAGGCCCAGACTTAATCCTCGCTTTGTTCTTGTACATAGATGAACATGAAAGCCCACTTCTGTGGATTGCTTCTCTCTGGGCCCTTGGGCAAAGCGCCGGACCCAGAGCACAGTCTTATCAATAATGCCACACTCTTAACTATAGGCTTGAATCGGTGGAAAATATTCCACAATTTGACAGAAATCCATCCTTCCCCTCTTCCCAGCGGTAATGACACTTTTGCTAGCTTGTCTAATACCATCTAGTAAGTGATTTTTTGTAAGGGGGAGGAGGGTGGTTTAAAAAGAGAAAAGCAGCGGTTCTATTTGATGTTTCGATCTGGGATTGATCTCGGAGGAAAGACTCACATTCTGAAAGTAGGATTATTGGCTTCACTGGCTCTTCTCAGATGTCAAAGATCTTTGAACAGCCTTGTAAAGTGCACTACTTCCAGGCTGCTGGTGAACTGCTTATGAACTCATCAAAAGAGCACCTGTCTCCATATTAATGAGGCGCCACGCTCTGGACGAGGGTCCTCTTCCCACACATACCTGTCCTCTTGAGAACCTCGCCTCTTTCCTGGAAACCACAGACCGAGGGTGCTTCTCATTCTCGAGCCGGTGTCTCCTCGCGTTCACGCGTCGAAGCAAGCGCACCAGATCATCCCCGGTGCGGAGCGCCACACTGAGTAGAGAGAATCAGAAGCGATAATCAAGCGGTGCAGATGAACACATGCTACAACATAATGTCACATTCAGCTGCAGAAGATGTCATGGGACACACACTGCTATGTGTTGACCAAAACTCCTGTGGGAGGAAAACTGTATCTAAAGAATGTTTTACCCAGTCCAGTCTTCTCTGTGTACTCGTCATTCCTGTCATTGATGTATTATACTGGTTACTGGATTTTTCCTAGTGGCTACTCTCGATGTTGCAAGATAAAAACAATCCCAAGCTACCCAAACATAATCATGTTTACAACATTAAACCCACACAATCACAAAAAGAACATTTACGTTCAACAAATCCATCCCATTATAAAACGCTTGATCAGAAAGTCATAGCCTATTACAAGATAACAACAAAAGTAGAAATTAGGTGATAGGTGAAGAAGTGAAGAAGTGAAGAAGAGGTATCTTTGTATTGGAGGATGGGAGTGTAGTAATAAAATAAGTCGGGTGTGTGTATTCGGGCCAAGTCTGTGGTGGTGGAGCAGTGTGGGGGAGGGGGGGCAGCGGCATGGCTGAACTGTAATTGATAATGTTAAGGCAGATGGGGGTCTCCAGGGAGACGAAAAGAATCCAAGCAGATGGCCAAATTGCGTCTTATTTATGTGGAGCAGAGGACTCAGCCCCCTCGTCCGCACGGTATGATAGATCATTATAGCCCTCTATGCATAAACACCAATATGCTTTTAAATCTGGCCGGGCAAAAGCTGAAGAAAGCCAACAAGCAAAAGTGCCATATTTCAGAGGTGCTGTCAGGGAGCACGGGGGGGCTGGAGGGAGGAGTTACGGTAAACAACCTCCGCTACCATGAATCTAATTAAAGATCATCCACTCTCACAACCTCTCCCGTCTTCCCTCCGTCACCACCACAACAACACACGGAACCGCTCCATCTGTGCTCAACGCGGCTGCGTTTACAGATTTACCGGCGAAGGAGCTCACAGCAGCGATGGACATCCTCCCCATAGTCAATGCATAGAGTGTATTCTCTGGCTAAATCTAGCTAAAGAGGAGCCACACACACACACACACACACACACACACACACACACACCCCTTCATTGTGTTTTGATGACACACACTGTCATTATGTTCGATCAGCTGCTGTGTGCGCGGACACAGACAGATTGGTTAATATGGTCGAGGCCCCTTTGATCTCACCCTGTCCCTGGGTTAACTCTATTAATGTCACCCCAGACAAGCTATTTCATATTTACTAAGTCTCTTTCATCTCCCCGTGCAGTAATTGGTCCCCTAATGCGAGAGCACTGGTGTGAAGGCCATCCATCGGACGGAAATTACAGAGCATGCTCTCCCTTCTTCTCATAAAGACACTTCAATACTAACCCGCTTTTCAGCGTCTGGGATTGTGGCTGAAAGCGACTTGTTCGAAATCATTTACACAAAGTTGTCTGTCTTTGGTGAAATCATATTGCGTTAACAAGAACAAAATGTCCCTGATAGAAAAAAACTCATAGCACCTGTGATAAACGATTGTGTCTTGGATTGGAGATAAACTGCTCATCGATAGATTACACACTCGAGTTAATGAAAATTTGATTGGTTCTCAGAAACACTGAAAAAGATGCTGATAATTACAGTTTTCACTGTCTGAGTTCACTGCTTACTTTAGAGGAATTCTAAACATTGGTTCATATCCCCAAGGTCTGTGCAATACCCAGAAAAGCTAATTTTTTTTACAATAAAAAAACAAGACTCACTGAGATACTGGTTTTTATTTACTATCAAACCTGCAAATATGCACAATATTGATTGTTGATTTAAAATGCATTTTAAAAGGATTGATTTACTTTTTAATTGGTATACATATTATAGAAAGAAGTCATTTTATTCACATTAGCAATATATCTACCGTTTAAATCTACAGACCACAGATGAAAAAGAGAAATTGTTTTCATTAGGCTTTACTGTACCTCTTATTTAAAAAAAAAGCATTTATTTTTGCTTCATAGGATTCCTAAAAGCAAACAAAACTGGAAGCCTCCGAGTGAACATTTGCCATCGGTGGTGATATTGGATGATACAGTTATTTAGGGAGGAAAACTGCCCACAGAACAGGAAAGTAAACTTGTCATTAAGTGGGGAATGTATAGCACCTCCCTGGGCCTCCCATATTTTACCTTCCAGAGTAACACCAGCAAATATTAATATTTGCTTTTCATTTCAAGCAGCAGAGGCAACTCTGTTCAGGAGGAGTGAAAAAGGGAGGAGAGGCTAAGTGTGGCAAATGTGGCCCTCAGACAGGATATTATAGTGACTAAGGGTGTTTGATCAGCCAATGAAATAGAAGTTTGCTGTAATTGAATTAATTTTTTTTTTCTCCAAAAGGTGAAATGAAGACTCACATTGTGGGGGCCTTATTAGAGCTGACTGTGAGGTACAGGCTTTCTTTGTGCAGGCGACCGTGATTGACATGAAGATGGGAAAGTCTCCCCGCAAAACAAAACTGCCACCATCAGTCTTTCTCAGACGAGCTGAAAGCAGCGACACTAGTGTTTCTGGGAAGGGCTTACTTAACACCCAGCATTACACTTCCCCGTCACAAAGGGAGCAATCACAACGTGAAAGAGCTATCACACGATGGAAGCACTTTGGGTTCTAAATGGTGAAGTTAAAGCTAAGTAATAGACCCTGTTTTGGAGAGCTGATATCCAAAGCACCAAACACTGTGAAACATCACAAGGAAGCTAATCAGTTAAGTGAGTTACAGCAGTGGGAGCCCTTATACCCACTGAAAGACATTCTGTTTTACAACCTGGGTCCTGTAGTTTTTGCCAATATACATATATGTTTATCCTAACTAATTATTATTATTGCATCATGTGCCAAGAATATGGAATGCTCAGGTGGCTTTAATAAAATGTGTAACCATTTTAAAAGGAGGAATTCAAGCATTGATAGTTACTACTGATTATCTTTTGCATAACAGAACTACTCTTTGGCAAAATGAAGGAGAATAAATAAATGTCGGTTGCCGTATGAAAACAGATTTCAGGCCAAATTGAACTACGAATGTCCAAAAGAGTGCTTGTGTCCACAGCTCCTATAATAATAGTATTACGATAGCCCATTTATCGGAAATGAAAGGTAGTGAATTTCTTCATAGAGTCAAAAATAGGATTCCTCTTGTCAACACATACAGAGACCAAGTACAGAAGGAAAACTAGGCCATTTGTTTGAAATATTGGGCAATTTTCCGTCTATCAAAAATCACTCCATAACCTTGTGCGCAGAAAAAAAAATCCCTGGAGGAGTACCGATTTCACACATGCGACAAATAGGAGGCGGGTGAGTTGACAAGAAAGAGGGACATGTTTCAGATTTAGGAGAGTGCCCACTCATTCTACACTTCAAAGGGAAATGTATGATTCTACTAAAATGGTGTCAGTGTCTGCTCTCAATTTTGGTAATAACTTGCTCAGAGAGAGAGAGGAAGAGAGAGAGGAAAAATCTGGAAGCAATTTGTGATAGTACAGCAAAGTTTTCCTTTTCCTCTAACGAAAGTTATTCTAACTATTGACCTTTCCAGGGCTTGAATGGCATTTCCAAGCATTCTGGGATGCCACTGCCGCTCTCAAACGGAACTTTTTAATTCTGTGCGTCAGTGTTGTTTTAGGCCTCGTCTCCAGGGTAAAGCACTTAAACTATTACTGTATGCTCACTCTTTTAGCACTCTATTTGAACAGTTGGCTTTTTTGCTGCCATACCTGTACTGTTGGTAACACTTTACAAAATACATTCCAAAGAGCTTTACGGTTATGAGTTTTTAAGTTTAAACAGACACCTCGAAATGTATACAATTTCTTTTGACTAAGAGCTGAATTTTTGCCACTTGTTCTATACATTTTTCACGGCGTGTCTGACACATCAGGAAAATTGCCACTCAGATGTCAAAACAGACAGAATTCAGCCGTCCTCCACGCTCTGTGATGCATTCAAACAACCTGCTGAGGTCTCTTCCTTTTACACTGCTGCTCCCTTGTGGTGTATCCAGATATTATTTTTTTGTTGTTGCTATTTTGACAAAGTGTAAATGCAATAGTCTCAGGTGATTACTTAGCAACAAGAAAAGAGATGGATGGTTGTGTTTATTCCTGTTGCAACAGTTATTAAAGCTAAGTTGCTATATATTTTTTTTATAGAAATAATACAAAAACAGCTACAGAAAATGATACATTATTCTAAATCCTACAATTACACAGAAATGCTTCAGCCTATTTGGCTTAATATTTGCCTCTTGTAATTGTGCCTGATTTGACAATTAGGCCATTTAGTTGGCTTGATAAATGGTCACTTATGTGGCGAATGGCTGTATTTTAGAAATCTGACTGCTGAACTCCACACCTTCGCATCACTACAACACTGAAGCCTCGTCTCACAGTCGTATCCTTGTCCCGCTGCCCCTCCACCCTCACGCCAGGCCGGTCTCTCACCGAAGCAATCAGGTAAATCCCACATTAACTCCCAGGAAACAGCCCATTAATATTTCACTTGTTTCCAAGCCTGTTTGTGCCATACATCAATGCCCAGCCACTCCTTTCAAAGCCATACATTAGAACTATTTTCAAAATACTTCATTGTCAGCCCGTGGCAGCCTCATTACTTATTAAGATAAGAGAAAAGATGTGCAGGAGCAGTTGGTGGCTCAGCTTGCTTTAAAAGCTCCTTCCTACTATTTCCACCTTCGCTTTCTGCCTCCTACTCCACCTCCTTCTCCTTCCCCTCCTCCGCTGTACTTGTTTGTGTGATAACGCTGTCAGAGAAGGGAAGTTGTTTGGCTGAAAATAAGTGGGATGTTAGTTTAGGGGATAAGGAAAAAACACGCCTGCAATGCTGGGTAATGTGTACTACAATAACTGCATAGCCAATACTGTCGGGTTGCATCAAACAATGTCAATGTTCGTGAAAAAAGCACCAATTTGACTTGCATGCAGAGCAGACATGAACCCGTTTTAGATCACATCCACGGTCATACTGTGCACCTTTTTTAACAACACATGCCGAAATAAACCTATGACAATGTGAATTTCAACCATAACATCAAAACATCCATCAATCAATCAGGAAGTTCAGCGCTGCACAGAACTAGAGAAAGTCGTGAGATAATCTTTTGACTGTTAAAATCAGATTCCTCCCAACGTTATGTCCCGCCCACCTATGCTGTTCCTCTAGGAAACACATGGACTTTGCAGATACTCCTCAAATGCCATTTCGGCTCGACTTAAAATCGGCTCGAGGGTGTCAACAGCGAAATATCTAGATGAAGTAGGTACAGCATTTGACTATAAAATACAATAAAATGGGCACACATCCAAAAAAATATATTGTGATGATGAAGAAAGCTAAGAACCTTTACGTTCATATATATTCACGTTAAGAATCGACACCTCAAGGGCTACTGGCTCGATGAAACCTCGGCGAGGTGCGTCACCTCGGGCATGTCAGGAATATCTGGAGAGCAATTACAAAGAGATAAGAAGGAGTACACCGCCGCACTAGAGGGGTGACAACAAAAGAGAGATATTTCAGTGTTATTGCCTCATTCTCTCCGACAAAACATATTCAATTGCTATGAAGGGCGTTGAAAAGCTACTACAAAAGAGAAGAAGAGATCAGAGAGGAAGATGTAAGAAAGTTATAATCTAACTTTATAATGTTGTGTTGCTGTCACTCTTCCAGCATGATGGCATACCATCGTAACTACTGGGAAACGCTTCTGATGATTCGTGACAGCTCTACCCACTGAAACGGTGCAGTCGTCTATATTTTGACAGCGTTTTCAAACGGATGATATAAATGCTGTATTACATCATACATCCTTTTTTTCTTTTTTTAAACAGAAGGCCCACAAGTTGTCTTCATCTCTAAACCCATAATGGATAGGTTAATAAATGTGAGCCGGCCAACTTAGTGGAAATGACCCAGGTGGTGCTGTAGTAATGATTGGAATGAGTCTGTTAGTCATTTCAAGTGTCACAAAATCCGGATGGAAAAATATGCCAGGTGTGGTGAACACAGCTAATGTTATCTGGCTAAAAGCAATGGATACGAACATTCATTCACGATATGTCAAAGACCTGTATCCATCAATTAGACCAACAGCTACATAGTGAAGTAAGCCTTTCCACAGAAGACATTTTAACTCGTCATAGCAGAGGGAAAAAAAGCACAGGTGTGAGTAATAACACTAATTATGCTCCATTTATGTATCCTGCATCCATTATAGCGCAAGTCTGGACTTAGAAGACCTAAGTGCACTTCATTTTTAATGTGATTAATTACACCTAGGATTTTCCTGCCATGCGAAAAATCACTCCTATATAGTGGCTGTGACAAGGGCCTAAGCTATTGTAAACGCACCTTTACATACGGGATGGAACTTATGCTGCCTTCATGTGGTATCGGAATCAAGTGCCCTCTCAAGTCGTAATTATGAGTGGAGAAGTGTACGTCTTTAGTTATGGATGGTATGTAATTCTTTATCTTTAACAGTGCAACAAGTATTAGCTGCATGGGCGTCACTTTGTTTTTCAGATAACCAAATGAAATGCCCCGACGTGCAACACACCAGTAATGTAGCACTACTGCGTTAGCAACACCTGTAGACACAGGATTTACAATGGCAGGCTACAGCCTAATCATAACTTTAAAGACAATATCAACACCTGTAGGCCTATATTCATACAGGATTTACACAGACTACAGACTATTATCACAACCTTCAGGGCAATATCAATCAATACCTGTATCTTCTGTCAAGATTGGCAGGATTTACACATGATTGAAACAAACCCCACCCCACTGCTGCAAAGTGGGAGCGATGTTTGCTTTATTAAATATGTCACGTGTCCAAATTGCACCACTTGGGGCCAGAACTACACCCACCAAGTCTGAACAGACGAGAGATTGTACTAGATTTTCTCTTGTGCAAATAAACCTGTCTCAAAGTGTCTCTCATGTATTACCTTTCTTTGTGCACTTTATTTTTCAGATTTTCTTTTTAACAAATTATATTTTTTAAAAGGGGTGGGGACAAATTGGCCATTTCCAAAAGTATACCTATGATGATCTGTTGCTTGGTAACATAATTTCAATTTGTAACCTTTTTACAGCCCAGTTTGATATAGAGAAATAGTACGTTATTTATCATTCTATCCATAACCAATGGACGATAGACAACAAACTAGCACTTGAACATGACGCTCTCGTAATTCCGACTAGCACATGAATGCAGCAAAGCAGGCCTACTATGTGTTGCGTCTAAATATCTCTGAAGACGCCGAGAGTAAAGCCACTTACAAACGTTATTGTTGTTGTTGATACTACACGGCGTGCATATCATACCTAGCATAACAAAACAGGTGTAGATGCACCAGTAGCCGGTAGGTGCACCGCAACATAACCCCACATACATTCATTGAGCTAAGTAGCAGAAGGGGCTGGAGCACTGAGCTTGAGTTCATTTGCGTTTAGGCTAAATGTTATCACAACAAAAACACGTCCAGCAAACTAAGCGAATGTTTTACCTGATACGAAGCGGCATAGTTCCTGTGAGTAGCGGCGACGAAGCTGGCGGCGCGGCAGTGTTAGCATGTAGCTAGCTTGTAGCTAGCATCACGTAGCTCCGCATGTCTTCGACGGCTGGAGCAGCTATTAACAGCTTCACTCCGTTTCAGTTTATTGTGGCCTTGCTTTCGACATTTTTCCATTTTCTCCAGACTTTTTTTCACCCCCCCTTCAGGTAGTTATTGACCTTTCACCTCTGACCTCCGCCATCTTTTCCCGTGATCGTTTCTGCCTCATTTTCTTTAAAGCAACATTTATTGTTGCACATTATTAGTATCCTAGGTAACATTTATTTACTTTAACTTTCCTGCAAATTGTTTTTGTCATAAGAAAAATAACATTTATGTACAGTAGCCCATACAAAAATGAATGAAGGTGGATGCAGTTACAAGTGTGTTCTGTAATATAATTCAATTTATTTTAATGTCACGTGTGAAGCGTTTAAGACTTGGCTCAATGCAAAGAAAACCTTATCTTCACATCCCAACATTGCATCTCTTTAAGCCCTGATTATGCTTCCGCGTAGTGATCACGCAACGGCCACGCAGTTGCTTGGAGACCGTGATGGTTCTGCGTTGGGTTTACGTGTCGAAATGCAATTCAATGCCACACCGGTAAAGGGCGCTATGTTTTTTTGTAAAGACTGACCGACCGACCAAGACTCTTGTGACGTATCGCTCAGCAAAGTCCAGACTCTTCTCTGTTCTGGCGCCTCAGTGGTGGAACGAACTCCCGACCAATGTCAGGACAGCAGAGTCATTTGCCATCTTCCGAAAAAGGCTCAAGACTCACCTGTTCAGACTTCACCTCGACTCTACATAGCATGACCCACTAAAACCCTCCCTCGACCCCCCCCCCCCCCCGCAAAAAAAAAAAAAAAAAAAAAAAACTCGGATCGTAGCACTGTTACTCTTGAAGTACTACTTTACTCAGATGAGGACCTAACACTTGTTCTATTTTTAGCTCTTACTGCATCGGCAATGATACGTTGTGGTTTCTTTGTTTCCTTCTTTTGACAAATGTACTTATTGTAAGTCGCTTTGGACAAAAGCGTCTGCTAAATGACCTAAATGTAAATGTAAATGTAAATGTAAATGTATATCGTCGTTAGCCTCGTTATAGCCTATTTGTTTACTTTCCGGCTTTAAACATCCACAATTTTTCAGAACTTGGTGTTTTATTTCTTTGTGCAAAAGCGACAAGGTGCAAACAATAAAACAAGGTGAAAACAATAAAATTAGCCTTTTAAAAGTTTAAATGGCGGTGTTTATGAGTGGAAACCGGATAGCGGTCTCCAGCGGATGTAGTTAGCGGACCAATCACAGCCAATGCCGCTGCGTTGGTGTTGCGTCGCCTCGACGCGCGTCTAGGATTTTTGGGAGGTGCACGTCAGGCCCTTGCGTTGGATGTAAGGGGGGTCCGCAAGGACGTAAGGGGTCCGCAAGCCCCCTTGCGTTGTGTCGACGCGGAAGCATAACTTGGGCTTTAGTTCTCATCTTTTAGAGTAATTTTGGCTGGAAACACAGGAGCTCTGACTTTAAGGTTCAGTTCATTTCTGCTGCTCAGAGGTCGAGCTCTATAGGCCTATTGACTTTTACGGTTGAAATAGTGTTCCTTAAGGTACAAAACTTGGGGGATACTCGATAGCACCAACTCTCACGGAATTGGTGTTTTAATCATATAGTATCTTTTTTCCAGGAGACAGTGAAATAAGATTATGCAGGTTTCACTCTGGGGCTTGGAATATATTCCACCTAAAAACTAATGGTTGACGTATCACAGTAATGTCCCTCTGTGGTTTTTATTTATGGTTACTAGTAGTTGACGACACGGCATTCAACTTTTTAGAAGAGTTATGAATGCAAATGAAGTAAACCTGTATTCGTATCCCTTCAGTGAGCTGCAGAGCATTCATGACAGTTATCTAAAAAAAATGAAAAATATCATGCACTCTTCACAATACAACACACAGCCAACTTTAATAAAAGCAAAGCCTGGTCAGCACAGGTAAGTTGATTAATGACCGAAGTGGGTCTATATTTTTCAAACCACTCCTGAAGTGGGCACTTCCATGCACTTTTCCTAATGGTTTGCACAATCCGCTCGAAGGGGCCGGACAGTTACAGGGAAGGGAGCATCATCTGTTCCCAAGCAGATTATTTACACTGTGCCTTTATCAGCCAACTAAACTCAGGCCATAAGTCATCACAGGGCAGACGACAAGCCCCGGAAACCTGAGCATTTACTGTTCAATGGTGATGAATGGAGCAGCACCCCGACGGTCGTATATCAAACAAGCATCACGTGCATGCACTGGTCTCTCACCTCTCACGGGATGATGGAGTTAACAGTTATACAGATCATTTGGGCATCACATTTAAAGTTATGCTTATACTAATCATGTTGCACTACTTCAGTATTAATAAGGCAATTTAAGGCCTTTAATAAAAAGGCTTTACATTTTAAAATAAGAGGGATTTCCAGTTGTCGCTTAGGTTATGTTAAAGCAAACTACTTGTAATCTGAACAGAAATCTGTATTTTATGAACATTATTTCATAATGCCTTTAAATCCCTAAAATAACACCATTAGAATGTTTCTTTTATTTTTGTTAGCATCATCCACTCAGATAAGCATACGAGTACACAGAGTATCTTTTTATCCGTGCCCTCCTCTGCAATCTTTTGTTGTGCCTCTGAAGAAATGAAATGTCTTTGCCGTTAAAAAGCAGCATGACGTTGGCTCGTGCTTTTAGTTTCTCAACTTAGCACTCAGCATGAGAGACCTGCCTGAATCAGTGAGCAGGAAGTCGATATGTAGTCACTCTGCTTGGGTTTGCTTGTTGACTAATTTCTCTCAACCCATACTCAAACAAATCAACAGCGCGTGTTGGGGGGCAGGGGGGGTCACGCCAGTGGAGCGTATCCCTGGCAAGGAGCCGACAACTCTTTCAGCAGGCACAGCGGGGGAGTTTGGACTGTAAACACACCGACACCATTCCGCCTCAGCAACGCGTGCATTTATCCAGACATGATGCACCAGGCTTTCTTTCCCCTCCGAACCCGAGCTGCCATGCACACACACGAGCACCACGCAGCCATGCCAACAACGCATTGGCTGTTTGTTCCTGCACGACCATGCAAGCACGGTCACCTTCATACAGTATATAAAACATTTCAGGAAAAAGGGGAGTAACAATGATATGCCGTCTGACGGACGTGCACATCTACAGATACTGTACAGTATTCATGTGCTTCTCTGTGTGGCTGTGAGAGAGTTCGGCAGGGACGTCCCTGTACTCCGGTGTGCGGCTCCCCCGACAGCCTGGGGAGGCACATCCATCTATGTCTTTTTGCCAAATTTGATTTTAAATATTTATCACACCATACATCTTGGCTGAAACAAATTGCTGGCAAAGTGCTATTGTCTGTGAAACATGTAGTAAGAAGGATGGAGGCTTTAGAGGGAACATCAATGTTTCATTTGGGAAAATATATGAGTGGGAAGTGTATATGTGCAACGACAGCACTTCTTAAAATGTGTGTGTGTGTGTGTGTGTGTGTGTGTGTGGGGGGGGGGGGGGGTGCAGAAGTAAAACTTTTTTGAACTATATACTTCCTAAGGTTTAGAGGTGGAGGCAAGGGTTTAGAGATTAAATGTTCTCTGTCATACTCTTCTGTAAGCACTGTATGTGCATATTTACATTCAAAAGGCATCTTATAATAAAGCCATTCATCTAAATGTGTTCAGACTGCAATGCTTTTATGGTTTTTAATCTAAGCTTGCTGTATAATAAGATTGGTAAGTGTTTTTTGCTTTGCTTGAATAAACAATGAAGACAAACAAAGTGGGATATGTGCAGTGCCACAACACACACACACACACACACTCACGGACACGGTGTGTATATATAAACGAAGTATAGCTAACATTCTTAAAGCAAAAGTGTTGATTCAGCATGCAAGCAGGGCTCCAGATCTCCTGCTGTGCCTGCACTTGTGTGTGTGTGTGTGTGTGTGTGTGTGTGTGTGTGTGTGTGTGTGTGTGTGTGTGTGTGTGTGTGTGTGTGTGTGTGTGCGTGTGTCTGTGTGTGTGTGTGTGTGTGTGTGTGTGTGTGTGTGTGTGTGTGTGTGTGTGTGTGTGTGTGTGCCTACATCAAAATTATTCTTGAATCTTCTCTTAATCCAGGGGAAGTTTGCTACTGTGCACTTTGCATCTGTTGCTTATATTCACACTGGAGTGGTCCTGTAGCTCAGTGCAGCCACATGGTACTGTTGAGCGTTGAGCAGCCCCTCTAAGTGCCTAACTCGAGGGCATTTAGACAGCAGTTGTTGAGGGAGAGGAGAGCAAAACTCATTCATTTCCGCGTTGCTCTGTGCAGGGAAACCAATATATCGGACCTGCTGCTGCTGCTGCTTACTGTTGGAGTAACGCCGGGCCAAATTCAGAGTAATGGTGGCTTTCGCCAGCAAACAAAAGATGATGTACAGCTTACCTGGGGACAGGAAAGCCACTCCAACACTGCCCGCCTCTGCTTTATGATGGCAAAACAGCAGCGGAGCCAAGTGACTCGAATATTGCTTCACTTTTGTTACATTGCTGCGCTTAAGGGAAAGTACTGCCACAGATGTGATTTAGTACATTGGTTTGAATCTGACCAACACACATACCTGCGTTGCTTTGTATCATATGATACAAAGCCGTAATACTAGAACAGGTTCTGTCAGTATCTGCGAGTAGAGCGAAATATAATATCTAGATAGAGAAGCAACAGGAAATAATAAATAACTGCACTGCTGATGTATTTGAGGAGACATAATCCTCACGGTCCGAACCCCTTCATACCACTTGAGTCAACTGAATGCTTCCACTTAATACTTCCAACCTACACTTGTTTTACAGCGGTGAAGATTAATGCTTCAGCAGCATCTGGCTCCGCTTATCTTCCCACCTGACTGATGACTCTGTTTGTGTAAAATATACAGTGTACATTTGTGTACATATTATTATGCAGAATGAATCTATGTGCGGCTGCACAATGAATATTAACATCCGTGTTTGCAATAAATCATATCTTGTTTTTCTGTTGTCACTGTGCGAGCTGACCACACGATGGTGCTCTCGTCTTGTGTAAGATAAAAGATTGCTTTTCACAAGAAAAGGGCGAGAAGACAAATTGCAGCGGCAGTCTGCATCATTCTCACATTACGGACTGCAGTGTACATCATTATATATCTATGATTTAAAAATCTGATATTTAGATTTTTTCTGATTTGTTGAGGTCTGATCTTAATTCTGGTTTCATATTAAGATTCACACCTGCAAATTGATCACAAATACTGATGTCATCAGTCATCATAGGCTCTTTTTGCATCAAAGTTTCCCTCTTGGCCTGCAGAGCCTGACAAGCTTCATTGTGCCTGCATTATACTGACTGTGGGGGGACGATGCCCGTCTGTCCTCCCCGGCAACAGCAACACCCCACTAGATGGCACTAGTGTAGCACCGCACCCGGGAGCACCACACAAGGCCTCTTTGCTGTTGCCATTGTTTAAGTCAACACCATTTCCCTCTACCAAAGGACTGGCAACAAATAAATTAAACATGCAGCAGTGATTAATTACCAATTCAGTATCAGTCCACATTATTATCCAGCATTCAAAAAGAGGAACACAAACGGTGCGCTGCGTCCAAACAGTCCACACACCAAAAAAGGAAAAATGAATCAGGAGCTTTAAGGCCATTTTGACATGCATCCCACAAAGCTTCTCAGCACATAAATATGTATTACATCTGCAACTCAATTAGGCACAGTGCATCTGGCCTTTGGGGTAAAAACCTGTAAACTTACATAGATTTGTGCAAACCACTCCTCCGTAGGCCTTAAGCTGTGCATGTTTTTCCACTATTGCTGATAATGATGTGGCGTTTGTGCTCTAATATACACTCTTGATCTGCTGCTCGCATACACCTGGACACTGCCATAAAAGTGGATCGAGGTGTGCCGAATAGCTTCCATTACAGTCAGCCGCATGGAGCTGGCATATGCAAATATCCCGGAAATCCAAATGGAGAAATGCAGCTTCATTAAATTTGGCAATAAAATATTTGCAATACCTCATTGGCTTCTAATGGCCGTAATGAGGAGTATGACTGAATCCAATCGCTGTGCGTTTGATTTAATTTGTTTGGCATTTCACAGATGGAAATGCATTTAGAACTGTGAGTAGATATGAGAAGTCATTACAAAAACAAACAAAAAACAGGACATAGACGAAAGCTCCGTGGTGAGTCTGTGTCACCGCAGAGCCACAAAGACCTCCACTCTTTTCCAATGGGGATGCTTTCCCAGAATGCTTTTATGGAATATGCAGAGGCCCGAGCCTCAACCACATACTGGAAATGCCAATGGTTGATTTTACCATATTGCATTTCAACATATTAGGTTACCGGAACTTAATTAATGCAATTCCATTCCTTATAACTATCTGCAGCTGGCTCTCGTCCAAGCCCAGATACGACGGGCCGACAGACCACGCATGTCAACTAAAAAGATACCAGAGGGATAAACAATGAAGCTGCTTGTCTTCTGGGAAAAGGAGGTAAACGCAGATGAACAAAAGCCAGTCCCAACGTTGTTATGCAGACAAGAATTTACATCATATGATTGTAACAGCACACTGCAAATTAGAGGAGACGTAATCAAATGAAGAAAAGGAGCTTTTGGTGAAACATGTTGACTAACCGCAGCAAGAGAGCAGAGCAGGTCTCCATGCAGCAGCATCCAAGTGCATTAAACAGTAATCTAGAGAGCACAGAAACTAAATCCTCACATCACGAGTGGGATTGGAAACAGATTCTTGTATGTTTTGGGTTTTTTTTAATTCAATCAGCAGCAAAGTGACACACGCGGGTCAAATAGATTGCCTCATTCGAGGGCTGTTTGGTTTGCTTTTTATAGCACAAGTCAAATATGCCCCTCCATGTGCCTGCCAACAAGCCACGGTGTGTGTGTGTGTGTGCAGTAAAAGCTCAGTAGACACTGGATTAAATGTACTAGATGGTAAGCTATGTGCAAGATATAGTCAAATAGATCCATCTATCTTTAATTCGTCATGTATTCAAACAATATGCTTTGCTCGTGGTTGTAGCAGCCAGAAAAAAAAAGGAAAAGAAAGCAGTGCTAACCAGAGAGTGAATAATGGAGTGGAGGAACAATTCGCAGCACAGAGCAAATGATTATATCCTGTCAGGAATAAGACTCAATTTGATCACATCCTCTCCTTTTCAGGGGCGCTACAGCAATCTATTCTATATACACTAACTAGCTAATCAATTACAACCCCCAGCTAATGTAAAGATGCTTTTCATACACAGCCCCCCTCACAGCGCACTGCTAAGATAAATTGGCTGTGACCCAAGCATGACCCTGGCTGATGTCCATGAGACCATTAAATTTCCTGCAAAGAGGGTGCAGTGGTGTACTGTGTTTGTGTACGTGCATTTGTGTGTGTGTGTGTGTGTGTGTGTGAGGGAGAGAGAGAAATACAATGAGAAAAGGGGAGGGGGTACAGAAAAGAGAAAATGAAACAGGAGTGAGACAGACTGGTGCACACACACAGTACAACGACTTAGACGTTACTACTTTATCTAGAACAGATTTTATTGAATACCAATTATCCTTTTTTATAGGTGTCAGTGTTTTGAAATGATGGGGACAGTATATCATTTTCGGGAATGAAACTCTTCATTTGTCAGTTTTCCAGGCTGCCTCGTTCCTTTCTTGTAGTAAAACATGACAGCGATTGGGATTTAGTATGAAGCCACATTAACCCTTAGATACATACGTCACTGGATCCTAAACTCCTCCATTAGAAGACCGGCCATGGCCCGTATTAGAAGCAATAGGTTGTCTTACATTAATATTGCCACAGAAGCTGTAACTTAAGAGCTTCTGTGATGTTCTGATGAAATATTTGAAAAGAAAAAGTCCCTTTTCCTGACTGAATTATTGCAACCTGCATGGTGCATTGTTCATCCCTTGCTAATTTTCTGTGCTTTTGCCACTCTACACCTAGCTATTCAGTGTTGAATAAAAGCTTATTGGAAATGCATCTCATTTTGAGGGTATTAAACAGGTAGAACAATGCATTTCATCCATACATCCGACGGTTAACAAATGTGTAGCACATACTTGGAAATACACCCACACATTTAATTAATACCGCCTGACTTCTTTATTCAGCAGTTATTTGCCCTCAGCTCAAACACGTCACCAGGAGCAGCTGAGGGCAGGGGGGCTATGTTGGTGGAGGATTCGTCACAAACCGCTGTAAACAATGAAATAGGAAAAGATAAATCACTAGTATACAACATGTAGATGTGTATTAATTATATATTATATGTTAAAATTGCTTCAAGCTCAAACCATTCGGACATACTTTGCATTCAAAAGGATAAAAATGAACAAAAGTAAAAGCTATATGTCATGTATCTAGTATCAGAGGTCAATTATAATAATAGGCTGCGATGGTGTCAATATAATATAAAGCAACATATATTATCATCTTACAAGGGAGAACGGTCGACCATTTCTCTTAATAGAAAATGACACTAAAGAGAAGTTTATTGGTTTCTTGTAAGTAAAACATCTCAGACAGTGTGGTGCGTTTCTACTTTAAACAAATGCATCGTGCCTACGTTTTGAAGCGGTGACATTTGCCATCACACGAAGAAGAAATTCTTGTTTTCCGCGTGACGTGTTCCAATCTTAATCGTTGATTTCTGCTCGGCTGGACCGGGTGATCAGTGCCGAGGCGGATAGCGAAAGAAGCGATTGACAGTAATGTTGGGTTCACCATGCAAGGTCACCTGACAGACACACATGAACAATCATCCACGTGTTGGATTGTGAAAAAAGCAGTCGGAAACACTTGCAAAAATGATCCCAATTTGTCAATTCAGTTCAGCAAATCGATCACTCTCCCACCGACGATCCATCTATTTCGTAGGATATCTACAAGTGAGACAAATGGGCCTCTTGAGTGTCACAAACAGAAAGTTGCTAACAACCCTAACACTGTCGTAACATCCCACCCAATTACTGGAATGCCATTGGCACAGCGGAGGACAACTTTGCAATCGTTAGATTATATTAGCCAGTAGACATTGAGTGGAGGATGCCACAGGGGTAATGTGAATCTTTACACATGTTGCGAGAGAAATGAAGACAATTATTTTCGTCGCACTGCATCTCACTATGTGCAGTGTGTGTGTGTGTGTGTGTGTGACTCTCACCCCTCTAATGGCTTACCACAGTGTCCGTGGATTGGAGGGTCAGCTCTCGTAGCTCTGGGGCATGACCTCAGTGTACTGTACTTATCCGGCGGTGTTGAAACGCTTCCACTCCGCTGTGCTCGCTCTCAGGACGTAGCGAGAGGCCCCACCGTGGCGGTTTGTCATGTTAACATAATCCAGAGTGATGCCTGGTTAATTTGTTTCCCTATTCTAATAACCTCACGTATAAATAGTTACTACCAGCATGCCCACGTTTTCGTGCATTTTTCACCTTTCGAGCCTCGGAGGAAATTAGCATTTGAATTTGTAATCACGTCCCCCCACCCCCGTTTTTTTTTTTTTTTTTTTTAAAGTTGCATCACAAGCAGCAGCTGAAAACGAGGAGACAATTAACCTGCGCAGCTAAGTGGACAAGAGGATCTGACAAAAATAGCTCGGAGGGAAATGAAGTCAAGTTACATATTTCATGTGCTGTTCTAATCAGGTTGGCTGTGGTTAAAGACTTCATCATCCCATCTCCATAACAGGGGTTAGTAATATGATAGCATGCAAATACAATGCAGCTTTCAATGCAACTCGATATGTGTTACACTAGAGAATCGGGAGCTGCGACAACACACATTTGCAGTTTTGTGAACTTATCGGGAACTAGGGAAAAGGACCTTATTTTGCCATTATCCAAAGTGTTTTTGGGTGACTGCGTGAGCCCCCCGGAGGAGCATATAATCCTTCAATTTATTCGAAAGCATGAAAATGCTTGAAACAGAATGTACATTTTAACGCCCCCCTCGCGCTGAACACATAGAGGAAGATAAAGATGAAAAAAAGGTAAAACTGACGTGAACTACAGCTCAAAACCTGGTTTCAAAATGTCTCACAGACATTAAATAAGGACTATTTTTGTTAACATGCAGGAAAGTACATACTGTATACTGAATGTTCTCAAACCATCGACTAAAAATACCCTGTGGACTTTTCTTTGTTCACATTCAATATTCCCCACCTAGGTCCACATTTCACGCTGGGTTTGTGTGAGGAGTCTGTCATGTTGTACAGAGTAAAGCATCACGAGGAGTGGCTCAGAGGGACAGGAAGTCAGGGTTATTATTAATAAGTGGAGGAGAAAGAACATTATGCTGGTAAGCCGGCTCATGAGCCAGCAAATTGAGCTTGCAAGTACTAAAGCACCACAGAGATAGGTCATTAAGATTACCCAGAATGGAGCTAAGAAACACAGATCTCACCATAAGGGTTCTGGGTAATTCTGGAAACAAGTTTCCTGTGCACAACAGCCGAACCCTGCTAGTGCTGCAGAAGCATTTAGACAAGCGCTCGGTCCAGGAAGTGGCCCCATGCAGAACCACTATGGTGTATGTAGCTTCAAATAAAGGTCCTGAGCCACTAACTCCTTCCAAAAGCAAAATCGTCAACCACCTTACCTCCAACATACAAGGTTATTTCCTGTCTGTTAGCGTACAGACCTAGGAAGCACTAATGGTTTTGCAAACAGAAAATCAAAGTTCAGTCAAGGGCCGCTGCGAGGTTGAAGAGGCCGTTAAATCGGTAAAAGTTCTGCATCTAAAGTGGTTGCCATGTAAAAACCAGAGCTTGCTCAAAGTAGTACACAAAACCATGAACAATAGAGCTTGGGAGCAGCATTCAAATTATACATTGAAGGTGAATGACAAAAGGAAAGCATCGGTGGCTTCAACCCCTTTTTTAGATCCATGATGGATAAGGTTTCATTCTCCGAGCAATCGTAAAGAGCTGAACTGGAAAACTTATTACTGGAAAGTATCTTCTTCTAAAGGATGGCTACGATCTTTCATGCTGCTCAAGGACATTCTTTTTAAGTGGTTGCGAATCCAACATTTCTTCATGGATAAATTGGAATTGCTTTGAACTAGTCAAAGAAAGAAAGACAGGGGGGGAAAAAACATTATTGTTTCAGGAGAAAACTCTCTGGAGAACCAGTGTTGGGATTCGCCTTCGATATTTCCCCCCTCCGTCCCTGGAGAAACCTTCAGTGAACTGGTGCAACTCACCTAGACACAGACCAGCAGGTCCCTGCTCAGTGTGGCCACCTATGATTACCTGAGAATAACTGTGTTTGCATTGCATTTGTTTATTGAATTACACTTTGGAAGCTTTTTTGTTTTTTCATTAGCATTGAAGTAATGGAAGCATGCAGGCTGAATGTTGAAACACAAACAGAAATAACAAGCAAGTGGGTGGCATCAGGTGCTAAATAGGAAGTATTCGGCGTCTGTATAGTTTGGAACAATGCTAAATGAACTCACTGCCATTGTACAGTGCAGGCCAAGTATATACGTGTGTTTATATTCAATAAACCAGAACATTATCTCCTCTGTTTATGACCCCACAGACTTAACAACAACAACAACAACAACAACAACAAAAAGCATACAAACCATGTCTGAATACAAAACAGGCTGTTGAGATTCACCGGTGTTTCTTTATTGCACAGCAAAAGCGCTAAAGTGCGCCGCCATTAGCGTTGCCACAGAGATAAAAATGTGAAGAAAAGCAATTTCCCAAAGCAAGAACTAACTAATCAACAACTCTTTTCCAGCCCATCTGATATACAAATTATGCCTAATGAACCATGCAAAATCAATTACCTGGCTAATACTTTGCATGCAAAGAAGAGCAAACACAGAGTGCATGATGCATACGTAAGCAGACATTACTCACTGCAGATTACATGGCTCCACTTGCACCGCAAAAACAGCAAAACTGACTGCCGCATGTTCCTCAATCATGTTCATTTCATTAAGATGCGGCTAGGCCAGAAACAGGAAACCATACCCACCAAAAGACGAGTTAGAGCAGCAGACGCTGCGGCTTGATGAATGTTACAGCGCGCTGGACAATCCAATAACAACCACGTGCATGTATGAAAAGCTGGACACGGAATAATACGGCATAAAGTATTTAGGCGACTCCTGAATGATGGATGACGCCGCTTCTTACTGCTGATTAAGTTCTTTTTACATGCCTGTTTAGCGCTGACACTCGGGCACGAAACACTTTATCATGCATGCTGCAGATAACACTCTTAATGTATTGTTTGACCATAATGTAGTTTGCGTTCGAGGGGACGTAAAGAGAAGGCTGCGCCAGTCTGTTCTTCGCGGCGCCTCGAGACGATGATTAAACATATATCTCGACGTTATCAGACTCCTTACTGTATGCTGCAGGAATCCTTTTTCCAGAATAAATAGGCTTTTGAAAAAAAAAAATATTCTGAGGTATGAGCCTTATAATGGAAAGAGGCACAGCACATGCTCTGGATATAATTCATCCTTCAGCGCTTGCCATATTGCATTTGCAATAAAGTGGTGTGTGATCAACAACATATCACGCTTGGTGTTAAAAAAATAACAAAAAGATGAATAAAGTTGTTGAACTGTACATCAAACTTAAAAAAGCTGAGCCACAGCTCTTCTGCAAAGTAACATACTGGAGAATGTTCAGTTTCTGAGCAGTGAGGCACAAATCTAAATCTGGCGTCATGAATTATTAAAGCTCCCCTTTATGGAGCTTTCTTCAGAGGAGAATATCCAGCACAGTATAGTACAAGTTTGAGATCAAACGGAGCAGAGCAAAAAAAAAAAAAAAGAGCCCAAATGTAATGCAGAAAGTACTTCCACCAAAGTGTTCGCCGTTGTTCTGCACTTGAACATAACGGCAACTTCAGCCGGATGAAATGTGAGGGGAAAAAGCTCACAGAGAGTTTCCCTTGACATGGTCAGTATGGCTCGCCTCCATGGCAACCATTCCAATGCACATTCAGACGAAATGAGAAAACTTGGCGCACCTTATTAGACGACAAGACGATGACAGGAGAGCCGGGTTTTCCCTCGGCTGAATACCAATAGACGATGAATAGCTTTGGTTTGGAGGGCGAGTGTCAATTCTGGATGTTTTACTCCTCTCTCTATCATCCAACCCTGCATGTCTTTGTGAAATTACTCTTTTGAGTCCCAACCGCATTTTACAAAACAGTTTTTCATCTTATTCCTAAAAGTATTTCTTAATGGCTGTTCAGCTGATTTCCTGCAGGGAAGCTGCACGCAAAAGTCTTTTGTGCAATTTGGACTGCGGAGCGATGAGATCAAAAAATTGTGTCTTTGGTTTCTCACAACATTATGCTAGTTGGGAAGATAAAGAGAGGTTATACTTATTGTTACATCTACAGATGTGTATGAGAAGGGATAGAATGGAATACAGTCTGTTAACAACTGTTTTTACCACATTCGTGAATATTCAGCTTCTGCTTCCTTCTTTTCCATAAATGTACTCCGATTAGTTCTGCCTCGTACTATATAGAGTAGACCTGCAACTTCATATGCAATGAATATGAGAAGGTTTAAAAGATAGTGCTGCACAGGATTTTCTTTTAGGCTAAATGAGGATAATTTTATGATTTAGCTCTTACTGTAAAAAAGCATACAAATCATTTTTAATTGAACAAAAAAAGCTTTGCGAGAGCCAAAACAATTCTGCTCTCACTTATAAGATATGGCTGGAAATATTTCTTTTCTTTTTATTGCCATCAACAAAACCAATGAAATCCCATTAAAAATCCCAATGAATAACCTCAAACGAATTTATTGTACTAACAAGTCGTGTTTTTGGAGCCAGTATATACACATCATCTTTTATCAGGGCTTTTATGATTGGGGGGAGGGGGGGTGGCACAAAATGAAGTAAAGGGCCTTGAGTTGGATATCGTAATCGTCCAAAACCTACAATAACACAGGTGTAAGACTCTATTAGACTATTGCACTGGCTGACATATTCCTTCAGTGCAGTGAATACGACCATCATCTATAGATTTTTTTAAATAATCAAGCTAATCAAACCAGCTAAGTAAGCACACATGCTGACGATGCTGTGCCAGTGAGAATGCTCAGTAACATCTGTCAGATCAAGAACACAGTTGTGAAAACACTGCACTTGTTGTTCATAATTAATTCATATCAGCCATTGCAGAATCATAGGATTTTAAATGCTTTTTTCTGTTTTTTGCATCTGTCCAAAGTAATTGTTGCCCCCGTCATTTTTTCACGTAAATACATCTCTGCGTATGGAGCAAGATTAACATACATTTTTGGTTGTCTATTCATAGTCTGTCCACTTAATAAGATGATACAATACCTGATAAGTATTATAAGTAAGTATAAGTATATAAATATTCACTCTTCAGTTCGCTCTGTTTTGTTCTCCACCAGCCCCTGAAAAATATCTGTTCACCAACCAGTTGCTTTTTCTGCTGATAACAGCTGGCTAACCAAAAAATCTCATTATTGACGGGAAAAACGCTTGAACTCTCCATTGAGCTGATAGGGAACTGCGTACATGTAGTTATTTAATCCATTATTAATATGAAAATATTGATTTCAGCAGCATGAATGTAATCATTAGAATATTGGTACATTTCTTATTTTAAAGCAATACTCCGTTTGTGAACGCTGGAGGTTTGTTGAAAAATAATGGTATTCATTGTTCTTCAATAACAAGGCCCGCTGTGTTTGCAGTGGTGGATGAATTACCATGCAACTAAAGTGTGAGTGATCTCATCTCGTCTCCTCCTCTGTATTTTTCGATTAATACACAACCAAAAGGGAATACCTAACAAGAATACAACAACACCTTTGTGAAATAAAATGAAGGTGCCCTAAAATAGCTTCAAGCTGGGAACAATTCAAAGTGCCAATCGCTCTGCAATCATTCCCCCGCTCGAAGAAATCTGTACAAAAAATCTCTGTAATTCTGAGGTGCTAATTAACACTTTTTAGAATTGTGCCTCTTCTCACTTTGGTTCTTATTCTTTTCAAATCACCCGACTGAGTTCTCACAGTGAGTTACATTTTTTGTTAAGTAACACTGAAACCCACATTGTGCTGTATTTTATTAACTGTTTGTAAGCTCTGGATGCTTTATGGAGGATAAGTTATTCAGAAATATATGAATATAATACCTACATACTACTAGATCCGTGTGTGTATGAACTATTTATTGAGAGTTCATAGACTACTACTATGAATACCAAAGTTACCCTTTAAATTAGGGTAAAGTACTTTACTATAGGTCTAAAATGATTAGAAAGTTTTCGTAGCTTCTCCAAAGGTTTTATTAAATGTTTGTTTTTACACATTATCATTTAAAATGTATCAGGTCAAATGAAAAATGGGGCATCTTGGCTTTAAATGCAGGTAGTTACACAGCTGTGTGTTTTAAAATGAAAATAAGGACTATTTGTTTCGGCGGAAGTGTTTCTAATGACAGTTCTAATGATTATCCTGCATGAGGGTGGTTGACTATGTACCGTATGAACCAAGTACTTTTGTTGCCTTTTTGTTTTTCGGTTCAAATGTATAATAACTTCAAGCCCAACTATGATGTTTATGTTACACATCAATGGACAACCGTTGAATCAGCGTCAACGTAAGACGCAGAGGAGCGCCGACTGCGTTATTTGACGCGTCAGGAGAAAAGGGTCGCAATATAAGTAAGTGGCAATCTCAAAGTCTTTAACCTGTAATAAGAATCAGAGAGAGGTGAAGTGCTGGCTTCTTCAGACAGATAAACTCAGCTCCTGGAGTTAACAGCTTTCTATAGAGAGAAAATGATTTTCCAATGTTTATACTGCTTAAAAACACCATAAATTGGAGGAGAAAAAAGAAAGGCTGATATAATTTTGTTTGAGCAGAATCTCTCCACTTGACTGAATGTGTCTATAAAATTCTCAGAGAAAAGTAGGTTGCTAAAATGGACTTAATTTGGCATGATAGATTGAGTCCATGCTTCAGTGACTGTAATTGAATCTGTGACCTATTTCTTCAGAAGAAAATTGTCTCTTGGGTTATTTGTCACCATACATTTTAATGGAATTCAATAGACTGACACTGAATTTTTACATTTTCATCCAATTATTAGCATTCTCCTTCCACTCTGCAGGTTGTTTAAAACGTAGCCTTTTACACAGTGTAGCAGCTCAGCTTTAAACAAAACAGACTCATGCTCAGCCGTGATGCAGATTTGTCTTCCACTCATTCAGTGTATTTATCACTTATTTAGAGTACAATGGAAAACGAGCACAAACCGAGCGCTGAATGACAGAACGCCGTTGGTGGGCCGCTGTTTGTTTCGTGATGTTCTTCATTTTAAATCCCACCAGAGATCAGCTAAGACGGAAATCACAACACAAGCCAACCATGTCCAGTTGTTCCCGGACTGAATGTCTCCATCAACAGAGATCACTGTTGGCTCTTCTGCCCCGCTATAAATAATATACATCTCAACTTACAGTAACAACAAATCACTGAAATAGCTTGACATTCGGTAAAGCATGAAGGGATTGCTGAAAGCAGATAAGATGAGAGAAGATCAATACTGCAGACTTTCACCCTAGCCACCTGTCAGTCAGATAACAATGGAGAATAGAGAATGTACAATATGTAAAACAGGTGCTGCAACTAGTAACCATCACCTCCATTATCTCTGTGCTCTGCAACAAATCACATTCAGCTTATTTTACAATATAAAAGACTCTAAAAATCTTTGATGTCACCCAAAAATAATCAAATAGACATTGAAGGATGTCCCTTTTGTGCTTCTATTTTAGATACTGTATATGTCAAATAACATAATGTACCCTGTGTGACATCACCACCCTCACCAACTCATTTGTAGCCTGATCTTCCCTGGAATAAAATCTGAAATAGGACATGATGGTGGAAGCTGATACTGCACGTGTTATAGGAGCTTTCGCCCGGTGCTTTACAGGAAAGGCTTCAACCCTTGACAGAAGATGCTAACTCGGGGAGACAGGTCTTGTCAAACATTCACATAAAAAAAAAGTGGAGAGAAAAGTCTCTTTCTTCAGGAACGCCTCAGGCCACAGAGGGTTTTCTTCTGCAGCCTCTCCGGGGCCCAAAACTGGACAAGTTGTAATCATCTGCTGAGCGTGTTCACGAGTCAAACCAACAGACTTTCATTTTACATTCGGTTGCATTATGTTAAGCTGTAATTTCTCCTCTCGTCTGTTCTACAGACACACACGCTGTACTTAGGCAATGTGATGCTTTGAGCAAAATGCTAACGTCAGAAAGCTAACATGCTCGTGAAGAAAATGCTTGTACGGTGCATACTGCATAGTAATGCATGTATCGTCTTTACTGTGTTTACTATCTTAGATCAGTGTGTGAACTTGCTAATATTGCTGATTGAGACTCACAAAATGTGTGGCTGACGGAATGTAAGAGAGTAAAAGTCAGAGGACATGAATATCTGTACAAATGCCAATCCATCCAATAGTTGTTGAGACATTTGTTGAGACTGTGAATCACAACTGTCAACCTCATGGTTAGGAAAAGTCACAACAATACATCTTCTGGGAAGCATGAATTCTTTACAAACATTGTGTGCCAGTCCATCCAGTTGACTTTTAGATGTCAAACTGGGAAGTTGCACAAAGGTCTGGGGATCCATATAGTTTTTATGTTACCATGGATATCTATAGCACATTTTCCATCCATCCATCCATCCATCCATCTATCCATCCATCACAAGATATGTCAGTGTGGACCAAAGTGGTGGACCAGCTACCTGACAGATATCTTTCCAAGCATTCCATTAGTAAAGCTAAAGAAAAACACACGTTCCCATTCCCCACACATTCACCAACTTGATCATTCAAAAGGAGATCTGTCGCTGACGGCTGGAAATGAGACTAAACCAGCATTAAAGTCAGATCTCTTCAGGTGCACCTGGAGAACCCACTATTGGGAAAAAGAACAGGGGAAATCTCTAAACACAGTCCGACTCCTAACCCAAACACCTTCGCTACCTAGTCCCACTGAAATCAAATCCACAGGAGGGCTGGCCACAACAGTCTCATTTCCCTCCCAGCATGCATCACATTCAATGATGCTTCTGTTTTTGAGATCTCCAATTCCCCGCTGAGATTCAGCAGAATGCTAGATCCAAATAGAAATAAATCTTATAATAAAAATCCTCGTCTAAACAATTCATTGTAAAATATATCTTAGAAGACTACTTTAATGAACTTGTACTCATAAAATGTAAATTTCTAATTACATGACTTAATGCAAGTGTGGCCCCTCGTGATGAAGTCCCTCTGGTAGTAAAATGCAATTAGTGGGGGGCATCAACCAGGCTGGCACAGCTGATGCCATCAGCTTCCACACGTACGTTAATGTGTATTATAAAGTTCAAAACTGAAAAGACCCAACTGATAAGAGGCACTTTTCTTATAATGAATTGTTTCGGCGTCCTCTGCTTGTTCAATTAAGTCAATGGAGAGCGTTTTCTTCATTCTCTCAAAGTAAACCGCTGTTTATCGTTAAAAGTTCAATTGGTTGACTCTCGGTGGAAATGTTATCCGTATCACACTAATGAGTTCCTAGACGTTTCCCGTTCTAATTAATGCTACTAATTCTCGTTAATTAATTGTTGCTATGGCTCCGTCTGTCTGCTGGGTTGAAGAAAGTAAAATTGGGTCATTGTAGGGAAAAAAATAATTGTTGGAATTGAAATATGGGTGTAGTTTTCCTTCCCAATTTGTAAAGCAAAACACCTCAGCAGTGTGCTAAATAGTAGATGAAAGCTAATGTTTGCACTGGCAACTATTTTGCATAAAAGGATCATTTTGTTAAAAGATTTATCATATTTACCCCGTGAGCAAAATGTAAAGTAGCGAAGGAATGCCAGTGGCAGTCAAATACATTCACTGTGTTATACGGCTCAAATGTGATGAGCTAAGAAACAAGAACCATGTGAATCCAACAGCATAGAGAGAAGTCATTGGTTTAAAAATATTTGGCTGCGCAGAAAAAACATCATAAATCTCATCAGTAGGTCCCGTTAAAAGATATTAATCTGTAATACATCCACTCAGAATAATCCGAGTCTGGGAGCGATGAGATCAATCAGCTAATGATGGAGATTTTTCAGAAGATATGACAATAAGCAGCGACTCTGCTGCCTCAAATGTCAGCCCAATATAAACCCGACCGCCTCATTGTGAAGTGCTCAGAGTAACTGACAGTATAAGACTCTACATAGTTCACACAGGGCAGGTTGGTCAAACAAACACAGGACTTTCATTTAGGAGGCCATTGTTAATGTTTGCAAAAGACATGTGAATCGTTGCTTGGTTGTGAGTTCGTCGTTCGTCAAATTAACATCAAGCACGCTCTTTTCCTAAACCAGACTTAGTGGTTTTGTTGCCTAAATGTAACTTCCTATGAAGACGGAAGTTTTACGTGCCTTAAACTTGCATTCTCTCGACTGGCCATTAGGGGGCGACTCCTCTGGTTACAAAAAAGAGAAGTCCAATTGCAAGAAAGTCTATGAGAAAATGAGCCCACTATTCACTTGAGTTAAAAGTTACATTGTAAAAAATGAAGCCAGATCGATACAGATGCAGTCAGATAGCAGCTTGGGTTGCAGCTCTGACGTGTTCGTGTGAAATATTGTCACCGGGTTTGAAGTTGGCAATTTTGTAATCAAAATCGTAGTCCACAAACCAGTGTGTGTCATAATGATGACTACTTCCACTTCTTATATTCAGCCTATGCACCTGACATATCTAAAAGCAACACTGACACCGGGGCTCCTAGAGTGTCATCGTTTGAAGCTTATTTGATGATTTGGGAGTGAGAATGTGTCGATTACACCATAACCCAAGAAAATAAGAATCTTGGGAGGCCACAAGCCCAGCAAAAATGTATAGGATAGTGTTGCATGCACAGAACCTACCGCCATGTGCTTTCCCTTGTGTCTGATCATTTTGTGAACCTCTTAAGTTTTTCTCTTTTCTGTCAAACAGCATGAAGTAGCAACGATCTTCACCGAATTCTTCGCCAGAAGGCTGAGTGCAAATATTTGAGGCATTGTGTTAGACATTGCAAGTCAAAGCAGCCATGTGAACTGTTCAAAAACAACCCTGTAAAGTGGCAAATCAAACCGATGCAGTCGTCTTGCAATAAATACCAGCCTTGTGACACTTCAATTCAACGTAATGCAATTTCTGAGGCTGAAGTTGTTTTTTACAATGCTTTTTTTATACAGATGGAGCAGCAGAATAGTATTGGCTGGTGTGTCTCGCAACAAGCAACAAGAGACAGATCTTCCTCATAACACCGGTCCAGCTTTCCAAAGATGGAGAGATAGGCATTTCCCTGGTGTGACATGGGGAACGATGTTAAGATGTTGCTCAAAATAAATTCTGGGCAAAGTGTACTTGTACAGACATTTATTTGTACTCTAGTTGTGCTGTCTCTCTCAACACCCCGACCTAATCTGGCACAAGTGCATGTCGGTCGCCTGGTTGTTGAGCACTCACTCAACCTTGGGGGTTCCCCCGAATGGTCTCTTAATATGCATGGGATATTTCCAAGAGTGGTGTTGGTTCTATTTCCACTCAAATCAATTAAGCGTTGTGCTTTTGGAGTGTTTCTCTATGCTTTTTAAAAATAGATTACAAAAGTATGACAACAATCCACCTGTCAGACAGCAACTTCACAACTGGGGGTTTTGAGACTTTTAAGACCTAAAAAACAGGGTCACTGGCTAAAACAAACAGAGAACCTCTGTTGCACACAGTTATTCAATTGTCTTAAATGCCATTCCAATTAGTCAGAGAACAATGGCGCTGTCTGTATTGTATTGTTAAACAAATGCCGGATCTATTAAAAGTGGCACTGCTGTGGAATATTAACTACACTCCACTAAGATGTTGTTGAGCTCGAAGGCAACAGACGACAGCAGCTTCCAGCCAAGAACAACATTCTGGTTATGATGATATTGTCTTAAGCTCTCTCTCTCTCTCTCTCTCTCTCTCTCTCTCTCTCTCTCTCTCTCTCTCTCTAAGAATCAACAAAAAAAGTGCAATTTCTACAACAGAACAAATACCACCGATGCGTGCCAACAAATAAAGTTAGCTTGTGAAAGAGTATAATTAACAGCATCTGTGGCATTTTTTATGCTGCCAGACATAGCAAGCATATTTGCTAACTTAAGCCTTTTTTTTACTGGGGGAATAGTCTAAATAGACAGGCCACTAATGTGAAAACAAACCTAGCAACCGAACAAACAAACGTGTGTGTGTGTGGGTGTGTGTGTGTGTGTAGTTTAGGTGAGAGATGATCTTTTTCACTCTCTGCCTGCTGATGAGAAGGTGATCCATAAAGACTTTAGCTCCGGGGGTTTTCAGCTAGTGCCAGCTGTCACCAGCTAGTGACTGTAAACTGTAAATGTGATGGATAATAATCATTGTGATCAGAGAATATGAATCAGACTCACTCAGACATCTGACCTTGCCTCAAGGTACAACAGGGTCCCACACTATCCCCTTCAAAAACCTTTGATTTAAACTAACCCCCCCATAGCAAGATTATCTCCACGATCTTCAAATGATGTTGTGACTCGGCGTTACAGATCCTGGTTGATGCATTTGCCTTTTTATTAGTATGTAAACTTCTTTGTATGTGACAATAATAATGTGATTAATTCCATAAGAAACTGGTATGTTACGAGTAGTGCCTGGAACATAGTGTGAATTATGACGGGCACTTACCTTACACATGACAAATTTACACATTTATCACCCGAGGTGTACATCCTGCAGCGGACCATGTATTTTTAGACATCAGTCCGGGTTTGAAGAGCGCGGTGATGATTTAAATGCCAGCAATTATATTGATCTATGTCTGCTTCAAGGCCCCTTTTCACGCCATTTTGTGCACTGCGTTTGACGGAGTCTTTTTGATGAGAAGTGAATCGGTGACATTGGGTTAAATTATCTGTTAAAGTACTGCATTTTTCTCTCCGCTCACACAAAAAGTTCAAACATAGACTTCTTTCTCAAAAACGACATGATTGGATAGTAGTTGGAGAATTGTGGTAAGCTCGGCAGAAGTGACACCAATGAAGAAAAAGGTCCTTAGTTCTCTCACAGGCTACCTCAGACTGGATTTTAGTATTTTATGGTCAAGTTCAAAATCTATCACTGAGTTCTTCTGGTTTGTGCTATATTGCAACTATAGCTACATCAATCAGTGAATACACACTCTGAACACAACCTGAATACACACTCACTACAGCGAGATAATCACTTCTGCGACTTTGTTTTTGTAATATTGATCTATTTTTATTCTTAGATTTGACATTGTTTGGCATTCTGTGGAGAGCAAACGAGGGGATTTCATTGTACACAGAAACACGTTTCTCTACTGTGCATATGATGATAAACTCTTTGAATCTTGAATTGAATCTTGACAAGATTCTGGCAAAAATATAAGTTATTCTTAAGGGTATTTAGCTGTTGAATAACTTCATGAAGTTGATTTCTTATCAATCCTTACCAATATACACTGCACGCATCATATGCATCATATTTATTAAAGAATAAACTTCCAAACTACGGATGGATCCCTTTCTACATCTCCTAAATGATGACACTGACCTGGACATTGGTAGAAACTCTAGGAAGATTTGGCCTGCAGGCTTGACTGCAGCCAAGAAGATGGTGGCACAATGCGGGAAATTGGGAAAATAATGACAAAAAAAATAAATGACTGTGAAACAACATGAATCATGTGAGGCCACTCACGATTCTTATGAGTGAACATACTGCCATGTTCACTTTTAGGAACGCACCACCGGTGGCCTCCTGGCCCAGCGCCCTGTGTTTGTTTGACCCATCCGCCACCACTCCTGCCTGGACCATCTCCCTCTGTATACTCTGTCAGTTGCCCTGAGGGCATAATGAGGACACAGGCGTGTTTACATTGGCGTTAGCTGCAAGCCAGGTGCATGGCATATAGACGTTAAAGGGTCGCACCAGGCGTCGGATGTCAGACGCTGAGGATTACTACAGGTCGGCGGGTATCAAACAGACATGATGCCAGTGTCGAAGAACAACTTAACACCCCATTATAGCTTGAACACAACCCCTGCATGAATTCAAAAGTGCATTCTGTATAGAGGTGTTCAGTACGCAAGCGACAAATGAATCAACAAACAAACCGACAACAATGAAACAACATTGTCACTGAGCCAGTCAGGAGCTGGTATCAGCAGAGTGAGGTGCTGGAGGTGAACATGACATAGCCTTGTCATTTGAGGGCATGTGCCAGGGATATGTCACAGATTTTTAACAGAGTTTAGATGACTGCGTTACTGGATTTCTGTAAACACTATAAAATTAGAGTCAGATTTATAATAAAGTTAGTGCAAATGCCAATTCAAAAGAGTTGGTATACTTTTCATTCATTTTTAAATAAAGCATGATGCTTGTTGTTGACCCTAAAAACATTCAATATTTGTGGCTACATTTTGGCAATTATTACAAATGGTCTTTTTCAAACATCATGAAACCACATATGACATCACAAACTGCCTGCCAAGCCAAACACAGCGAAACAAAATAAACAGTCTCCTGCTTACACTGAAAGAACAAACATTCAACGTGGATATCATCTTCCACTTCACGACTTTACAAGCACATACTTGCCCTCGTCTTCATACAAGGCCTATTATAGCATTAAAGGAGCTTTTCTCTATGTGGAAATGGCCATGATGTTGCCTCAGTACGCTCTGGGATGAGAAAGGCCTCATAATTATTCAGACGTTCCTGATACAGCAATCAGTCCACAAGGACCGTGGATTGTGTTAGATTGGTGACCTCTGCTTTGCTGTAGAAAGTCATCGTAGAAAGTGTAAAAGTGAAGAGAACACACACACATATACACACACGCACACACCATGCAATCCGGGTATTGAGGTCTGTGCAGGAGGTGGCACAACAAAGAGACATTTACACCACGAGAGCAGCAGTTTCCAGCAGCTGCCCAGGCCCAACATATTCATTTGTGTGGTAAAGAGTGGACTAACAGGCGGTGGCCACGTGATGCTTTTCCTCCCAGGTGAGCATGCAGAGTGAGATTGCACGTTTTCCTAATCAAAAGAATAGGGGGATCATTTTCTGCCTATAATCTCTACATCTGTTGCCGTATCAGCAGGCAATTTCAGGTTACAGAAATCACTCTCACTCCACAATATAAATATTTCAAGGTGACAGATATAGTCCCCACTGGAGAAATTGGAAAGGGGCTTTCATTTTTGAGACGTCAGCCATTATTAGAGTGGATCGGAGACTCCTTGTAGAACATATACGCTATGAGATTGTCTGGCCGCTTGATATTTATTGATCCATGAAAACAAAGTCGGACAATAATTGACAAAGTTCCGCATTGGGTTCTAAAAAGTGAAATATTGCCGTCTTTAATAACTGAGGTGCAGCCGAGTAAGAGATTTAAAAGTTAGGGGGTTCTGGCAATTAAATGCAAACCTTTAAAATACACACTTCCGTTAGTATATAAGTACATTTTTCAGTTTGGGTCTCCTCCTTGGAATAATACTAACTGTCAACTTGAAACATCAATTCAATTGCATGGGTTCATTAAAAATACTGTGACTTCTAATTGGAAAAACCACATGCAACTGATAGCACTGACAGCTTTTTCATGTGACTTAGAGGATAATATTTGTTTTATTGTGGACTGTATTTGAAATATAATGAGTAGCGATTCTTTACACTAACTGCAGATTGCATGCTAAGGCCAAACTTTTACTTTAATAACCAATAATCCAATGATTGTCATGGGAGCATAATAATCCTGCGATGAAAGGATTTGGTGTTTCATGATGTGGTCAACATCATTTGTTAGAGTGAAGCGCTTGTATTGTGCTGCGCCCAAAATGGCCTTCTGTTTGAAAAATGACTTACTTATAAATTACAGTTCACCATGTGACACTCATTCCATCACACGGGAGTTCAAACCCCTGAACCCATTGAGGGTTGTTCAGTTGAAAAATAGCAGAGAGTGTTGTTGTTGTTTCAGTTGGAGAAAATGCATTTCCAGGTATTCTGTGGCCGTTTAGACACCAATGCATTAAAGGAAACAAATGTAACCTTTGGTTTTGGGCAATAAACAGCAGCTACAGCTGAGGAGTCGTTGAGCCAGGCACGCTACACAGACACCGCTCCATTGAGGCTCTACTCGGAGAGTAAGAGCTTTGTTTAAACAGAGACTTCAACCGAACGGCTCCCTGGAGAAATAAAAGAGTATTCCAAGGTTTTTGTACCTTTTTTTGTGTGTTTGTAGTGACATGCTAATGATTTTTGTCTGCAGGTAATGATCAAAGCATCGCCGTAGACACGATCCATTACATCGGATCACAGGCCCACATGTCTGGACAATAAAAACCTTCCCTTCTATCTCAGCCTCTCTGAAAGTGCATGCATAATGCTTAAGTCTTGTCTTTGCTGCTAATTAATTGGAGAGGCAATTATGTACATGCAGCTGTTCGGCCAGATGCCAGTGAACCCTGCTCTGAAGTCGTGCTGGTAAATTAAACCTGACAAACACGAACCACGTATCGAGAGTTTGTCTAATAACAAGAACTGCATCTGGTCTCAGACACGCCTTCGACTCAAGGATTACCGAGTAGCAATAACGTACGACAGCGTATGAAATATTTGCCTATTCATCAAGTCTGATTAAAGCAGGCAATTAGAGGATTAATACTTAAGAACGTATAACGTAACTAGCATTTAAGATACTGCGAGGTACGATTTCAGTTCCATAAATACATAGTTTGTGATGCCAAAAAAGAACATGTGTCCAATAAAAAGGTGTGGCTTGGAGCAAATATTTAGGAATTAAGGTGGAAAACAAGGTTTTAACAAGAAAAATAAATATCATTCTCTTCGGTTTCAGGTTTCTTTCCTGATTTATGACGATGTCTTTATTATGGAGGAACACACCGTGCATTTAAAGCAACATATTATGTTAGAAATTTTAAAAAACAATTCGGATCTGCAAACAGGTAAAAATGTTTTGTTTTTAAGACATTTAGCCAACTTGTAATGTGCTTATGGTTGTATTTATTAACAAAAGAAACTCCCACTCTCATCAGTCAGTCTGCTGGTAACAGTTTCCCTGCTCACATCCTCCGGTGAAAACGCCACGGCTACGAAGCGACCGAACAGTGATGTGCTGCAATGCAGATGGATTTTTCATTGCCCGGCTCAGAGGAGGGCAAAGAGGCAACATTGCCTCTATTCTCGCCAGGGTCTCCTCTTGTCTCGGCAGCCTCCAGTCAAAACGCATGATCATCACTCCTCTCTTTATCGCCACGATGTGCGTCCTCACCGCCTGACAATATCATATATATATATATATACACACACACGCCGAAATTCATGACCTCATCATAATGTAGAAATTGATTTAGCATGCTGCGATTTCCTTTCGCTTCTGAAGTCTATTCTGATTTTTATTTTTGATGTCAGCGAGAATATAATGTGCAGATTTTTTTTTCTTCTCTGCACTGTTCAATTACATTTGATATTGTGAAGTCAGATTTGATGGCGCTCAAAGAACACAAGCAGCCAGTCCGATGTATGACAATAAACAAAGGAATAAAAGGCTATCATACAGCAGACAAAGTGGCTACAGATCTCTATTTCCACTTCAAATATGTCACAATACATGTCTGTCATGTCTTCTCAAAGTTACAAAAGGTACTACGAGGGCCCATGTTCCCTCTGTGAAATCTTCAGTCCATAAAAAGTACATTCACCTGGGAGGAGCGAGGAGATTATGCACTGCAGTGATTTAGAACAGCAATTGGATTAATAACTGCTTGCCTTAATAAAGCGTCTGTTGTTGTCAAAGATGACAGGTTGGGGCGATGTGTTTGATAGGTAGCGTTTGTAAATCCCATTGAAAGGCGTCATTAATCTTCTCATCTGGATGCCACGGGACATAAAATGAAAGAGTGGGAAATTACTTGTCATCCTCACAGCAGTGCACTGGAACATTTTAAATGGGGGTGTAATTGTTTTCCTGATTAGTTCAGCGTGGGTATGCGTCTATTTATTTACATGTTCTGTTAACAAGGACAGTGTTTGTCGTGACCCACTCTCCCCCCTCCCTCCCCCTCCTCCCCTCAACCAATTGCTGATGAAAAATCCCTTTAAGCTCTGGGAGCAGACGTGGAACTGGCTCAGCCCGAGAAAGGAACGTTATTGTAGTTTAAGCAGCTCAAAGATACATTTTCAGTGGGAGTGTGAGAATACACTGATGGTAATGTACATTAGGGATGAACTCCCAGGATTTGCGTTATAGCAGAAATCCATACATGCTCTTAAATACAGTGGGCTATTCTTGGACTGTGGCTGGTGTAAAAGATAATGAAATATACAAGATGACAAATATAAGTAGGTTAATAATGTAAACAGGATGAAGAGTCTAAATCCATGAGGTAGCATGCAGCATGAGGCTTTACTGAGGCAGAGCAGGTTGCTAAGCTAAATGCTAACAACAGCATGTTTACAATTACAATGCTAACATGCTGATGTTTAGCAGGCACAATAGTCACAATGTCCGTTTAAGGTGTTAACAAGCTAATATGTGATAATGAGCACGTAAAATGTAAACTACTCTGCAGAAATTAAAGTATGTTCTCATAAACCAAAGTTGCCTGAAACGTTCAGGGACCATTAAATATATTCCATTTCTTGCTGGGGGAGACGTGAATGTCTGTCCCATCCAATAACCGATTGTTATTTCTTGTTCATTTCACTCAAAAATACAAATGTCAACCTTGGTCAAAGCATTTTATTTAAGATCCCCAAAGTGAATAATGCATCATTTCCACAGCAGCTGGACCCAACTGGCTAGTAACTGGTCTTTATTGGGTTTCCATTGGCAAAAGTTATTTAGTGCTATTTTTGGTACTATTTCGGTGGAGGTTTCCAAGATGACTGATAGGTTAGAGAACCAACACTAGAACAACACAGAGCGTCCTGCACAAACTCACCTTTTATATATCATCCATAGAGACCGATATTATGTGAACCCAGATTTTAAAAACTTACTATGATTCTACTAAGAGTCCCGTCTCCATGGACTGGTTAATATCCACAGTGGAAAACAACACTGAGGAAAGGACCTGGTACCCAAAGTGAGTCAAATAGAGTCGAGTTGAGCCAAACCAAATGACGTATAAGATCCTCTCAGAACCACAAATGTTGAGGACATTTTGTGCCGATCCGTCAAGTAGGACTATTTAAATCTGCAGGAATTGATCTGTTTTTCCCTCTTTAGGGAAATCGCTGGCTCTTCAGCTGCTAAATGCTCCACCATGTTCAGCTTGTCGTCGACTTTGTGTAACGTCTGTGGCTGAAAGTCTGATGAGAATGGTGGGCGCGGACCAAAACAGTAAACATATAGACCGTAAAACCAATGAACTGAAAGGATTTTAGAAAGGTCTGGTAATTTTCGGTGGGGTTTCGGCACTACAAGCGCTCGCTTTCACATTACACGCAGTCATTTGTTAATATATAAATTTGATTAGTGCAGTTTTTGAAGAATCGTTGAGGACATTCTTGCGCTTGGGATGAACCGAGCTATGTAAATGAATCAACATGCAATATTCCTCTGGGCTACAGAAACCCACGCACCCACATCCTCCTAGCAGACACTCCAGCAGTGAGTAATAATGCAATGCCACTGTCTCTATAATGAGCACACAATGATACATTTAGAAGCTGAGTGGTCTCTCCTCGGCACAGACAGTATGGGGAGAATATATAGAGTGGGGAGGAGGTGTGCCTTGGCTTTGGAACAGTATATTTACTTTAAATATCCTTTCCAAACCCATAATTAAACTATACTGACCCAGTTTTAAAGGTTCAAAAAATAACTCCTGAATAAGCAGATGTTTGCATTTTTAACAGCAGCTGTCATGGCCGGCTGCTGGCAGCCAAATAACATACATACTTGTTGTAATTGAGAGGTATTTCTGCTTGTCGTGAAAAAAAAATAAAAACATCTGTCATAACAAACTACTGTCGCAACTGGCAGGATCCACTGATAAGGGTTGCAGAAGTGACCGGCAAGCTGGAAATAATTTGAACTTTGTCACAGAGGCCCGAACTGCACGGTGCTGTTGGGCGGGCCGGCCATCCTTCATCGCGCCGTATCTGAGCTCATCTGTCATGGCGGCGCGGAGGCTACCGCTGCAGACAGATGAAAGGTGATGGAATAATATACTGCAAGGAATATGGTTAATTCAATGTATGTATTTATAAAGAACTGCCTTTATTAGAAATTACCAAACAAGGAATATTTTTTTATATGTAGCAACATCACACACAGTGATTGTTTGTATTAAACACTTGAGTATTATTATTATTATTATTAGGTATTTATCCTTTAATATTACACAACAATGTTAATACTTAATTCTAATATTATGACCATTATTTGCTCATTTTGAAATATAACCACTATAATCTTAAAACTTTGTAACATAATTGTTCAATCAACACATTTGTCATGTCGTTAAAAACACTTGCACAGAACGAAATCTAGCTTTGTTTTTCCCGTGTAGCCTGAGTCTTGGTCAGTTGGTGATGCAACTCGATCCAAACACAGAAAGCCGAACCTGATCATTCAAGTCTCCTGGGAATGTGCTGATGTGCCAAAAAGGCTCAAGTTCACAAGCAACAAAAAAAAAACCCAAAGACGCAGGCCACATGCTGCTCCTGAAACAAAACAACAGGCAGCCACTGCAGGTCACAAAGCTCCTCCTCAGAAGCACTGTTGGGCAGCCAGCGCAACATTAGCATTGATCCAGACAAAGCCAGCCCCCACAAGCCATCAATAATTGATGGTGAGTCATAATCACAAGGTTTTTATTAAATGAGTAGTTGGTCATTGGTCCTTTTCAGGCGCACCCAGCTGTGTTGTAGGAGAAAGTCAAACCGGGTGGCTTTGTTTGATCCATCCTGCTTGCTGGTTTTAGTTACTTTTATTTCAAAAGCTATTATTGAAAATAAAAACAAAAACAAAGTTAAACAGAGATTAAACACACATAAACCCAACATGTGTTAAGAATGACACGTCTTTGTCATTCAGCAAAACAGCCGCCAAACAGATGATTTCTTTGGATCGTTTGAAATTGAAGCACTCACTCGCAATAGCCGAGCTGGGCATTGTCGACCCTAGCCCACTTTAGATGTGCTTCTCTGCTGCCGTCATTACGGAGCTTTACATAATGCATGCTATTTTTGGCGGTCTGCAGCGATGGGAAACATGATCCTAAATATCAATGCCCCGTTTCGCTGTACGGTCCTCAGCTGCTCAGAACGCCGCTTGATGAGAGCGCGGACTTAAAGTCAGCTTAGCTAAGTCAGAAATCATCCATCACCCAGGGGCAGGAAATAAAATATGACAAGACAGCTGGTATGTGTGACTGAGTAGGTGTGGACTCGGGATCTTAAAGAAGTATGTCTCCTCGGAAAAATTATAGTCCAGAATTCTTGGGACTATAATCAAAGCAGAAGACAAATTATGGACAGGAACAGAGAATATGTGCATCTCTTTCATCGGGTGCTGTTTGATACGTTATCATGCACAATTAGTATGAATGGTGTACAATACTGTAATTGGTGTATTCATTTGAGACGTATCAAAGGTGAGCCAACTCATTTATAGGCAGCTTCAGGTGGTCAGCAACAACAACTCATAACCTCACCGGACAAATCCGGTCAATCGATATTGACATTTAATTTCCCTTTATCAGCCATTATTGTGTTCTTATCAGCCCATTTCTTGTTGGAAGGGGGTTTGGCTCATTTTTCCATAACCAGTTAGTAGCAGGGAGCACGACAGCGTCATTTTCAGTTGGCATGGAAGCTCAAGTAGCTTTTGTTGGAGCAGTTCTGCAATTTACTCATTGTTCATGATAATGAAAGAAAGATCCTTATTTAAAGGGCCAGTGTGTAGGATTTGGAGGCCACTCACTCCTCCCTTTCCAAGAATGGTGATGTTGTTCGCGTAACTCAGGGACTATTCCCAATATAATACCACTGCTTTCAGAGTACCTGAAGTCAGGCGGTGGCTAGTTGTACCACAATGGATTAGGATCCTTAGCTTCAGGTAATCTGTACATTCATTTACAACAATCTGTAAATCCATCACTTTTTGTCTGGCCGTTTTGTCGTCACTGTTTTTCATGGATGACGTCTCCATAATTCCATCTGATTGCTCGACTGATTTCTCAGACCGGAGGAACATGGGCGTAGCACCAGAGCTATATGAGTTGTTGAACAAATGCAATTCAGAAACCAGGCAACCAACAACCTTAAACAAATCTTACACAAAAACTTAAAACTAAACAGCTTTGAGCTATATCAAGATGGCTGGAAAAAAATTACAGCTTTTAATCTCTTACTGCTTTATCTCATAATTATAAAGCGTCTCAGAATGGCCAAGTAAGTTAACTGGAGTGTGATGATGATAAGGTAAGAGTCGTTGACTGTTTTTCTTCAGGCATTTTATGTGTTAATGCGTAACGTTGTTAGCATCATGCCTGCTTTATTAGACTGCTGTATTCAGGACCGCTTTGTCCGCAAAAAGAGCTCCATCTTTCTGCCTGGACTGATGAAACGCAAGCTGGCACCTTGCTGCATGTATTAGAGCTCGTATATGTATTGGTGGCTGGCACCGTGTCAGTTTAACATAGAAGTGAATGAGAGAAGGAAGTTGCACCTGCCCCTTTGTTCCCTTCCCTGAGGGGGATCTTTGTGTTTGTCCAATAGCACCGCGGACTACAGTGACAAATACCAGTCTATAAACCACACGGCCCCTGACAATGACCGAGGAGTTGAGTCCACATCCCATTCACGGCTACAGTTATATGTATGTTACATGAATAGGATTAAGCAGCAGGTTGAGCTATAAAGAAGTATTTTAACAGCACAATGTCCACTTCTGCTTTTTTCTTTTCTTTCCATTTTTTATGTTACCTTTTCTTTCAAACAAACACTTACACATGGACGTTGGCACATACAAAAGAAATAAATTAGGCATTCTGCCAAGCGCATTACCATTTCTTCTGTTTTTTTCAAAAGCCATCTACTGATTTAAAGGGCCAAACAACCGAAAATCAATTAAAGTGAATTGGATACAGTATAAGGGATAAAGCGGGGCATGTTGTTAAAATGCAAACGGCATCTCCAATACCTCCCCTGAAAGGGAAAAAAAGAAAAAATACACATCTTCTCTTCGGCTACTTCAGCCCCGTCCTGAGAGATTGGAACTGCAGAATAAAGAAGGCATCTGTACTCTTCCAGGTCAGTCATGCCCTGTTTGAGAAGGTTGGAATTTGAGATCCAAGGATAAACATCAGCTCCCCGGAGAGGACGGTTACTCATGTTTGAATGCTGCACGGGGAAAATGAATCTCTCCACAAGCAAAAGAACCATGAAGAACAGTTTCATAGGCTCTTTCGGGGAAAGTTCATTCTTAACCCGCGGCTCCGGGCTAGGCGGGTAACCGCGTTCGGCTCGTCCTAGGCCGAGTCGTTTAGCGCACATGGAAGATGCACCACTGTGGAGAAAATGAAGAGAAATGACGATGCAAATGAAAAGAGAAAGCGCTACATTTTTTTTTCCAATGAAAACTGCATTTGGTTTGTGCGAGCAGAAATCACCGGATGAACTTGAGTGAGCAATTTCTCCGTCTAAAACAGTGTTTTGAAGTGCCGTGTGCAGTATTTTCTCTGCCTTTTGATCGCCCATCTCTCTCCCTTGGGGGAGAGAACAATGTCTCCATGAGCAGAACGAAGAGTAAACAGCTGTGTCTTTGTGTTATGAGTGGTTACAGGTAATCAAAAATGCATCCACTTACCCAATACTCTTCACAGAGGGGATTGTTTTCAGCTGCTCTCACTGATTGAAACCATTAGTGATGAATGGCAGACTGCTCAGATGGTTCACAGACTTTCACTGTGACCCCCGACCATGGTGTGATCATTGATAAAAACAATTAATATTTTTTTATTATTTACTTATCTCTCAGTCGAGTAAAGCAGGTTTGACATCTCACGCACACTGGAGGTTGTTTTGTTCATATTTTAATTTGTAGATTGGGCTAATACAGTCACACAGGGAATGATAGCGTGTTTTGAGTGGAAACTCCAGGTGTGTGTTTGCGGTATATAAAGGAAACAGGCTTGTGATGCGAGACAAGGACGTGGACTCGATGCAGCACCGACATACCGATCAGGAGGTGAAGCATTACAGTGAAGAGTGACACTCCAAAAAAAAAAGGGTACACCTTTTCCCCAGATCATTTTCCCTAAGAGATATCGCAGTCAGATCTCCCCTGCTTCTGCCGGCACACACCTGTTTTCAAAGCAAATGTTATCAGACCAGAGGCCATCCAAGCAAATCAAACAGACAAAGCTCAGCTGTTGTGACTTGGTACCATTACTTGTTCAAAATAGTAAATCACACACTGAAAGGCTTACATTAAATTGCCTCGTTGTGGCTCGGGGGCATCACTTCTAAGCTTCATCTCCATAAAAATGTGCACTACTTTTGTGGAGGAGACGCGCGGGGAAAATGACAATGCATTTTGTAATATCAACAAATGTTGTTTTTCTGAGGAGCATATTTGTATTTTTACTGGTAATGAGCACTTTGGCATGGACACAATGCTTTATTGTCACAGTTATTTCGCTGATATGCTGCACAGCGATACGGCTCCAGCTCCGTGTTGAACTGGGTCGAGCAGAAGTGCAGCACAAAAATGACATTTTGTGAGTGTTAACGAGTTTTGTGCTCCTCCAGAACCCTTGGATAGCTTTTTTTTTTAAAGCAGTTTTTATGCCTTCGAAATTGCAGGTTGTCAATAATGGCAGATGAAGTTGTAGAAATGTTGCTGATCATCAGCTCTCACCATTTATTTCTCAAAAGGCGCAGATGGTGCAGTGTGAAAAAAAAGAAAATGCATAAATTAATTGCTTGTAAACATGTGTCCAAACGAACCACCAAATAAGCATTTTCAAAAAAACGTGTTAGACTCCTTCTTAGCATTCATTGGGGACTGGTGATGAAAATCTAGTGTTTAATCTCTGCAGAAAATAACACATTGGGAGAAAAAAAAAACATTATGATGATGATTAGCTCAGATATTCGCATTTAATGCAGCTGTAGAATTGAGTTGCATTTATATTTTTAATTGAATCCTTATTTTTGGAAATGTCACATCCTGATCCACATTATCTGTGAACATTGAAAACAGTTCCTTGACTAAATCTTTAAAAAACAACAACTTGAGTGTGTGTAGTTGTTGGAGGCTTATGCACTGACATGCACAGACACATACAGAGTAAAGAAAAAAGAAAAGATGTCTGAATCACTGCCTCTTCGTCTCCGGGGTACGGAGCTCAGTCATGTAAGCAACCTCGTCTTGTTTGGCTCCGCTAACAACTGCAATCAAGAAGGCAAAGAAAACAGATTGTGGCAGATACACGCCTTTTGAATTCTAATGCCTTATCGTGTCACGCATGCAGGCCTACAATGTGTTACACTGTTCTGTGGCAGGTGAAAAGATGGCCTAACAAAGCTAAACTTATTATATAAGCAGCCATTTTGTCGTTCCATTCGTAAGTTTGGGACTAATGACTTCTCAGAAGCTACCAAGAATATGCATAGAGAACTAATTTGATTGTAAGCAAGCCCAATTATAACCTAATTACCCAGCTTACCTTGCCTAAATAGAGCACAGTGGGTGAAGTCATCATGCTTAGCAGGGTTTAGTCAAGGCAAGTGTTTATTAACACAAATGAGCTGAGGGCTGTTTTGATATGTTATTTATATATATAAAAAGGGCTTTAATGTTTTGAATATATGTTATATATGTAAAAAAAACAACTAATTTTTCCATCTACAGGCACCTAATAAAATCTACCCAGCCCCAGTGAATGTTTGGGGACAAGTAACACGGGCACGTTGAGTTGTTTAAATAATAGCTTTTAATCCACCAGAAGCTACAGAGCAACATTCATATTGTGCCCGTCTCTGGTTGTGTGGCCAAATGATGAATAGAAGTCTAGGTCTGGCCTCACATTGCACGATGTTTCACAGATGTTCCAGTTGTGGGGTAAACCATTTCAGAATGGAAGAAGGGAAAATACAACGTTGGCGTCGGTGTGACGGAAACAATATCAGGATAATTAAAAAAAACAATAACATCCCAAATAAACAATAAATAAGTCTGTAAATCGGCACGTCCCTTTTTTTCCGCCATCTCTCTTAATCAGTGTGTTGGTCGGACCAGTCAGGAGGACAGCCTGCAGCAGCAGCGCGTCTCCAGTTGTTTTGAGTTACAGCGGATAAGAATCAGAGATGACAGTCCGGACAAGTATGAGGCAGATGGTTCCTAACATGGCATCATTTACAGGTCTAACAGGGAAAACCTTTCACCCTTTTGTTTGCCCTCCTTCTCACAGAGATCGCATCATTAGAATCCCATTCTTCACAGCCGCCATTAGTCCACTGCATTGTTCAAGTGGCTGTGGGTTTCTTTTCTTTTGATGGATTGTTTTTTTTTTTTGGTATGCTGGTTAGCAGACCTCATGGTCAAGTGGTTAACACTCATACTTCATTCTAGCATACTGCTTATAAAACAAATACTCTGGTTCTGGTTATCTATCTAAATCTATAAACTCCAGATGTTTATATATTGATTTTAAACGAGAGAAAGAAAAAAAAACAATCTGTGTTTGCTTTCATTTTTGAGCCGTCACTCATGTCAGAACTGCGGTTGCAAAAAGGAGACTCATAATGGTGAATACAGAGTCAGAACAATGTTTTGGTCTATGGAAAGGTAAAACAAATAAATAAAATATAAATACCGGTTTGTTTTTAAAAGCGAGAGAGCGTGTGAGAGAGAGACAACACTGATAGAAAACCTGTTTATCACAGTGAATTGAGCTGCTGCATGGTGCACAAGCAGCTGCTTAAACGCTGCTGAAAATATCCCCCAAGAGTGCAGCTGCAGCCTTGAGCTCAGCCTGTTCCTCGTCAGGGTCCCGATGAATCTGAGATAATTCTGTGAGACACACGTGCCATTGCAACTGTCATTTTTAGGAGAACGGTTAATGGTTTCACAGCCACTTTTAAAGGCGCCTCGTTGCAAACTATAGGTGATGCTGGAGGTTTGCTACGTAGTGAGCGGGGTTAGTAGCTTGCAAGCAAATGCTAAACACACGAGGAAGCACGCACAATAGATCCCGGGCATGAACTGTCAGGTAGCGAGCTGTACAGTTAGCAAACTCATTGGCTCAGTCGCTTAAGTTAACACAGTTTATAGAAGTAAAACTTAACTTTATGAGCAAATTCCAAGTGCACACTACATACTAAAAAAAAAAAAAATAGATTAAACCACACAAAAGAAGCATACAGCAACCAGACAGCTCAATCATTGAGCATGAAAATGTATAGAAAGTATAGACAAAGGGCAACTTTTGAAATGAGAGAAACATGAGAAACAGCCAACATGAAGACGTGGGGTTTTAGATGATTTTACAAACAATCAACAGAATCGATTGCCCTAAAGTTAAAGGGGCCCTATTATGAAAAATCGACTTTTCCATGTTTTTCAACCCTAAAATGGGTCCCTGGGGTGTCAATAAGTCCCCACAGTATCAGAAAAGACCACCATCTCCCTGTTTCACTTTCTCAGTTTGAAAGAAATCCTCCCGATAAACGAACGGTTTGCAGAATGTCCACTAAATGACGTCAGCACCGAATTTTCCTGTGCCTTATATGGGTCATCTCGGCTCATTAGAATCGCTCCACCTGTGTGGTCCCGCCCACATAATCCCCATACCTTTTGGCTGTCAGTGTGATGTACATACAAACCAGTGAACCAAAATGCCAAAGTCAACGGAAAGCGAGTTGGCAGTCCAATTGCTGATATTTACTGGCATCGTCGGAGCATCTACGATGGAAATGTGCGCACACGCGTCCGTAAATGTGTGTTTGTGTGTGCGACGCACTTCACCGACAGGAGCTTTGACAACATGGGTCGCTACAGCTCAGGATATGCCTCTAACCTGAGGCTAAAGTTTGGATCAGTACCGACAGTCCGAGAGCCAACCACAGACACTGAAGCGGTAAGTTACTAAATATTAGGTAATATGCCGTGTTAGACTTTACCGTTTCTTTCTTAGCATTGGTGTGTTAGCATTGGCGTGTTGCGTTAAAAGCTTCCATTGTATTGATGTTGAGGACCGTTAACGATACGTAGTACTGCGGGGGCCCAAACCTGTAAAATAACGCTAGACATCAGTTTGCTTGGGAACGTTTTGTAGCATGAATGCGGCAGCGATCAGCTGGTCAGTGTTTGTTTACACGCCGATGCAAAGACGACGTCACCAAACGTTTGTTTTTGCACCGCTAACGAAGGGATTTTACGAGCTATTGGTGCGTCACCACATCAGTTCGAGTGAAATAGTAACGTGTTCCACATTTCAGATGTAGTTGTAAACTCTCTCTGTCTGTCTGCTTACAGAGCAGCAGCTCACATCAGCGTCCCACAGCGACCCACCACAGCTACTGTTGGCAGTCACCTGTCTAGGAGGACAGGTAAAGGTGTGTAGCCTGACATGTAGCCTACTTGAGATCAGGTTTAACAGCAACTACTAGTAGTTGTGCAGATGTGTATTTCTATTATGTGATAACATGGGTTTCATTCCTCCATACAACTCTGTTACAGCTACTGTGTCCTGCAAGGACTTTGGTGTTGGCACAGCCATGGTTCCAGACCTGTTTCACAACCACTCCAATAAGGAGACCATCACAGAGAGCTCGCCTGGACCCGGTAGAGGAGGAGGATACTTTGGAGGGCAGCTCTTCCTTGACTTCAGAAGAGCTTGATATGACCCTGCAGAGTCGGCCACAAACAGTTTGCGTTTGTGTTCTGAGATAACTGGGAACTTCAACTGCTGATTAATTTGACAATAAAGTCTTTACAGTAATTGTAAAATGTGTCATGGTTAATATTACTGAAGTAATGGTCAGGAAGACTGCATAATATGTTGCATAGAGGGATTTATTTTTATAAAACACAATTGATAAACAAACAACTGACTGCTGTATTCCTCTTACGTGTAAAGCACCATAACCAGCTGCATATTTCATGCGTTTTGGAGACAGAACATTCAGACAGACAGTTCCAACCAGGATGTCCCACCATGCAAGCCTCTTCCTCCTCCAGCTGCTGCATCCGTCTTCTTACCTAGTGTGAATCATGATCATCGTCATGTTATGTGAATAATAATCTCAACAGACAACTTGGTGTAACAGACAGTAACATTACCCGTGGTGTCTCCATGCAGCAGACGTGTTCGGTGTCTGAAGGCCCACATGGTCACCTAGATGAATATAGTACAGAATTTGAGCATTTCAACAACAAATCTTGTTAATATGGTAACCTGACTGACTTTGCTGACAAGCTGAGGTGTAAACCTCATGTTTGAATTTTGTAACAATAAGTTTGGCACGTAATGTTGAGATGGAGCACAATCACGTTTATAAAACACAGCACACAGCCTATAATTCACAATTCAGGCCATAATTCTGGAGGACGACATACTGACCAAATCCCGTTCCTTGTATATCTTTATGTGTAGAGGATCAAGTTTTTAATCCCGTTAATGTGATGTAAACAAACTGCCCGCATACAGGACGCTGTTTTCATCGGGTTCTCATCCGTTTAAATATAATGTTCCCCATTTGGAAAACATGCAACTGTGAACTGTCAACAACACGGCACTACTAACGATATTAATTGTTGCCGAAATAGCTCACAGATACGTTACTTATAGAGCGAATAACGCAGCATTAGCGTCATTGTGGCTAGCGCTAGCTACGCTAACACACATCGAGTTACCGTCCAAAACGTTACACAGACATGTTAACTAACCATCCAGGTTCGTCCTGCTGCATCCGCGGCGTAGAACTTCTGCAGGAGCTGGTCCTGGTTCTGGGTCGGAGTCCGGTTCGAAGCGGTACGGCTGGACCGCTGTTAGTTTGTAGCGTAGAATCATAACCATGGCAACAAGCTGGACGCGGACAGCACGGGGCGGAGAGACACAACCACTTCCTCAGTAGGAGCGGGGTCAGGGGTCATCTCATTAGCATAAGGCTACACCCCGACAGAATCACCCGTTTGAAAAAGTGGGGTAAAAAAGCTGAAAATGAGGAGTGTGATCCACTCCGAAATACATGTTCCGATTGTTTTTTCCAGTTGAGGAATTCAAAGACCAGGTTTGGAGACATCAATAACTTATATTAACTTGTGGAAAAATAGCATAATAGGGCCCCTTTAAGGGGGAGATAGTCTGGATGGTCTGGATGGTAGCGGGCAAAGGAGCAGTCCCCTTTGGTTTTATATTTGGCACAGTAGTCAACAGGGTTTTGTTGAAAGACCTACAGTTTTTCATTTTGTTGAAGACATGCTTTTGAATGTTTCACAGACAATTTGTTGACATGGTGTTGGAATTTTGATTAAGAAAGTTGAGTGACATCAGGTCCTTTAGAGTGGCCTAACAGTTGCAGAGGGTGTCTAGACTTTTTGTGACAGGACAAAATCATCACACAATGTACCCGACGATAAACAACCACAGGGCTGTCTGTCTTATCAGCTCACAGTTGAAAAACTCACCAAGCATTGCCGTCATGCCACCGCCACATTTTGAAATCCTATATTCTATGGTTTTAAGATGGATTGTAAAATTTAAATTCATGTGTGCCCTTGGTTGGATGGACATGAGCCATTTTTCACACTAAAAAATAGGCAATGAAACTAAACACCTTGCTGATGACCTCTACAGGCTGCGCTGCTCTTAACATCCATCCAAGATCAAGTTGTTTCATGTGAGTGACCAACCTGACCTGCTGACATCAGCATTTTCACAACCTCCACGCTTTCTCTAGCAGAGCAAAACAAATTCTCAGACAGAATGTACAACCTTAACCTTTGCTCATGGAATGGATTATGACGCCCTGCATGTCCTGGTCTACATGTGTTGTATGCAAACTAGTGTGTTACGTTTTGTAGGTTGAACAGTGAATGAGAACAGCCCGACTATCTGGGGGCCAGCTGGGGCATCGCATCCCTGCATTTATTGTAGGAAATGGGAATTTACAGACACTCTTAGGTCCTTCTTCTCTAGTAATGCATGTCAAATGGTGATAAAACACTATCTCCTGGCTTTTCTCTCCAAATCTCATAAAAAAGCTGCATGGAAAAGGGAAACATATTGTCTGGCAGAACCCTAAACTTGAGCACAGAAATGTTTTACATACAGTAGTTTTGAAACACATGTATCTCTCTATAACATGTGACATCCTTTCTAAATAACAATATAGTGAGCTGACTATTCTTTAAACCATATGCTGTGTTCGCACAATTCTTTTTAACAGAATGTTAATTTCAAGAAACCATTGAGCAGCGTTTCATAGAATTCAAACAACAGACCCTCTCAAATAAGTCCAGCCGAGCTGCTTTTCAGCCCTGCTTCAGAACAGAAGTAGGAGTAAAATAAGGCTATAGTGTCTTAGTTTCACAAGTGGTAGAGATATGAAACTGGCTTCTGGGTAATTATGCCCATGCTGAGTCAGAAAATTCAGCAGCTGCTGCCTTATGAATAATCTGGAGTGGCACATGAAATACAATGCTATTTTGACACACACTTCTCTAATTTTTTTTACAGTTACTATATTTCACCCTGTATAGTAAATCCTCTTTCCAGTAATGAACTGATTGTTCCATTGCCCTACTTTAACAATAGAGACATTTACTGTTTATTTAAAAAAGGGACAAAAAAAAGTGCAAAAGCCCTTTGGCACCCAAAGTTGTTTTTGCCGTATTCATTTGAACTGTTTTTTTTTTTTTTTTTTGACGAGATGGTTTAGATAAGGAAGTGGTATGAAATAAAAAAGGGAAGACGCTTTGTGTGTGACACACAACCACAAACCTTACCGGAAGGTGAGTAATGTTCAAACATGTTGTACCAAAGCAGAATTCATAAAAAAAATAATAATAATAATCAAGGGTCTCATTTATAAGTAGTACTTAAATGAGCTGGTGGACACATTGAGGTGAGCTGTATTAAACATTCTGAACATTAATCTAGCTGAGCCTTAATTATATTGCAAGCCAATACAAAACTTATAAAAAAAAACTTATAATGGGTGCACTGGCACTGCAAGGACTACACAAATTATTATTAGCAGTGAACGAGGAGTTCAGGGACCACCTCACCCACGAGCACCTCCATTTCTGTGTCGGAAAAGTTAATTTTCTTGGTCTTCCTCTCGCTAGTTGAGGTGATGCTGATCAGCTGGCTCATTTCCATGTGTAAACATTCATGAGGTGCTTGACATTGACCATTCATGGTTGAATGTGGGTGTGTAGAGGGCGGGACATACTGCTGATACATGTACGAATGATACCAATTTGATTTGGCATTCATAAAATGCATTAGTGTGGATCCTACACACTATTATAAAAATGAGACACGGGGCCTTGACGGAAATGTAGTCGTCAAAAGAAAAAGTTGAATTCATATAAAGCGCAGCGCCATCATATTCCCTGGTGAGGAGGCTGGTAGCGAATACCAGATAACTATTGGTGGAGATTGCCTTGAGCATTTTATTTAATGGCAATATAAATATTGTAGGTTAAGTGAACACTGACTTGTTAAACAGCAAATGTCACATTTGAAATAAAAAACGGAGCCGAGACACAAAAATGTCATATTATAATTGAGATATAATTGATTGATTAGTTAGACTTTTTTAGATTGGACTGAGGACTGACTTTCCCTGAGTTTTGTAAAAAAAAAAAAACATTTGACATCAAGTATTAAACATGAAAACAAATCATGAAGAAATATTTCAAATGTTTTATTTTATTTCAGAAACATTATTTGGTTGGTCTCTCCAATTGTGAAATAATATATAGTATTTAACCAAAGTCCTACTGTACTGGGTATACCTCTCTACTCTGTGTTCTACAGCTCAGTTCAAACACAAAAGAGAGGTTCAAATGGTCTTTAAAAGCTCCCTTTCAGGCCGCTGGTGTCAACAATGGCAGACCGCGCTGCTGCTCTCCAAAAATCTTGAGAAGTTGTCTGGCAGCACCTTAAACAAGCCACATGGTAATATCATGAATGGAGCAGCGCAGACATTTCTCTAATTGGCATGCTCTTGTATAAGAAATAATTGCCTCATTTTAGTCAGTTGAGTGATGACTGGAAAATGTGCCCTTAAAGAGTATCCATTCTGTTCTTCGGGGACTAATCTGGGAAGCATTCATATTTATTGTCTGTGCTCAGATAGACATGGATTTCCTTGTCTCACGTGTCAAGGGTATGAAAGGAAGGGATGATTAATGATGCAAGTTTCTCTTTTAAGTGCCATTATGGGGCGTCATTCACCACTGCTATAACCTCGAGCACCGCACATCTTTATTCAGTCCGAGCTGCCTCTGTGAAGAAGACAAAATTCAATCACTCTCTCCTCGGCGGTGAAGAGGACGGGCTGGAAACAACATGGCTGTGTTTGGAAAACAGGTGAAGTAGAGCAGCTATGTTGATTCTGTTGTTGTGGAAGAGCTCGAAAGTGCTGCTGCTAAAGGAGAATGGAAACAAAACGTTCTTTGTGTCGCTACTCTAAGCCTCCAGTGTATTTACCAGCTCTCAATTTAGCTACTCTATTATAAATATATTATGAGAAATTGGGTTATTTTGTTTTGGATGTATTCAAACTATGTCAGATGTTAAACAATGCTTGCTTTGCAGAATCCAATTACTTTTCTAAAATCATATAAAGCAATCTTTCCAACTCCTATAGCGCACACTTCCCTTGCAACAACTTGCCCTACAGCACTTTTTCACACAGTAAATAATGAAAAAATGATCCAAGTTCTCCCATGCAATCGCTCTGCTACTGTAAATAAATCCAATTACAAATTGTTACACTTGTATCTCCACACATGCACATCTCCTCCAAAATACTGAACATTCCTTTGCAACTATTTTGCATTAGCAATCATGTTTTGTGGGGGAATGTCTTGGGGTAACACAATTACTAATGCAAAATAGATTGGATTGCTCCTCGAATTAAATGAGTTCTTTTCCAGCCAAGCTTCTCGTTTGTGAGGAAGCCAGAGCACAACACTGTGTTTACAAGTTGAAACCTACTACCCACTCCCACCTGAGATTCTGTCTTGTACAGGCGAGTGGTTGAAACAGTGTAAACACGATCTGTGTGTATCCATTTATTTATAATGAACTGCTTCTTTTTTTTGTCCCTCGGAGTGATGGGGCCACTTGGCAGGAATTATATTCTCTATGTAACGTTCTAGAGGTACAACATGAAGCAAACTTGGGAAGTGTAACATGCGTACAAACCCGAAAGGAAGGAAGTGAACAGATGTGAAGGTGTTGCAACATCAACAGAATTATAATCTATTCATTGAATGGTGTCAAAGCAAGATATCTTGGGAATTGCTGGCCAGAATATCCATTTAACCAGTGTGGATATTCTTGTTCTCCAGAGGACAGTTATGATGGGTTCTCTTTTTTTTGTGTGTGACCACTATGAACTTCAGAAACACTATCAGGTCAAAATTTCCCTGTGGCTAAAACTAAGGAAACAAAAAGGCAGGGGGTAAAAGAAATGTGTTGCAGAGATTCATGGATTGCCGTCTATTTATGATTTAAGTGAGTTTTCCTGGAGCACAATGGAGGATTTACAGAAATATCAAAATCTAATGAGAAAATTGCTTTGATAATTACTAAACATACCAATTCCCCAGAGGCTGAAACCTTTTCATTTTTATTCACTTCAGCGGTAAAGCAGACTCTTGGTCTACCACTTAATAATGCTGCTAGAATTTGAATGTTTGCAGAACATTTATCTCACTCAATCCTACAGGATATGATATGTTAATGATGCCAATAAACACCAGGCACCAGGCTGTCAGCTATGTAATTATAGTATAGTTACTGTGTTATTACTATTCTGGTCCTGAAATCTTAACAAACACAGTCTGTGTTGCCAGGCAAACAGGGTGTTATGTAGCGTGCTCATCTCTCTGTTTACACCTCAGGCAACACAACATTTGCTTTTAAAAAGTGTGCGACTGCAACGAAGATGTTCGCTCCTTCAAGTATTGCAATCCAATACACTTTAATAAATGCATTAGGTAACGTAAACAACAACAAGGCGTATGAAGTACGGGGGTAGAAACTCGGAGACCTACAGCATGTGGACGAATGGTCAATATGCCGTTGTCCTCTGGAGTTATGCTTTTCAACACGGGTGTCTCTTCTTTTGTGCACTTGTCCCAGTAAATCCAATCTGACCAGCTGTGCAGACAACTCATGAAAAAGTCAGAGACGGGGTTGGGACCTAATGGGAATATTTTGTACCAGGCATTTCCCACTTCAGACATAATTTAACATCTAAATAACACACTGGTACACTTAGGGCAAAGAAAAAAGAATCTGCTGTTCATGCAGTGGAGCCTTCTGTTAGATTTCATAAGCAAGAGTTTGGCCAGGAGGTTTGAATACATGGTGTTGTGACATTAAGCATTATGCAGTCTAACAGGAAAGCAGAATGCCAGCGAGGGCAAGAAGACTGACTGAATGAATCCAAAAGCTATTTCTCATATAAACAAGAAAAAACAATTTGGATTTCTACCACAAATGAAATAAATCGAACATTGTTCTGCTTCAAAATTACACTAAAATTGCAACTGGACTCATTCATACACACACATTCAATAAAGTACCAACATAACGATATACATTTTGGGCTTTGGCTGTAAGATTGGATCAAACTACAATTTAAACTTAAAACAACCCAGTAGTAGGAGAAACAAGTAAGTTATAATCTACTGTAACTATATTAACTATGGTTACCAAATATCAAATATATGAAGCAAAATCATTTCTATTGATGAATACAAGTTGAGTGAAAACCGATATTACATGGAATAGATGTGATACGACCCTTCGCTAAGTCCCGCCCTCCAGAAAACATGGCCAATCATAGAGTAGCAGCAGCCAATGACCAGGATCCAACAACTATCCAAAGATTCTCATGCAAACGTTTTGGATCTGGTTTTGTGCATTGAGAGACAGTGTTAAACATTGTGTAATAGTTACCTAAGAGGTTGAAAGGAGATATACATTTCTAAAACGTCATTTTTTTAAGTAAAAAAAAACAACCTGTGGAGCTAACATTAGCAGAGCACTTAAGCATAGTATTAACTAGCACTTCTATGCTAAAGTGGCTACTGAATATCACATGCTGCCTTTGCTTTTTAATGATTGCAACAGTGAATAATGACCTAACAGGCCTCACAGGAACAGTGTTGTCCCTTAATTTACATTCTGCATTTAGCAGATGCTTTTATCCAAAGTGACTTACCGTTGTTGGAAGAAAGTGCAACAGTATATCGCCAGCTGTTTAATTATCTTCTGTCTCGATTGACAAGTGAGGTGATGGTTTATTTTTATACTGATCTGTAGCTTCTATCTCAAACACATGTTGCTTTTTCATTTTCCCCAAAAAGTAGATCATACTTATTCAGGGGCTGCTGTTCATGACATTGTGGGCTCCATCGTTCTGACAGCTTGACAGTATCAGCGGAGGGAAGTTCAGGGGGTCAATTCTAAAAAAATTCCTTACCTTAGACTCAAGGTTATGGTACAGTTTGTAGAGCTGTGAGAAAACAAACAACTTAATAATGAAATGACATGCTCATGTCTGGTTTTTACATGTTGGACCCGGAGGGACTCTTTATCAAATGTGACAGTTTTTCTCAGCTGCTGATGGCACTTACTTCACTGTATAATAATCAGCCGTCATTCTGAAGGTCCCTGAGAGCTACAGTAACCTGTCTCTTCTCCTAAGTTCTGCCATTTCCCTGCAGCAGATGGACGGGGAGCCCGGAGAGCCAGCGAAGCACGCAGGAGGCAGGCCTCATGATACGCAAGGAACATGAGAAAGAAAAGCAGTGAGTGAGCAGAGAGGACTCAGGTTCAGCACGTGTTCGGCTATTCTCTGCTCCAGATGTGCAGTCCTGCTCTTTCAGCATTTTACCTAAAGCCTCTGTGTTAAAACAACAGGGCTTCCATTTTCTCCCGACACAAAGAAACTGCTGTTGATCATCACAGTTCAGTTCATGATGGAATCTCGGCTCACGAGGCGACTATTCATGCTTTTTTTTTCTTCTTCTTTTTTTTTACCCTTTGCACTTTTTTGTCTGTTTATTTTCCCCCGTTAGTTTAAGCTTGCATTTCATGTCATCCTGGATTGTGTTCTTTTACTGTGGGAGACTACTGTTGTGACCTTTAGCTTTCCTTAAGTCTTGTGCCAACATTTGCATGTCACAGTATGTTGACCTGACAGTTCTGATGCAGTAAAAGAAAATCCCAAGCTCTTATAATGCATCTGCAGAGAGATAAAATATGATTAGATGAGATGAAATCATGTGAGATGCAGTGGGCTTAGACTGCAGGAGTTGAAATAAGAGATAATGAGATCAAATGAGATGCGAGTAATCGAGTGTATCCCTGGGAGAGGTCTCTGGGTAATGTTCATAGACAAAAGGTTACAATGTGAAACCATTCTTTCTCTCTAGTTGCCCACATTCTACCAAGTGGTCAGATTTGAGTAATAGTATCGTAGAGTAATATTCATTAACATTAACAGTGCCTTTGGACTTGCAACAAGCAGAAATATCCAGCAGGAAAAAGCATTTGCACAGTGAGGATAGACACGTAAGTAGATTAGGAGCATATCTTTTGCCTCCCATCTGTTTTCAACATGGTGACGGCTGAGCCGGCAGCTCGCAGCTAACGGTGCTTATATAGGCAACAGCTTCCACCACAGAGCCACTGGTTGGGACAATGTTGTCAGCAGTATTCACCGTACGAGCGGCGTGCTGAGCAGCAGCAGTGAGCTACACACAAACATGCAATAAATGCATGTGACCTGGCTAAGTAAACAAAGAACAGGGAAGCTCGAACTACAACAACAGCAACTTCATTCTCTGCTCAGTTAGACATTAGCGCCTTTAACACGCCATTAAAAGTTTTTTTTAATGAAAACTCGACTTCTGGCATTTGTTCCTGGTGTTCTCCACCACTGCTTTGGAAGGAGGTCATAATGGGAGTAACGAGGGAACCAGCTTTGAAATTGACACATTTACTTTTTAAATAAGTGCTGTGCGGTGGATCTAATTAATGCCGAAGTGAAGAGGGGTTAATGTGAGAAAGTAACTGATAAATATTCTGAAATGTAACCGATACATATTTAAACAAAGTATACATTTTAAGAATTTGATTTGGCGTCGTCTTTTGTTTTTAAATAGGGAACTTAGTTTGTTTGTACTGTTCAGTAATTTGCAAAATAGTCTTAAAAAACATGAAAAAGAATTGTAATGAGAGAGTGGATCATGATTCTGCATAAATAAAAAAAATCATATCACAAACAACAGACAGAGATCGACTAGCTGGTGAACATAGTGGAGAATTAAGCACCTAAAAAGCCAGATATAGCCTTCAGATGTTAGTGGAGATTTTTGTGCCAGAGCCTACTCACCTGTATGACCTAATGAATAGATATATTTGCTTTTATTCTTTTTTATTCTGATAGAACACATTTTGTGAAATACAAATATAAGCCAGGCACAAAACGCTTTGAATGAAAAGTCAGGAATTTAGGTTATATTAAATATTTAAATCACTATTTTCCATTTAAACTACAAGAAAAGAAAAAACACATCATCAAGTAGCAAAGTACCAATTCCTGAAATATTTCAATGCCATTGTAGAGTCTGTTGTAAGCTTTAGACCTTCACATATTACAGTTTTGAACCAAAGTCCGAATACACTAACATGCACACACATACTCACTAAGCCTGCAACTAAAGAAAATAGTGTCCTTTAAAATAATAAAAATGATGGGGGCCTGAGTCGATACTTGCGAGTGTAGCATTCTTAAACTTTGTGACCGTGCAAAGCAGGCAGAAAATACAGCATGTGCAGCAGTATAGTACTCACGACCTCCCTCTCAGTTGGACAAGACAGGCGATGAACTAGTGAAGCAAACAATGAGGGGACCAACACCCAACAGCTAACAATGCTAGCAGGCTAGACACCACCAAGCACTGAGAGGGATTATTGTTTCATTAGTCTATACATTTTTTAGAGACAGTTACTTTAAACATTTTACCAACTGTTTATTGCTGTTACTATTCGCTCGTTTGCTCTTGCATAGGAATGTGGTGAAATTTGTAGACTTTGATGCACATTTCTTGTGAATCCCTTGCACAAAGGTCGACAATTTGAATCTGGTGCAAGAAAGGCGGACCCTGCCACTATCAATCACTACTGCTATTTAGAGGTTATTATATGTAGACCTACATACACCGAAAAATGACAAGCTAGTACAACATAGTATCAGAAATTGGATTTAATTGTGTAATATGTCTTGACAATAAATTATGTAATATTTGAAGCAATATTCCGAATTTTCATGTGAGGAAGTGCAGATAAAACTAATCAACAAGGAGTATCTAAAGTTACAACATGGTTATTTTATTCATATGCCAGGATTTCCTGCTGTTCTCTCTACGTGTAAATTGGCATCTTGTTTGTCTTTGTCAACTGAATGTCTCTTTACAGAGCCGAGCCCAGCCGACCACAACAGAACATTCTTGCAAAGGATCAAATTAGTGATGTAACATGACAATAAAGGCATTGCCTACCCTTAGTTTTCCTTGCTGCCCTACTTTTGTCAAATGGTACAGAGGGGAAAAGAGTTCCTCAAATTATAAAGTAGCATCGAAGCCAGAGGCATCAAGCCAGGCATGGAAATATGGTCAAATTTGTTTTTGAAGTTACCTACATATGCTCACTCAGACTCAGTCCTGTAAAATGTGGTTACAATGGGAGGTATAAAAATGTGAGACTAATGTCGTAAAAATAATAATTGTATCATTGCGGTAGATGCATGGAAAGACGTAGATACAATTAATATATTATGAATCATTGGACTTACAAATTATAAGATCATTGACAAGTGCTATAATACACCAGTAAGATTTCATAAAGTGGGATTGTTGCTGAACAACTGCTCAGCTTTGTCTGGGAGATCAATATCAAAAGCAGACTGCGGTTTAGCACTGTAAGGCTTCATCACTGTGGTTAGAATTAATGTTTTGCCACTAGATGAGTGGAGACTTGACCAGAATTCACTGTGAAAAGAAATTGTTACAAGATCTAAAACATGTGGGAGGAAAATATCTTGTATATTAATTGTTTGTATTGAATATATTGTTGTGTGTTTGCTTATTTGTGTCATGCTGTTTGACTAATATACATTTTAAATTAAAACAACAAAAGTTAGAGAGCAAGACTAGAGGGTAGTGATGCAATAATTCAAGCTTTTTTAAGGAGGACGAAAGGAATCACTTTGAACTCTGCAGGAACAGCAAACAGATGCTAATGAACATAATGGTTTAGTACAGGCCTCTGGCAACAGGATTAAAACAATTTAAAAAAGGAAGTAGGAAGAGGAGATACCCACATGAGCAGGGGTGAACGTTGAAAGAAGTGTACCTATGATGATTTGGCCTGGTTAGTATAACCAAGAACATTATTTTCCTTATTAACTGTTTCCATGAACAGCGGACCCTTTTTAATATCAGTGATCCAGTTCAACTGTTATTTTTAAGAGATGTTTTCCTTCATTTAAAATTCAGTAAATTATCCTTTTGAGGTCAATCAGTGAACGCAGACTAAATGAGTAAATAGGTTTATGTTCTCAATGACCTTTTTCCAATGGATTTCCATTATGACATAATCTAATGGCTTTCTAATGATCACTACATTGTCTTTTGTCTCGAGCCTTGGGGAACAAAACATATCAAATGTGGATGTTTGTTAAAGCACGTCACTGCATGGCACAAGGGAAGTCTTATTTATCCACCTTGTTTTCCTGACATGATGTCAAGTGTCAGTGTCAGTTTTGTCCGTTATGGTGAATTGACCATCCCTGCCTCCCACCCCGGTCCCTGTAACAGGAGAGCCAGGTGTAATTGGTTATTTGACCGGCGTAGTTTACCTGAGATGGACCGTGATGGATGCAACTGTGAAAGATGAGGCATAAAATTACATATACGCCGACAGCCAGCCAGCTAGTTCCTGTACAAAAGGTTGGAAAATGTCATAAGCTGCATCTTGGTGTAGCAATAACAAGGAGCAGGCACAGCATAAACAGAGGCATGAATAATGTATTTACATGTGCACACACATGCCCCTAACACACACACACACACACACACACACACTACAGTACACACTTAAGTGCGTGCACACGCCGAACAAATCACGTCAAATAAATGCTTGATTACAATGTATGAAATGTTTCTGATCAGTCAGCTGAAAAACTAATTTCATTTTCTCATTAGAAGTCTCTGCCTGAGGCTCATTCTCATGTCAGTGTTTATTACTCTGAAAACAGAAAATTAAAATCATCAGCTTGGTCAGAATCGGAGCTGTCAATCACTATGACAGAGAGGGAGAGAAAGAAATATTAAAGACTGGACAACAATTGTAAGGAATTATTCTCATTATACTGAGGTGGTGGATATACAACCCACATGACCTTTCCTTCTCTAGAGATGTGTTGCTGTGCGGTAGGCAGGTAGGTACAGTAGCTTAGCGAATAGGTTAATTATGTTAGTGAGGAGATTTGGGCAAGATGATGAATGATTAGGTGATTAAAGTGTGAGTATTTTTACGACCAGTTAAGAGTTTCAAATGCAATTGTCAGTACACATCATCATCTCATTATAACACAGTTAAGCATCAGCAAATGTACATACAACCCAACCTCCTCTGTATAACTGTTACATATCAGAGGACGAGACAGAGAGAACAAAACACGCTATAAATCCCAAAGCAAAACCAAAAGATATCTCAGAGATTATCAATAGTAGGAAGTGAATAGAAGCATATTTACATAATACAAGGCATAAATGTTCAAAAAAATATACTAATATTTAATGTGTTTGATATAGGAGATGGTACTTAAAGCTGCTCTTATTATTTTTTTATAATAATAATACATTAACCTTTATCAGTGTAATGTTCTCTCGCATTCCTTTCCAAACGAGTTGGTGGTGACCAAAACAGAGCTAAAAAGAAAGTAAATATTGGACTTACATTCACCATGGGAACAGAAAAACACAGCTTAATACTGATACTAAAGCTACTACATGTCTGCCTGGTGAGTAAATTAGCAACTGCTTGCAAACAAGTTTTTCATAATTGAACGGCTACCTCCGGTACTTTAAAAGCTAATGCAGACAGTGCCAAAAACTGCAGTTCCTCAAATGTCCACTTGAGGCTGGCTTCAAAAGTGAATCACTCCCGTGTTTAACTTCCACATTTATAGCAGAAATACATGTATTTACAGCCTGGTACAAAAAAATGGTTTGGTCTCTATAGCTTACATCCCTGTTCATGACAAATATGGTGGTAAATGCTGAGTGGCAGTAGTGGCGAACCAGGTCGCTAGCTGCTAGCCATCTACTCACCTGGGCTAAGCTTAGTTCCACCGACTATCCACCTCTTTGCTTATTTTTAGATCACGGCTGTCTCGTCCCCACTTTGAGCTTCGGAGACTAGGTCTTTATCTTATGTAGGCTATGGTTATAATATGTCACAACTAATTCAAGTTTGTTTGTTGTTATGTTAAAAAAGCAAGGAACTATGATAATATGCGGTGTGTAAAATTGTTGTCAGCTTCTTAAAAATGGTACGTGAATAATTTTCTAACTCTATTCTTCATAGATTCACCAAAGGCAGCAAACCTTGGCTGGTATTTTTATCCCCTCCCCTCGGATCTCGAGACAGGCTCCAATTTCTATTTGTGCCAAACACTGAGCTGCGGTGGTGAGAACTACTGCAACACTTACAACAGAGACCCACATTCGACAGGCATGTGGTGTCTTTTATGGGTTTCGGGCTGTTTGGGGGTCATTTAGTGTTGATGTAAAATTTTAAAAACTCAAGGCACCGCAAGCCTCCCAAATCATTTTGATATGATTCAATAAAGATGAAACCACATCTTTTAAACAAACCTCTCCCTGCAGTTGATTACAAACAGTATTTTCTATTTTAACAAGGTTTAACTGACTTTACACACCAAAACTGACACAGAATCTAAAAACAATGTAGCCAATACAGTTTTACTGAAGTAAATGTAGTAAGTTTTATATATATTTAGTGCTAGCTGTAGGCTGCAAAATTGACATTTATACAAATATGAATCAAATGAACCACCGGAATCAACTTACTTCTGTCTGAGTTACAGTAGGTTAAAAGAATCAGACTACTCCTGCCTCCAATGAGGGACAGGTCTGCACTGTCCTCCCCTGAATGTATGCTACCATATGTGCTGCTGCAGAGTCACTGCTAACAGCTCAGCTTCCTGCAAAATCAGGTTAATCAGACACATTGTTGTCCATTACAATGCCTCTCTAATTATTGCACCTAAGGCAATTGCTTTCAATAATTCACTGCTTTTAGATGAACAGTTTTTATGCATGCCTGATATAAGTATGTGCTGGACGTAATCTTACTAACTACACACAATGAATAGGCATGTGTTTTGCAAGCACCTCCGCAGAGACTGGCCCATCTGTATAGCCTATTGTCCTATAATGTTTTCTCTATTACAGGCTTACTGGTGCAAAGAATATGTCCCATTCACATTAGGTTAACATCTGGCCCGAGCTGGTCTGCTCTCATTGTTGTCTGTGGTGATACTTACAAGTTTATTTTTACAATATAACCATTGATAAGTGAAATGTAAACTGTTCAGGGATAAATAAGAGCAGGATCAAAGCCTTTCTGCCAACTTTGATGATTATAAATGGTCATAAAGTAAAAACTAAAGTCATGACTCAATGCTTAAACTATTTCAGCTATGTCAGTAAATATTTTCAACCTTAACCAATCAACCACAGGATGATTTACAAATTCCTAAGGCATGATCAGAGTATATGAAGAAAGTATTCTAACGGAGACTGAATAAGATTAGATTTGTTGAGGATTCTTCTTTGTATTGGAGGTGCAGTCAGCCAAACCTTCCTATAAACAGACTTTATTCCACATCACAGAAACATGTGTCCTGACCTTTCCACCAAGACCTTTCATTTATTTTCTAATACAGTTCCCCTTGTGAGTTACTCTGTTCTCATAGTCATAGAAAAGGTCAAAGCAAGCACTCATGTCTGATGTCTGCCTGCTGAATTAGCTGTGTCACCTTTAATTTCTCCAGAATCAGACCTCACCACCCTGCCGGGTCTCATTTCATTTTCGCACGTGTTCAGTATTCATGCTGTATTAAGCATAGTAATGGTGCTGTATATATGAATATGAATAATACAAAAAATGTCTTCATTTAATACTTACAGAGAGTCTCCCTCTCAATTTGAGCTGTGAGTGAATAAAAGCTCACATATATTAAGACATTTGTATCCTTACAATGAATTGGCGCCATAAAAAGCCATTCCTTTAGGAGGTCAAATAGACATAAAAGAACTGCAGAGGGGTGCATCTCTTGTACAAAAACCCCTCCAACACACAGCCATGTCCTTTAATAACCAAAAAAGAAAAAAGAATGGAGGGGATGTGATTTGCCATTAATCAACAATGGCAGAGTAAGCTCATTTGTATTGTTCCGCAGTGAAATTGTGAATTTAGGACATTGTGAAGAAATGACCCCTTTATGCACGAGAACAGCCTCTGAGAAAGATGGGGGGGGGATGTCGAAGCGATGTTGATCGATGATGCTGCCTAAGATTATGAACACAGAATTAGCACATTAGGACTTGTATGATGAATAGACCAACCACCAGCCAGCCCCCGAACCACCTTAAAGAGCAGCGAGGCAATTTAACTGCGCACAGCGTTTAAGCTGATTTCAGCGGCGTGTGTTTGCATAGAATCTCCAAGCTCAGCTCTTCAGCGTCGTCCCACTGTCCACAGTGTCAAGTTAAGCAACACTGGAGCCTAAAGAGCAGGCTTGACCCAACTGCACCAGCCCCGCCCCACACAAGTGTCAGAGGCCCCTGAAAAAAGTTCCCGTGAATGGGCCCCTCCTCAAAACCTGCTTCACTCTTAACACCTGCTCTCTTTCACCTACTAAACACACAACATGTGAACTGAGAGGGACTTCCTCAGTTACGCCGGCTACATAGGATCCACTCCAACGTCAGCTCAGAGTAAGTTTAGATCAGCAAGCTGCTTGGGTCATGTGGCCGACCGCCCGCGTTTTTCTTTCCAAACAGGCTGGGTACAGAGCTGACCCCTAAACCATGTAAACCATTTGCTGTCACCACACATTCACACCTGACACCCCAGTGCTCCCACTACAAGCCTCCCTCCTTTAAAACAGTTCAGACCTAAACGCAGACCTATTATGGAACCTGATGAGGTCAAAACTAACACTTTCCACATAATCTCAACATGATTGCATTTCATAGGAAATTGCAGAACATATAAAATGTACAAAAAAAATTCAAATTCACCATTTCATAAATACATTATGGCTGTGGCTCGGCTGAATACTTTGTCATAATGATGTGCAATCCTTTTCGCCACGCATTTAAAAGTCAATGTTAATCAATACACAGTGTCATTGCTGTGCATCCTCCATTAGTCCATAGTTGTAGCTACTATGAAGAGTGCACATGTCTGGTTTGATCGCCCACGGTGGTTTACTGCTGGAGTTTCACTAAGTATGCGCGCACACGTGGACGCGTGTTCACGCTCGACGCGGCCACCTTTCCCCCCCGTGCTGCAGTTTATAAACACCGCTGGCGTTAATGTAACATAACTAATAGACTCAGTTGTATTACAAGCTATATTTGTTGTTGTTGTTGTTGTTGTTGTTGTTGTTGTTGTTAGCCACAAAGTCACAGTTACAGCCCGGGCAGTGGCAGGTTAGCAATCACCACACAGACAAGCGAAGAGATGCACTGCCAAGCTACAGCTAGGTTTGCAAGAGAAGACCAAGCAAGCTACACATCAACTTAACGTTACTGGTATTTGCGGAGAACACCCGCCTTACCTGATTGATGTTGTGGTTTTTCTTCACCGTTTTTTTCGTGACCAGAAAGATAGCTCCTCTTCATCCTCTTGTCAAAGTTGTGAACGTCGCATACGCTTTGACACGAGGGGGGCGGGGCCTTTGCGTAACTTGCGTAGTGAGCGTACAAGGCCGCCCGACGTAGCCTATAAAACAAAATACAACAAAAAAACTCACCATTTTCAGGAGAAGGGTTTCATTATTTTACTTAATAACCTCAATGTTACTTTTGTTGTTTTAATAAGTATAATATTTTTGGTTTGAAATAAAAATGTTATCATTGCTTATTTTTTAGGACTAACACGATTATTACAGGCCTCTGTGGCTTTAGCAGCTGCTCCAGAAAAAAGTAGTAGGCCTAGAAGCTAGTTTTTTTCCTTAGCCTCCTCAGTTTGTAACACATCGCTGCTGCTCAACAAAAATGAGAATCAGTCCAAATTGCGAGGAGCTGCTCATCTGACAAGTTGGTTTACAGCAGTTTAACCAACTTGCTGTTCATTTAGCCCAAAGTCCCTTGGGCTGCACACGGGTGTTCTCCCTTTTATTTGCCTGATTCGACCTCTTCTCAGCACTCAGTGTGTGTATTAGATTGGCGTCTCCCTCGCTTGTTTGTTATTTTTGTTGCACCTGTTAGGGTGGGACCAGTGGCGGTTCTACACGGGGGCCTACAGGGGCCAGTGCCCCTGTAAAAATGTCCCAGGCCCCCCCTGTGGCCCCCCCAGAGCTGACTGAATAAGCTGACTGAATGATAAAATGAAAATGAAATAAATTGATCAAGTTATTACGATTTTATGCGCTAGCGCCAAAAGCGGAACTAATGTGACTCAGCGCTCTACACTGAATAATTAGAGCGACGCACCCAAACACTGCCTTGCCGGATGCGAGATGAGAGTGAGAACGGCAGCCACAAGTTTTGAAGAGAGGAGCTAATGTCTTGTTGCAAGAGGCGAAGGTAAGCAAAACGATTTCATCTCGTAAAGTGATTTATTGCACTGTTGTTCCTCACTACGATAAGAAAATCAAGTTTGTAAATGTCTGATCTCGCTATGTTTAAATATCATTTGTTTCCATTTTTTAATGTGCCCCTCTGATCAAACATTGGCCCCACCTTGGCCCCCCCAGTAAAATTTGTCTAGAACCGCCACTGGGTGGGACAGCTCACACACCTTTATCTTTTTTATTTATACACAGGGTTTGTTGAGCTGAAGTAATTCTTAGCATTACTCCACCCAACTGCAACCCCAGCACAGGCCTAATGAGCCAGAATAATTGAAAACACCTGTGCGTGAGGAATGAGTCTACGAGCTCTTATTTTGAAAGTATTAGTCAGGGATTCACTTTGTGCAGATACAGTTCGTCCTGTCGATGTGTTTTCCAGGCATCAACAATTATTTCACGCCACTCTGAAGCTACGTATCGATGTGGCCGTGCGTAGCTGCAGCTACTGTTAACCTCCTCCAGCTAATGAGCCACAACTGAAGTTTGTCTGACAGGAAGAGATGAACCTCAGTAGTCCGTCTGATCTATTGTCGTCAATATTGCTGCAATAAACTTGCTGCTGCCGAGACACACGATGCCTTAAAGGCAAAGAAAAGGTTTTATGAGAGCAGATAATACTACTTGAGTGTGCAAAAAGAGGATAATTGGCTGCACACCCACATCAGACATCGACACAGACTGAGATAAGACGAGAAATGGGAAACTTTTTAAATAGCTGACTGTCATGAGCCATTTGTTACTTGTTTAATCAGAGATAAACTCTACAAGCGAATAGATTTGGAGATTCATAACATGTATTTCAACTAATACAAATAACAGGGTTTTTTTTCCCCCCAAATAGGATCTCTTTTACCACGACCATTTGCTACATTTTGGCAAATTTCCAGTCTTTACACTATTTTATGTGCAAATATAAAATCGGCATAAAACAGGTTGATCAGGTAGGTTATGTGTGCGGGAGCAAACCTACATAAACATAAGGAGAACATGGATCCTCCACCCAGAAAGGTGGGACTGTGGTTTCTCCACTGAGCCACCAACCAACCTCTGCATGTGGACTAAACAGCCAACACCAGATGAGCTGAAAACCCCCAAAAGCTTGCAAACATGACCATCATTTTGTGTAAAAATGGCAAATTCATCACGTTGATAGCTGAGAAGTCTTCTTCATCGCCGCAGATTATCCTTTTTAATCTACTGTTTGGTGTTATGGTACTGTTTAATAAAAGCTGCAAGGCCGTAAATATATTGAACCTGTCTGATGCAGCAGATACGGATATATTATATATAACTTTTAGTGCTATTTCACAGCTTTTTATTCAGTTTGTACATCAGTGTGCTTTTCCAAAAACCCTGACCTGTAGTGTAAGTCTGAAGTGCAGTGTCTTCAGCATGTGCTAAAACACCGGTCCACATAAATAAGAATTAGGTTGCATCCCCTTTTTAGGACTAAAAGGACTTGAGGTGAGAATGTGTTGAGCGTAAGTGCAGACCCCTGGCACCCTGCGAGACCCCAGCTCTGCTCCTTTCCTCCCCTTTAGCTGGCCCCCTTCTCTCTCTGCAGGCACCGAACAAAGAGAGGACCCAAACAATGGATCACTCTGAGAGCTGAATGGCTTTGCGGGTCAAGCACTAACCCCCCCCTCCACCCCCCCTCCCTCTTTGACAGAAACACAACCCACACTTGTTCTGCCGAAGAGAGGCTGACCCTCCCGGCAAAAGAAATAATGAACGCTGCCTGGGCATTAAACTGATAAAACTACCGGGACTGGGATCAGTTTGGCAGACAAATCACCTCTAATGGCGTGAGGCTGGAGCCTGTCTTCTGTCCTGTCTCTCCCCTCTTCATTACAAGTCTACTGTACACTGTCCAGGCATCCACGCAAGCCACGTTAAACCCGCTCTGCAGAGTTCACGGCTCAGGCCGCGACCTTAAACAGCAGCTGTCCCGCTCTTTCAAGCATGACTCATTTTATTTTATTTTTTAGTTCATTCTTGCTTTTTTTGCTCTGAGCGTGCTCGAAGTGGCGTCGCAAACAACGATATCGTGCGTGGCCAACGGAAACAAAGTCATTTGTTAGTCAAATTGACTGATCAACTGTCACAGGAGCTTCTGTTTAGAAAGACTCCACCTATGAGTCCAACCCTAGAGATTTGCATGTTTCATAGTCAAATTCGTTTAAATACATTTGCAAGTAATCTCCAGCTTTTAAAAAAAAAAAAAAAAAAAACGTTGCTCCTTCCTGCAGTGTCACAGGATCTGGAAATTCAGGTGACGCCTCTCTGGGTTATTAATCAAACACATCACGAGAGCGTACAGAACTTGTTCTCCGCTGCTTTCTTGCATTCGTCTTGTGCGAATGCAGTTGTTTTATAGCAGCGAACAAACACGCCCAGCCATCTGGTACTGTGAGGTTAAGGAATTATTTTAATGTTATAAATTATGCCAAAATCCAATTAGATCCAGGTCTGTTCATAGTTAGCATAAGGTACGATAAGATAAAACTTAATTATCCCCATGGGGACAATGGGTAAGATCATCATCATTCACCGATCCCTCCCTCCTCCTCTTCTTCTTCTTCTTCTTCCCCTTTTAACTTCCTCCACAGACCTCCTCCGTTTCATCACCGTATTGTATATATTGGCTGCATTCGGGCTCCTGTCGGCTTTGTGTGTGGATGCCGTGACACTTCTGTGCGGCTCAAGCGGTGGTTTTACTGCTCGCCGTCTGTATGGGCAGCTGAAGTCTCGAGGCACGCAAGCTGTTCGGTCTTTCACCTTCGCTCGCGGCCCCTCCCCCGGGTCAGCGGCCATACATTAGATCAAGCTAGGCCTCATGGGGTCGAGGAACCGGTGCCAATCACACCACAATGCAGAGTTAAAGCCGGGCTGGGTGGAAACTATAAGCCTTACTGAAGGAATGTCACATGTATTTCTATCCTTTATTTTCAATTTGTGTTGTTTTAATACTACTGAACTGAAGTTACTGTCATGGAAGGTTTTGAAACTGAAAAGCTACTATTAGTAAATTAAAGAACATATTTATGCACTAGACAGTTTTGGATGGGGGAACCAAGTCTTACCTCCTGTTCTGGCTCCTCCTATCTCCTGAATTGTCCTTGAGCAAGACACTGAACTACAAGTTGCTCCCCTAGCATTTTACAGCAACACACTGCTCCTATTCTTACAATAATTACAATCAATAATGCATCAATGATAATGGACCAATTATATGTCGTAGTATAATAATCTGAAAGGGGCCATTTATCTGCATAATGACTACTTCTACTTTACGTCCACTTTGCTGATAAAAGTGCTCTACTTTTATTGAAGTGAGAATTTTAAATGTTGGAGTTTGACTTTTAATGGAGCATTTTATAGTCTGGTATTACTACTCATACAGTCAAGGTAAGCAAAGGTACTGAGTTCGTCTCTCACCACTGTAGGAAGCATTTTAAATAAGCTCCAAGAAATTGTAATTGTGGGTATTATATTATTATATTTTCGGACAGAGCAAACAATAAATCGGCAGATTCATTGATAACGAAGTAGCCTAGAATTGTTAGTTGCAGCCATGAAGAAACATCTGCTTTAATGCCAACAGGTGTGTACAGTATAAAGACTATTAAGTGTGCAGCTCCTGGATGGCCTGCGTGTCTGTACCTTCCTGTGCATCCGTACACTGGGAGGAGACTGTACGGCTCATTTGCCTCCGCTTCTGCACCCTGAGGATCGACTGTGTAAGAGAATCAGCCTCAGCTTGAATCTATTATCACCTGATCATGTACTGTTTCAAGTGTGCCAAGCCCACGGACCCAACCCTCACGTTTTTAACCCATTCCCCGTCGCTCTGCTGGACGCCGTCCCGTTTCCCCGACTGTTACCAAGAGTAAATGTTTTCCTTTGCCCTCTCCAGTGAGTAATTTTTTGGTGTCGAACTTGTCTCTAACCTTTCCCTACCCTCTTTTGTTTGGCTTTTGTTTGGCAACAGCTGTTATCATGGATTTCTTTTTTTTTTTTTTTTTTTTTTGGTCAGCTGTGATTGCTCCAGGCAAAACAGGAGCAGATGGTGTTTTGCTATGCATGAATGGAGCGTTAGAGGAGTTGGACTGAATAGGCCAAGTTTTGAATGGTGTCTACACAGCACCTGCCTCTTGTAGCAGCAGGGACATCCTAGTGGCATGATCTGTCTTGGCTTCGCCGGCGTCGTAAAAAGGATGAAACAAAGAAACAGAGGGGGGAACCTTGTTGGGTACCGTCCATATTTATTGATTTTTCCTGCAAGTCGTGGCATAATGTGGTGTACAGTCAGTTTGAGTTAATTGGATGTGACACAGCGTGCACGTGTAATCTATCACTCTAGTCTCCTGGTGCACTTTATCAGTTTTGTTGCCATAGAAACATGTTGGCTCTGTAATAGCCTATATTAACAGGCTAAGTAAGTTGCAATAAAAGGCAATTTCAGAGTCGGGATCCTCTGCTGAACAAAAAGCCTATAAAATACTGATGAAATAAATAGGTGGCGGTGGGGGGAAGAGCGGAGCTGGATTTTTCCTAAACCCAGCAAGTCCAACTAAAAAAAAGAGAGAATGCCATCGTTTCCATACAATGCAGGGACATCTGTCAACCTCTGGGCCATGATGATCTGTCACAATAAAGAACGCTTTCTCAAATGGCAGACAGCGCGCTGTGCATTTCTTTACAGCGGCTGTATAACTCAACAGAGGATAAATGCTCCAGATGCATTTGGTCTGCAAAATACTGACAATGTACAATAACATCCTGAGTGAACCGTAATGCTGTGAAACAAACCAGCTCCTCGTATGCTCACCGCTGTTATTGTTATGGTGACAACCGCTTCCAATAAACAGCTTTTCTTCGGGCTTTAGATGTTTATTCCCCCGACCTTTATGACGTTGACAACAGTAGGATGGTGGTTAACTTCCCTCTATCTAGCTGGTGCTCAGTTGCACAATACACACTCATATATGTGTATAAAAGGCATAAGCATAAGTGCATGTCAAGAGCAATCACAAGGCAGGTACTTTCTTTGCTAACATTAAAGGAATTCAGATCAGGTCACGGCAGATCCTTGTATCTGATTATTATTATTACACACTGTTAATAATCATTTACAGGAAATAGGCATTAACGGCCGCACCACTGCCTCTGGCAATATTCAACTGCAGCATAGCAGCATGTGGTTTTCTATTCCATTGTATCAAAGTTATAATAGTAGGCTGATAAGACTGGCAGATCAGACTTACTGTAACAGAAACTCTACAAAAGAGGGGGGGGGGGGGGGGGGGGGGCAAAGCCCTAATGGCTGACTCACTGCATCACCAAGGCAACCTCATTGAGCAGAAATCCAAGGATGGGCAACGTGTGTTTGTGTGAGTTTGCATGTGGCTGTGAGGGATGAAAAAGATGGAGGGAACAAAAGGCTGCATACTGTATGTGATTATTTGTGCCTGACATTTCCTGCAGAATAGCAAAGCTGTGTTTCTTGTTGGTATTTTTTCCTGATGATTCTTTTTTTTTTATTTAATAATGTGCTGAATCAAATCACTGATTATAAATAGTTCAATTCAAAGATTTCGATAATTATCTGAAAGGTTGTACGAGGGGTATCCTAATATTTATCCTAGCCGCCCCTTGAATATACCATTAATTAAGCTCGGGGGCATCGTCTCTGACGCTCCTTTAGTCTGGGGGGTCAAAAGTTCTCTAAACAAACGTCACCATTGGTCAGGGATGTCAACAGTCCGGCGAGCCAACAGAGCAGCCGACAGCCCCTAAACAAAGTTCACTATTCATCTCAGAGGTCAATAGTTCCCTTCACAAAACTCATCACCACAAGGTCAAGAATTTCTTAAACAGTCGGTCATTTGACTGGAAGCCATAGTCGCTCGGCTGGCATTGGACTTGTAGGGTCAGCTGTCTCCTCACTTCTCTTTTTCAGAAAAAAAAACCCATAGCAGTTGTTTTGTTTTTCTTTTAAGGAGACAAAGTTTCGTGTCAGGTCCTCACATCTGCGACCTGAGTCCAGACTGTGAGACTGTGGCTGCAGCGTGGGTCTGACGGTCAGATGGTCAGTGTCAGCAGGGGCCTTTGTTACGCTCACATTGTATCTGTGCGCTGAACGGGAAAACAACAAAAGAGCCAAATAAATCATTAAAATACAGAATCCCTCAGCTTCCACATCTGACTCCTTAGTCATCCTTGGCACAGAGCCGAGCAACTGACCTCAGTGTGGAGGAGGAGGACAATTAGGTCACCTAGTGATTGCATTACTCAAATGACATATTAATGTCATAGTGCCCTTCATGCATTTCATCAGCGTTAGTTAATGACGAGAACAGGGGAAAAAAGAACATCAATTGCTTCATGCTTCTACGATCAGACAACAAAGTCTACAGCATGAACCGGGTGAAATATATTTATTCAGCTACTTAAATTAAACCAATCCCCCCATTATAGGAGGAACAGTGCATTATCCTTGTAAATTATGTGTGTGCATAGCAGTGTTTTGAAAATATGGGTAACCTTTTTATTGCAGAGTCCCATAATTCCAACCCTGGCTGTGAGATATTTGTACACACAGTGACCGCAGTACTGAGGGGTTATGGAATAACAAGGAGCTCCATGCATTATTAATGGGCTCTGCTGTGAATCTGTTCAGAATAATAACGGCGATTTCCCAGAGCCTCATTACTGTGTGTTTTTAAAGCATGTGTTTGGTATCCACGGACAACCGCTCTCCTCCTTCTCCCCTCGCGTTAGGATTCAGGTCATGCGCTGCACTTGCTGTTTTTAATTTTCATTTCATCATAAGCACTTTAAGACTGTTGCCAGTGCTTATTTGCAGGTTTTTTTTTCCTCCTGCAGACCTCTTCACTCAGGGCTTCTGACAGGACAGATGCTGTAATTAATCACGGCGGAGAAATGGGCATCATTTTCCGTGCAATCGCGACGGCCGCAGCAGTGACGGCGGGGCCCAGGCCCAAATTACAAATGCCCCCCCCCCCCTCAAACTAGCTAATTGAAAACAAACCAAAAAAATTGGGAAAATTCTATCAAGCCGCTATCACACAAGTGCAGGAGCAGATTCCCTCTCTCTCCTAATTTGTAACTAACATTAACCCATGTCTGAAATGTCTCAGCTGCCTTTGGAATACGAAAAGGCCCTTCTCTGGCCCAGTGGATTCACAGCCTATTGTGAAGATATGATAATTATTGTTTGCCTGCTTTCCCTCCCCCGTGCGCCATTTTATTCAAGAGAGCTCAGCAAACCCCTGGGGATGTCTTGGAAATGAAGCAATTTTGAAGGGAGTAAGAAAAGAGGCAGAATCCAATGCACTGGTGTGTGAGAAGGGGACTGTTATTGAGACAAGTACCAGTTACAGTACATGCTGACCTTGTCCAGTATCGACACTGTTGTTACACACAGTTACAACGGACTTCCATTGAAATCACTGAGAAACAGCACACACTACAATGATGCCAACATGAATGCTCATACACCCCTGCAAAGTGTTATTTTTTTCCTCATATAGAATTACTCCATAGAAAACATACAAATGTATTTATTTTTAATATCTCATAAAGAACCGAGTGCTATGGATGTTTATGTTTTTTCAACAGCGTGGAGAAATATCTCAGAGGAATTATGACTAATAAAGCTTTTTGAAATAAACCGATTCCTTCAAAATAAATATTTGTGATTGATAGTTTTAATTTTGAACAGAGACACAAAGAAATATATAATACTTCATACAAAATTATGGCTACTATCATATTAGTGATGGAATGTCTCTGGATTCATCTTCATGGCCGAGCAAAAAAACTCAAACATTAAATTACTTCTTCTATCGTGAGCCGAGAGCTCCGTACCGATATGCATTTATTCTATGGACAGTTTTTCAAAAGCAGTTGGTTTTGTAAGCAAAAATACAAACAAAATGAATCGCTGCTATTGTAACTCATAAAAAAGTATAAAAGAGCAGAAATGCACTATGTGATATAGCAATCCACAGGTCGTTTAACAATGTTTTAATTAAAGCCTCACATATTAAAACTTTACAACAGGTGATATGAAAAATGTACAACATTTTCTTTTTTTTCTTTTTCTCCCAGGGACTTCTGTACAGCTGGCAAAAATACCTCCGATGCCTTTTTCAGTTGGCTTTGGCAGTGCAAGAAACTGGCTCTGCTAGTTTTCTTTTTTATCCTTTTTTAAAACAATGACGTATCAAGGAGCAGAGTAAAAATACATCGATACCCAAACCATCTGCCTTGATCCGGACATTTGTATTTACCATAAAATATCCCCTTTTTGTTACACAAAATAAAAACATAATTTAACTGTTAAACATCTGAAGTAAAAACAAATAGATTAAAAGAGGGTTGTGTTTTTTGGGAGGGGGTGGGGGAGATGGTGGGTGTGTGCCAGTTACACGCTTTTGGGCAAATCGTCTGGAGGGTAGATTACTGGATACGGGAGGTCTCGTCCCTCCCCACTCTACAAAACATGTACAGCAGATTACAGCTACGGTTTGATGTGATGTGATGGAATAAATGATTTATGGCAGTTTCTCTTTCAGTCTGTTCGGTCGTTCATCCGGAGATCTGCGTCCCCTTTTCATTTTCTGCTCCCCTTATTCTTCGAGACGTTTTTCCGCATTTGTGTCGTGATTTAAATGTGTTCGGTTATCGCTGGGCCTCTGATGTGTGATGACTTGATCAACCATTTTCCTTCCATGTTGTTGAACAGTTACATCCGCATGAGCAATGGGTGAAAGAGAAAGGTAAAAGTCTCGCTATATAGTGGCCAGTGTGGGACTGATCTGTTGATTACTGGTTTCCAGCAAGGATCCTGTGAGTCACTCAGTCCAAGCAAGAGCTGATAGAAATCCTTTTTTGTTGGAACGCGTTCAAACTGACAAACTCTGGCCTCATAAATAAAGCTTTATTGTTAAATAAAACAGTGAAAGACACACATCTTTCAACATAGCGTGTGCCCAGTCACTTCAAATTGACAACTGAAAGACCTCACAAACAAACAAATAAACAAACACTGGGCGCTCGCCCTAACAGGCTTCTGCCATAGCTCAGCCTATTTTATAGACAAAAAAACCCAGTTAACATGTTTACCCCCTGTACACGTGTGTGCATATCCGTCTATAACAATGGACAAAGTTCTTTGTATAACATTCTAAATCTTCAACACTTCTTAAGTGCAACTTAGAAAAGCAACGTGGAATGATGCTTTTATTCTATTCCTGTTCTGTGAGATAGGATTTCCATTTGGCTCAGTAAATGCTGACTTGGGACAGGGCATGGGCCTGGATTTGGGAGGGGTGTGGTTGCTGCTGTGGGGCCGGCTGGGGGCTGCCGAGCGATGCAGAGCCTCCCACTGAGTGTGGAGTACCAGGAGAGTGCTGGGGTGGTGAACACTGGGACTGGTGCTGCTGCTGTTGTTGCTGCTGCTGGAGATGCTGAATCTGCTGCTGGTGCAGCTGATGCTGCATCTGCATGTGCTGCATCTGCATGTGTTGTTGTTGCTGCTGCTGCTGCTGTTGCTGCTGCTGTTGCTGTTGTTGTTGTTGTTGTTGCTGCTGCTGCTGCTGCTGATGCTGCTGTTGTTGTTGTTGGTGTTGCTGTTGGTGTTGGTGTTGGTGCTGCTGCTGCATGTGGTGCTGCTGCAGCTGTTGCTGGAGGTGGTGCTGGAAATGCTGATGCTGCATCTGCTGTTGGATCTGCTGGTGATGCATCTGCTGCTGCTGCATCTGATGGTGCTGGAGGTGCTGCTGCATCTGTTGCTGCTGCTGCATTTGCTGCATCGCATGCTGCTGCACCGGTTGCATCGGCGGGCTCATCTGAGACACCGCCGTGGACTGGGCGCCCGCCACCATGCCCCCTCCGGCGCCCATCTGGCCGAGCAGCTGCGGTGGCATCCCAGAGGACATGTTCTGGTGGGAGACTGTAACCGAGGTCACGATCTGATTGCCCCCTAGTCTCATCTGCAGAGGTTTTGGGGCGATGGCCCGTGGTAGGGCTTGTTGGAGGGCCTGGGCAGCTGCTGACATGGAGGGGTGCTGGTTGAGAGGTGAGGGCAGCACCAGGCCTGGGGACAGGCTGGTGGAGGCCAGGGTCTGCTGTACTGAGCGAATGGTCTGGGCCTCAGCTGATTCTGCTGCAGCCTGGATGGGGAGAAAAAAAGGTGCTTCTTATAACAAGAGTTTACAAGAAATTCTGGGAAATTTAATGAACTTTTCTTTCAAATTCACACATTTTTCATGTGAAAAAGGAAGGAACAGTTTCTCACCTTGGAAACCAGGCTAGCACGGTATGCTGCGAGGGCTTTTAAATATTCTTTCTTGGCAGCTTCTGTTTTGCTTTTGTAAACCTGTGATGACACAAATGCATGTGTGAATATACAAATAAAGCTTCCCATTAATTAGAAAGTATTGTTTAGAGTGAAGTAACTGTTTGTAACTAGACAAGTCTGATGATCAAGGTTTGTAGTACCTGCTTCTGCTCCTCTCCCAGACCGTCCCACATGGAGGCCACGATCTTGGACACCTCTCCGAAGGTGGCGTTGGGATTCTGACCCTTAATAGCGGCCTGGGTGTCTCTGAAGAAGAGGGCATACGCTGAAACCGGCTTCTGAGGCTCATTGGGATCCTTCTTCTTCTTCTTCTTGGGAGTCTTGGGCTTCTTTGCGGGATCTATGGGGGCTGGTCGCTTCTCTCCGATGACCTGCGATGATTGAGATAAAAGGAATTTACAAACATGATGCATTACATCAGCAGGTCGAGTCCCTACAATCACGATGTCATACATTGATATAAATGGAGTCTAACTCTGCTCACCCTGTTGCCGTCGTCCTGGTCGTCTTCGTTGATGGAGCTGGAGGGCGACGGCGTGGCCGACTTGCTGGCGGGCGGTGACGGGGAAGTGTGGGTGATGTTGGGTCCCGCCATGTTTAGGCTAAGCTGCGCATTGAGTTGGGATTGGTTGATGGTGGTCAGCTGATTCCGCGACAACATCCCATTGGGGCTGTTCATGCTGATGATGGACTTCATCACCATGGCGGGGTTGGCTGGGTACTGGCGAAGATGGCCCGGTCCAACATTCTGTCAATGCAAAGAGGGCTTATTAAGAAATGTCATATATTGATCCACCTCTCCCTCTGCTCTTAAGGTTTTTGGCTGCGTAGCCTCACACCTCATTTCTCTCCAGCTTAAAGATATCTTTGTGCTCACTATGACAACCCGCTGCCCTGTGCACACAAAGCTCACGAAGGCGAATCTCCGTACTGGAGAGGGAAATCGGGTCACTGGATTCTGCGGATTGTTATGTGGCAGATCACATGTCACTATGTCCTAGGTCTTAAAAGTCTCTATTACAGGCCATGATAAATTATCTCGACATCCGAGGAGCCAACTTTATAAGCCAGAAATAGATGGCTACACAGCCCGGTCGATTCATTTCAAAACTCTATTGTATGGAAATGTGTGACACAGCTTTTGACTGCCCGGTCCCTGGAGGGGAACAGTGGACTCAGTTCCCCGGCGCTGTGGTACATAACTTCAAATGCCACAATAGAAAAAAAAAGCAAAAGACTGTTCGAGTCACAGTTTGTAAGCATGCCCCTACATGTCAGTTCAGTTGGAGGCGGCCGCAAACCTATATTTTTAAGTGTAATGTTACTTTAAGGTTATAGACTCTGCGAACAAGGCACCTTTCATAGATCATGTTTGACTGCCGGAGTGGAAAAAAAATATACTTCTATATAATCAACTCCATAAATTAACTGGTTGAAGGCATGAAGCTTAAGGGCTTTGGACGTCTCCCCCTCCCTCCCACTGTAAAGGGTACGATGCAATTTTCAAAATATCTTTTTTTTCCTCCCCAGGTAAAACGTTTGTCTCTCGACTAAAAGAGTCTCAGAGAAAAAGGTGCATGCAACATGTTTGCATTGATTGCGAGCGAGGATGAAATTACAAGAACTGCCAGCTCCCCAGAGTGAAGACTGATCAGAGAGCAAGCAGAGCTGACATGGAACAGAGGAGGGGACGTGAGCACAACAGAAAAGGTGATTTGTTCTCCCTGGGTACATCCATCTGGTATTCAGCAGCGCAAACTCAATCTCTTCCAACATCAACACATCATAAACCCACACACCTGGCTTTATTGAAAGAACCTTATGAATGCGCCTCTTCAAAAACAATATCGCAACACTCTTTCCGACAGAAACATATTGGATCTACAATCCATTTTCTTTCTCATATGCCATGTCTGCTGCTTATCATAAATACAATCTATGAAGTGAGAGCAGATTTATATTTACATGTGCGAGGAAGATTTCTGCAAGAGATGGGGGGGCAAAAGGTGGTGGTGGTGGTGGTGGTGGGGGGGGATTGAAGACATATTGTTGTGATGCTTCAAATATGGAAGCTTTCGAATAAAAGCTACGATAAACAAGCCTGTGACCAAATGACTGTGATTTACATATCTGCAACCCGCCATGTTCCCAAGTGCTATTGTCATCTTCATTACTGAGAACACGATGGCTCGCAGTTTGCTCTCTGCTCACTGCGAACATCAAAGACGCACACACTGAGCTCATTAGTCGTGGCCATCTGTATAATAACACTTTTGCCCAATCCAAGTGATGCAGTTTTGACTTAGAGCAATGGCCCATTCGACCATTTGTTTGGAATATGGTTATTTCTTCCCGAATGGCCTTTGGATGTTGCGCTTTTTCTAAAAAAATTAAAAAATTCACTGATGACCACAGTTAAAAACGTAATCATATCACATTCAATCGCCTGCTAAATGTCTTCTTCTATCACATATTATAGCAATAACTGGAGTAGCAGCAATTGTGCCTTTCACTCGGTGTCACAAAAGAACGACGACGGTTACATTGGAAAGAAAAACACCAGCGATTTGAACGGAAAGATAACGGCTAATAACACGGTGAAAGAAAGAATCTAAGGTAACAGTGGCCTTGATTGTGAATATGAATCGAGCGTGGGGATATTTATTTATGTCCCTCTACTCTCTCATTTGCATTTTGATTGCAGTATTGTCAGCAGTCACAGCAGACGTCTAGATATTTTGATAGTCATCGTAAATCTGCAAATAAGTCCTTATCTTGAGTACACAGTGGCCAGATGTGCCCTCCTTAGTCTGTATGTGTGTGTGTGTGTGTTTGCACGGTCCAACACTACAATGCTGAAATCTAGCCTACTCCAAAATCAATAACGATTTTTTCTTTCATGTAAATTAATTTTATACTATTCTCCACTGTGTTGCATTTAATGTGGAATCTGAAAAACAACAATATGCTGCATAAAGAAATAAAACAGCAAACACAGCAAACACTCAGTGTAGCAGATGAGGAAGGAAAAAAAATAAATACACACACTGTTGTCAATGTGTGAAACCTTTTTCCACAATAAATGCAGGCCCATAAACACAACAGCTGGACGCAAAATGAAACATTCAGCGAGTGATAACAATCTCAACGGTGATGTCGGGCTCCAGTCTGCTCTTTAAGATATTGGAAATCAGAATTTGGGGTAGAATTTATGAACAGTGTCACCATGTACTGAGCTGTAACAGGCTGAAAAGAATGTTAACAAGTTCAATTTCCATTCAATCAATGCCAGAGCTCTTGGAAATGTTCCATGGCAGGAGAGGGGTAAAATCATCTATATGGTAATTATAAGGATGAATCCCCCAGTAACTTTCGCCAGCATGAAAGGTCAGTCCTATTAAAGATAGTTTATCAGTGCTCTGCACATATTCCTTTACTCGCCTTCTAAACGGGTACACCATTTTATTTATTTTTTTGCCTCCATTTTCAGCAACCTGCTGAAGTCTGTGCTTAAGCCAAATGAGAAAAATGGAATTTTGAATGCCGGTAAAGGCTATAATAGCATGAAGATAAATTGTTTTTCTTTACCCTTCCCAGTCTCAGTCAAACACACTCTCTCTCTCACTCTGTGGTGTGCAAACTCAGTCCATCTATCTCACCCAACCTCTCACCCCCACTTAAAAACAAATCCCCCCCCCCCATGCCCCACTCCCTCAGAATGTCAGGCCAATAAGTTCCCTCCCCCCGGTCTGGTACAACCACTGACCCATACCCCCATACCCCCATTTCTCCTGATGCATTATGGGTATTTAAAACGTGTCCAACATGACATCATTTCATTTTGAGAGCTGCCTGAAAAAAAAAAAAGTAAATTACAGAATCAATCATGCAGAAGGTCAAGCTGAGACTTCATTACAAGTATTGCATGCCTGCATGAATATCTTTCATTTCTGACTGACCCAATATGTCACAATAGCTGTCTGTCGAGGGAGAAAAGAAAAAAAAAAGAAACGGAGCAGGAGGAAGAAAAAAGAAAAAAAAATCCACTCTCTTAAATTGATGTACAACTCATGTCAGTGCTTCGTGGCTTGGAAGGGAGATAAGAGGGAAGTGTAGAAAAACACGCTTTCTGCAACAGTGCTCACATGTTCCATTTGATTCAGGATATAGTGGTTTTTGACCAGAGTATTATACTCTGGCAATCTACACAGTATCAAGGCATATCAAATCATGTGAACTACAAATGTCTTTTTTTTCTCCATCCTCATCTTGCATGATGCCCGTGGTCCAGCGGGAGACATTAGCATACATCTGCTGCAGTAAAGCTAATGACATGTGAAACAGCTAGTTGGTAATGGAACATATAGATGCATTACCGCATGTGAAAACAGCAGGGCTCATTCCTCCTAAATAGTGATTTTAACATGTAAAACGACTAGTTACTATAGGTTTTCAAATCCAGATCGTGGAGGATATATATCGGTGCACGCCAACATGTGTCAAGAAAAAGCCCAAAAGTGCGGCGAAGGCACCAGGTGTTCTCTGAAATGGAACCCAGAGACCCTCGCTGTGCAGCGGGGGAGAAGAATCGAGAAGAAATTGTGAATAAAGCAATACTGGCAGCTCTAACTCCAGTACTATTTGGCACTATTGAGATTCAATCACAAATCAGGAGGACACATGCTGGGAGACAAAAATGAGAGTCAGAAGCTTGTTAGGAGCGCAGATTAAATAAATAATGACTTCAGATTCATGGCTTGCCAGGCACACTGCAGCTGAGAAAATGTATTTCTCTCTTTGTAGAAGCCTCGGCATCTGTGGCCAATTTGCAAGACATACGCTGAACATTACGGGGAGAGGAATTAGCAGAACACTTGGCAATGCAATGACATGGAAGAAGCTTTTGAAAATAGCCCAGGTATATTCTCCGCTTGGGTTTCTCATTAAGTTCTGATAAGGGACAGGCTTCTGCACACACTAAATATTCTCCACCAGTAGCTTCTATACAGAAAGGAAAAAGAGCAAGACAAGTGTTTGGGAAATATGAGCATGGCGGCTTGATGAAAAATGTAATTGCAATAGTGCACGGTTTATTTGTTTGCCCCTGCAGCCATAACAAATACCACAGAATGTAATCATGTATATAAGGTTGTCATTCCTTTATCAGTGTGCTGACAAAATGACAAAACACCCCTCTTAGGGCCTTTATAAATCATTGTCTGTGTATATACAACGCACTGTGAACGCCGCTGTTAGTTATCTCATTTTAAAAAAGTTGCGTTCTCTTTTTTTTTTTTTTTCGAGGCAAAGATAAAAACCACAGATGAATAGAATTTCTAAAGGCATTGTCACACGACTTTTAGGGATCAATCCAATTTACAGGAGAAATGAAGGGGGCCACCACGAGCTACAATGTGCGATGGCTGATAACAAGTGAGTGGTGCCGCCGACGACAAAAGCCACGAGGCAAGGAGCAGAAACCCACATTCTACCCCGCGGTTTTTAATAGAGTCTCCGCACAATCAGAGACATGAGCCATGCAAATGGTGTTAAAGAGGAATAATGTTTGAGAATCAAATCTAATCCTCCAGCAAGTCGTGAGAACAGTCAGGAATGTAATTGTGTCAAGGTTCCGTTTCTTCCAGATGTAGAAAGCTTAACTGACCATGAAATGAAAATTCTTTAGGCAAAAGCCTTCTGGGGCTCACTTACTGTATGCGGCGGGAGATATTTTAAAAGCTGCAATTATTTTACATGCCAGAAGCATGGGAGCAGGAAAAAGAGCTGTAAAAAATGTTTTATAGCCCCTTTCCCATATGGAATGTAAATAAATATCTCTAATATCGATGTGATTCAACAAATGTGGAGAGAAAAAAGGGGGAGGGGGGGTGTTCATTACATTTAATCACAGTTATAATGATAATGGCACCTCTCCTCATTGCAATGTGTGCTGTGGTTCACAAAGCAAATTCACCATCAAGATCATCATCTCTCCACTCATGCCTTTTGTCCTTTCATTTCTTTTCTCCTAAATGATTTTTCCATTTTTTATAATAGGTCTGTAAGACAACTAGTCACTGACATTTCCATTTTTCCTCCTCAATGCTTCTATGATTGTGGCATTTGAAAATGCCTTTCCACCCCCAAGACAACAATCTCACAATCTATAGCAACAACAAAAAAAGCAACCATAAAGAGAGTGATTATTTCATCTACAGCTCCGTGTTTGACCAATCTATATCAGAGGAAAGAAGGATTCAGCTAAAAGGAGCTTTCAACACAACAACACAAAGACAAAGCTGATCCTAACCTTCAAACAAAAGCATGTGTCTTTTCCTGAAGACCTCATGTGACATTGGGACAGAAACATGCATCAGCATTTACAACAGGGGGAAAAAGGGGCTTCTGGAGGCAACATGAATAAAACATTAGCATGTGAAACTGTGGCACTTTTGGGTCCTATTCTCACCGTCCTTCTGGGACTGAATGCGCTTTGTACTTTAACACCTGTGATCTATTCACATCTGCTCACCTTACAGTGGGGGATCATCCACACACTCGGTGTGCTTAAAAAAAAAAAAAAAAATCCTCACAGTAAGTAACATAATATCATGACATTTACTCAATGTGATCATATACCTCCTGTGCTGTAAACAAGGCCAGATGCTGTGCCAGATGCACTGACAACAGGAGGCGTACGGAAACTGTGAAGGTGACATTTCGGTTCAATAAAAGGCCTCATTTAAGGACTGTTTGCTTCTGATATCAGGGGTTGTCCGGTAGTGTATCAAATCATATCTGTTTGTGTAGATGCTCAATCAAAAACCCACATCTGGAGCTCCAGAACAAGTTGGACACATACCGGAGCACCAGCGGTGCAGGATTTCATGTGTAGTGACGGATGAGGATAACATTTCGCCAAAAAAATAAATAGACTTTTTTGAGTTACTGGTGGGGTGCATGCGTGGCAGTGCTCACCACAGGTTGGCCGTTGTTGACAGACACCCCTTCCTGGTCCATCATGTTGCGTGAGATGGTAATAGAGGGCAGATCCAGGCTCTGAGGGGGGAACTGGGGGATTAAGAGACCCCTGTGAGGAACTGGAGGCTCTGGCATTGCTGGGAAAGGGGAGTCCACGTCCGACAGACCCAGACCAGACTCCGTCTCGGGCGGAGGTGTGATGGGAGGAATCTCGAACTCCTCGTCTCCCAAGCTGGGCGTGTGAAACGTCTGCAAGGAAGAGGGAAAAAAAATCATGAACTCCAGCAACACAAACAGGCCAGGAAACATCCGCCGAGGTGGGCCTTATCTAACACGCTGGAAGGAAAGCCTTCAGGGATTAAATAAGACAACTTTGTTTAAGACATGGAGTGGTTTGGTAGAGTGGTAAAACACTTGTCTGTAAGTGCACTAAGATGTAACATTTCCTAAACCTATTAAAGTCCACTTTGAGGAAAAAGAGAGAGGGAAAAAAAAGTGCGGAGGAAGACGTCAAAAGCAAAAAAATATCAAGCAGCAATCACGGGAGAGAGAGAGGATACATGATAAAAGCCCTTAATCTTATGGGATGGAAGATGTTGGGTTGAAGTGCAGTGAAAATACACGTCACAGGCAGATGGGTTTAAAGAACATTTTCAAAGATTATTACGCTTGGCCAGAAGTGTTTCTTTTTGTTCCCCTCGCCTGCACCCTTAAATCTGCTCATCAAACAGCCTAATCCTTCTGCCTTTCGAATTAAAGCTTTCGGTCACACTTAATTTGCTTATGTGCCTTCTTGGAGATGGGACTGTTCACCTACTCGGGTCTTGTTTTCATCCGTGCACTGCATTAAGTCTCTGGGAAGCCGGTATATTCATATCCTCACAATGACCACACTGCCGGTCTGCATACTTGCAGCTGCACACAGAGCTAGCTGCCGACATGACTGGCACTTTGCACAGTGCTGGCATCAAGAAGCTACTAGGAAACACAAAAACTAAGCGCTTGAAGTTGATGTGAAACCTCCATGGCCTTGTGTCACTTCTCCGGTACCGTTTAAGACCTCGTAAACTATTTGAAATACGTCGCACAATCCTGGCAGGAAGATAATAAGCCTAAAGGCCAAAAAGCAGGACGTAAATGGGCATTTATACCAATTCAAACAGGCACAGATGTGTCTCCCGCATTCCGTTTCTCCTTTCCACACACCTGCGTTTCATTTAACGATGGGATGGCGAGTCCTGGAGATGATCACGCCTCACCTTCCGAGATAAAAAGCCTGCCTTGTTTGAAAGGGGAGCTGGTTTTTCTCACTCTTTGTTGCCTCACTCTAAACAGATGTGACAACATTACAGCATTTAGGCACATGTAAAGCATCATGGCACGACTTTTCCCACGGGAATCAAACTTCCTAGCCCAACAGATGTGAAGTTCTGCTGAACTCAAACCCATAAACGTGATATTAGGAGTCGTCCTCTGTCTTCTTTGCCTCCGTCCTTCCGTCTCTGTTCGAGGATGGAATAACAGACAGGAGACAACAGAGGGAATATGCCACCAAAACCCTTGATTAGGGAGTATTAATGTTCCCCGTGTTTGCTTTAGCACACAGACACTTGAAACTAATTCATTGCCTACTCAGGGCAGCTGTTTTGACAAGCACTGATGAATTCCAGCAGGCAGAGGCAGCAAATAGAGTTCCTTCCTTTTCTCTCTCTCTCCCCGCTCCCCTCCACTGTTTCACTTTTTCAGTGCGTGTTTCACAGCTAGAGAATCAGTTCTCCTTTCAAAAGGAGCTAAGGTCATATTCATCACAGCCCTGGCCTCTGGCTAGCAGAGTGCAGAATAAATCACAAGCACCTTCAGTGAGAACCATTTACTCCGAGTCCTCTGCTGTCATATTATGCTTCAGTCCACTCCAAAAAAAAAAAAAAAAACCCTCCAGAACTTAGTTTAAAATAATGCCTGTTCAGCAGCGCGTGAATTAAAAACGCATACGGTTGTTAACAAATATATACAACAAAACTGCCATGAGTCATGTAATAAAAAAAAAAGAAAGTTAGTTGCATATGGGGAAGGATCAGAGATTGTTCATCAGCGCGGCCTTCAATCATCTGTTTCAACGCGGGGGGGATCCAGCCTTGGGATCTATAGTGCAAGTCTCATCTGTATCCTATCATGCAGCGACTGAAAAGACTGGCACACTATTATAATCCATGACAGGGAAGTATCCACAGCTTCTTGGTCCAGTACAGTCAGACACACCGCAACTTTGACCGCGTTTATCTGCATAAGCTGCTTTTGGGGCAGAAAACATATCACTTACATGAGTTTTGCTCTTACTACGGATACTACGCGCAGATGCAAGTAGGTTTCCTGCTGTGTTACAACTTGAAAATCAGGGCAGAACTATATTCGGCCACTGGTTCCTATAGGCTGGTGCATTGTGGCCTGAATTACAGAGCCGAACCTAGAGATTTGAGACGTCAAAGAAGAAGGTTGGCTGAGGTGAGCGGCACTTCTTTAGGGAGAGCAGCACAAGCATGACTGTGACCTTTAAGCCAAAAACACACATCGGAGTGGAGGAATGCTGGTGTTTAGTGTCGTACTAAACAGAATGGGAGCAGAGGAGAGAACGAAAAGGGAACCAGTGGGGGAGGGAGCAAGATCAGTATCAGAGACTCTGTCTGTGTGCATCGCCTCTCTTTGTTAATGATGATACAAATTAACATCTGCACCAGGGGCACTGATAATGGAGACATGGCGTTTCTGTCTCACTTGGGGAGGGGGGGCGGGGGGTATGTCAACTGTCTGTGAAGAAAAGGCCCTCTCTCCCGGGGATGAGGAGCCAGATTTTACTGGAACCCACAGAGTGTTACAGTGTTGCACACTGTCTTGTGTCATTTCACATAAAGCCAGTCTAATTCGGCACCAGGAGCAGCTTAGGGGGCTCTGATCAGAGATTATGAGATGCACAATCCACTTTCTTCACATCACCAGCCTGATTATCCATTTAAATTGTTCGGAAAGGCTCAGCGAAAGCCAAGTGCCAAGCCAGATGCTGGCTTGGGATGTGCAGGCATGTACATGTTAAAGGTTGGGCAAGGGAGAAAGTAGTGTGTGTGTGTGTGTGTGTGTGTGTGTGTGTGTGTGTGTGTGTGTGTGTGTGTGTGTGTGTGTCTTTCCAACCACAGTGTCCAGTGGTATGAGGGCATGGAGCGCTTGTAACAGATAGGCCTGATGTACCCAGTATGAGCAACTATACACAACAGTGAATAATGCACAAGTAAGTGTTTAAGCCAAAATTGCTGCTTGTGCTTTGAGCTAAATGCTACAACTAGCATGCTAACCTGCTAGCAATGACAACAACATGCTCACGTCTAGCAGGTATAATGTTTACCATGTTCACTATCATAGCATGTTAGCATGCTAACAGTTGATGATCACTATTAAATGCAAAAGTACAGCTGAGGCTGATGGGAATGTTATTAGTTCTGGAAGTATTTATTCACAAACCAAAAGTACTGGACCAATTAAATTGTGACTTGATGGTGGCGATAGAGGAAAAAGTCAGGGGATCACCAAAGGAAGTAGGCTTCATCCTCCGGGGACCATTAAGGTCTATTAAAAATACATTTCCACACATGATGTATTTCATTCTGGACCAAAGTGGTGCACTGACCAACCAACATAGCCCTCCCGTGAGCCAGATCACTAGCATGGCTCAAAGGGACTTTAGTCCAAAGGTTTGAAATAATCCTGGTTTAAAAAATCTGAAAATGCTGCTTTGTAGGCTATATGTATTTTGTTTTACCCCAACTCTATCTAACCATTGAAATGTTTAAATAGAAATATATGGTGGGGGTTGCTAGGAGATGTGTATGAGTGAATTTTCCCTTCTGATATCTTATCCTTGTGCTGCCATGTTGCTCTTTCAATATCAGGACAAAGAGCAAGAGAAAGCTTTTCGGGCGCTACTCCCAGCCCTTCAATAAATGTAGTAATGCAATTCACAGATGCAATAACCAAGACTTGTTAAAGGCAGCAGCATGCAATTACTGCATATAATAGGCCTCAGAATCAATAGAGGCAGGATTGAGGATCCAGTTTCAAATATCTAGACGGGCAGAGTGCAGCTACTCAAATGACAACATCAACCATGGCACCCCTAATCAACATTATTTCAAATTTAGATCATTTGTAGTCCATTTCTACATATTTATAGTTCATTACATGTCTCTAATTTGATTGGGAAAGTAATGCGATACATCTGAGTGGAACACAATCTCTGTATACAGTATCCTTTTCCCTGAGGGAAGCAGTCAAGCTTTCTCTGCGAGGATGTATGCTTTACCGGGCGCACCAAGGTCATCTTATCTCATCCTCTAAGTGCAGAAGGTAAATGATACACCAGCCATCTAAACAGCAAACACAGGTCCGCTGTTCTTATGTGGAAGCATTCTGCCTCGAGCACAATACATATTGTTTTAAATATACACTATGTGTTGTGCAGACATATAGCAGCTGGATGTAAACAGGCTTCGATTTAGCTTTGAGGCATTTTGCAGTTGTGCTTATTATAGCAGAGGAGCTCTGATCTTTTTGAACCAAAAGTCAAATCCCAGACAAAAACGAAATCCTTTTCCCCATGTATTCGTCTTTCTTTTGAAGGAAGAAAGAGCACATACTTTCTCTTGTAAATGCAAAGTCCTACGCAACTAAAAACTTGCTAGGTCCTGCTGCTACAGTCTGGTACTGGTGTGACCAGTGGCTTATGGTTAGGGTTGCACAATTCATTGAATATTAACGGTGATCACGATGGCTTCCCATAATAAATTCTCAACTCTGCTGCATATCAAATCAAGGCGCTTCCTAAACTAACAGCCAGCCACCAGGGCGGCGATCAACATGTTTTGGCTTTGCTTTTTGGGAGATCCTATAGTGGTTTCCTTTATGAAAACTTTTGTCAATAAATAATCTTGATGAATAATCATCAATATTGATCAATAATCTATAAATTGGTTATAAGCTTGCAGCCCTACTCATGTTAGCAAACTTCAGATGGGTATTTCTTTAGTATTGCTGTATAACAAACATTAGTGAGTCAGTTCACTGACTTTATGACTACTTCGGGGCGACTCAGTTGGTAGAGTGGGTTGGCCATGTTCGGAGGGTCAGCGGTTCGATCCCCACCCTTGTCACTGTGTCAATGGTCGTGTCCTTGGGCAAGACACTTCGCCCAGCTTGCCTGGTGTGAATGTGTATGACTCTTGTATGTTTGAGGTGGTGGTTGGAGGGGCCGTAGGCGCAGAATGGCAGCCACGCCTTCGTCAGTCTGGGCGGCTGTGGCTACTATCGTAGTTTACTACCACCGGTATGACTGTGTGCATAATGGAACCTGGAACCCTGTCAGAGTGCTTTGAGTGTCTTGAAAAGCGGCATACAAATCCAATCCAACATTATTATTACTTGTCACTCTTACACCATGTAATGGTAGGTGAAACAACTGGACACTCACATTGCAATTTCTTCATGTAAAACAACAGGTGGTTTAGGAAACAAAAAAGGGATGCAAAAATGCAGCTAATTTACACAAAACAAATTCAATATTTACAGAATTTATGCAAATGCAGTCCGATAATTGAGTCCCAGTAATAACTCAATTCAGACATCACTCGAGAAGGTGTTTATGTAACAACCCTCCTGTTTGATTTGAAAACAACAGCAAAACCAAATGTGCTGGCATAAATTTAGCCTGCTGTCAAAGTGAGTTGTTCATCATGGAGCCCTCAAAACACACACTTCCCTTTTTGCACTGTACGCCCGGCCCATGGAGATTAATATAGCATTACAGTGGAGATGCTGTGACACCTCACAGTGGAAGTCAAATTAACCTTCCTTTAGCTTGGGTTGCAACAAACAATACTGTTGGCACTCCGAGAAAAGAAGAACCTATGATTAAGACTTCTTCTCTCTCTCTTAAAAGCACAATATGTGCTTTAACACTGGAAACAGTTGTTCCTTTTGATGGAATGCAAATTAAGTTGTTTTATTAAAAGAAAGAAAAAAAAACAGCCCATCCCCCTCACTCCCTGACTGTCTCACAGCTGGAGGTCAAGCGCTCTCCAAGCAGCTTGTGTCGGGCGTGCTCCCCGCTGCAGTGGGGGCCACGGCAGCACAGTGGATACGGAGGATGCACCCACTCGTTGCGATGGTGTGGGGGTAAAATCAACTTCTTACCGAACACTCTGTAGCTCCGTGAAGCGGCCACATTATGAACACTTCTGTCTCGGCGTGAATGTCACAGTTGCGTCCCCGACTGAAAACAATATAAGGTCAGCGGTGACACCGAGCTTGCTGTTTCGGAGCTGCGTAATGACGCTTTGCTGTGAGGTTTTGAATCCCCCCCCCCGCCGCCAAACTGGATGAGATTTGCCCGTTTGAACCACAGAGGATGATGGGTATTTTTGGTGTACTTGTCTCTAATGACAGGGCAGCGGAGTGGGTGGAGGGGGAATAGAGCGAGTAAATTTAGCACACTGTTAGGACTGCGATGGCTCGGAGAGGCGAGGTTATGTACCTCCAGAGGAACAGCCATTCTCTTCCCTCTCCACAGTACAGCACACAATTCACTTTATGTAAGTGCCGGCGGACGGAGAGTGAAGGAAATATAGGAGCCTCCTACGGGCGCCGTCGTTATGACTTTGAAAGAGATGGAGAGAACAGGTGTTCATAACCTCGGCTTTTCCCGGGATATCACTTCATCTTACAGAGTGCAGTGAAGACAATCACATCAGCATCAGCTCCCAGAAGTTACTTGTGAGACAATGCAGGGTGAGTCGGGCTCATCTTTCAGTAAGCTCATTGTCTTTTGTGGCTCTCGGGACGGCGTCGGCATTTGAGCAGGCGACGTTTTGAGGCAATAAAATAATGTTGCCTGTGACAAACATGGAGAAATTCAAATTGGAATTTATCATTATGGATGTTTCAGAGGGATTTACTGTGTGGAATATAGGGCTATATGATTTAGATATTGGCTCGCCAAACAGATAGTGAATCATGAACCCGAGAGAAATATGAAAAAGGTTTCATTTATATACATGACACCTGTACACTGTACTTAACTGTAGTTGTATTGAGAGTACCTCAAAGAGAACTTTAATATGGCAAAAAAAAAAAAGTAAAGTGTACTCACGTCACCGGCAGCGAGCAGAGCGCCGTTGGCTTCGGCCATGTTCATGTAGTTGTTGTTATTCTGGAACTGCAAGTGAAGAGGAGAAACACAAATCAGCCAACTAGCATCCACATAACATCCGATGCAGGTCGAGGTCTCGCCGTAAAACACAGCAGACGTCTGTCACTCAAACCGATTGTGATGATGTTTACACACTGGGGTTAACCCCTTTTTTTTCCTGCACGTGCACGTGCACATTCTGCCTTCTGCCATTATTGCGACATGACGAGAGGCGTGTGAGAGGGCCCAGGCCAATTCAACCCGGCGGTAATGAGAATCCGGGCCGGCTATTCAGCTCATATGGGATGGCAATTAAGGATATGTTTGCATCACAAAGCCATCAAGACGCGGTGGCAGGTTATTAACTTCAAATAAACTATGGGACAGGAGAGATGCTGAGGGGAAATAAGGAGGTAGAGAGAAGTGTTTAATATTGCTGGAGTATATTTTTGGGGTTAATGAGTGCTGTTTTTTTTTGTATCTAATTCACTTGGACCTGTCTCCATTCTCATGATGCATCTGAACATGAACGTACTCTGGATGCATTTACCTGTTAACATCAGAGTAATAACAGAAGATATAGTGCCACACTATAAAGACACACATTCACCACACTTAACATTAGTGTGCAGAGACAGCTGATAAGCTATTAAAACCCTGTACTTTGGGAAGAAATAACATGTTTTCACAACACACCCCGCCCTTTTCAAACCCACACACAGCCTGCTGGCAAAATGGCAGCCACTTCCTTTCTTTGGAGACACAGCCACGCTGACAGGTAGGAACAATGGGACATAGAATGAAGAATTATGGGCTAGCAGCTGGGCCCAGGAGCACAATGCACCTCTCTGTGAGTGAGGAGTGCAACACCCAGCCCACACGGCACTGGAGGAGAAACAGTCACAGGGTTTTTTTTTTTTTGCGCGTCTTTGCGAGGTTCCACCGAGAACACACATTTCCAACAAAGCTCGGCGGTAATCTCTTTTGTGTGTTTATTACAAAGTCACTCTCTTAAAACATTATGAGAGACGAGGAACTCCAATAGACAGAGGAGGGGGGGGAATAAATGGCTTCTTTTCCTCGCAGAAGCCAAACAATAGTGGAAACAAATTAAGATCAGAGCGAACTGAGAAGTGCATTAATATATTTTCTAGCCCTTTGTGTTTTTTTCTCCCTTCTCCTTTTCTTCTGAGTGGTTAGTATGCGAATGTAATTACCGAAAGAACTGCTGCTAATCAACTGCGAATGGTATCCATTAATTAGTCTATGCCCTGGAGAGAGAGAGGGGGGGGGAGAAAGAGAGAGAGAGAGAGACAGAGAGAGAGAGAGAGAGAGAGAGAGAGAGAGAGAGAGATCAGCAGCAATGTTAACAGTGTTACGCACCAATGAGAAGGGGATCCACAAGCTCCTTGCTAGCAGTTGCTGAAGCAGGTGGTTTGTGCCGTCTGGGCCTCCGGGGCCACCGTACCTGGAGCTTGCCCCACTAAACTATATCTGACTGGAACACTGTGGGGAGGTTTGCATGTTTGCACAAACACACACATGCAAATGTCGAAAAGACACACTCCCACACACCTCCGGTGAGTAACGTCTGTCAATAGCTAGCACGCGTTCACTTCCCAGCCGTGTGTAACTTTGAGACATGACATGGCCGGCTTACGTCAGCCACTCGGCTGGTAATTAACCTTACGCTGGGGCTTATCTGGGAAGTGTTACTCTGTCCCTCTTCTTCTTTTAGATAACAAATTGAAGTCTCAGAGATATCCTTCTCTATTCAAGCACTAGGAACATTGTTCTGATTGTGGGGGGAGATAGGGCGTCGTGTAGTGCTGTCTTCTGCACCCGTGTCTCTCTGCATGTGCAATACGATTTTTTTTTTTTTAAGAGCGAGCAGACAACTGCTCTTCTTTTGTAAATAGCTCTCTGAGACTTCAGGAATATAACCCAGAGGGATACCGACAGATCTGAAAATCTGTAAGCCACTTTTAATATAGATGCTTGTACACTTCCCTGCCTGCTTGTGTGAAAGAAAGCAAAGCTGTGAAATGTTTCTTAGCCTTTTCTCGGGGTTGCATGCAAACTTCATGGACACACATTTTTCAACTGAGTTCACTTGTCATGTTGCACGTCACCGGTTTCATGTGGACGACAACTTTTATGAGCATGTAGGTGTCTTTGAGGTATATGGTTGAAATGCATACTGTAAGCAAGGACGTTGGATCCATTAGAGAAAACACAATCAAAGTAAATCCGAGTGCTAATTAGTGGTGTGAAACTCCCATGGCTCTGTCTCTCTGAGTCATGTTTTATTGTGTTTCCGGGGCCCTTTAAGAACAGTTCCATATCTCCTCCGAGAACTGTGACTAACATCCCGAGAAATGTCCCCAGCCACCGGCGGTATCAATCTTCACCATTAAAAGCTGTACCACGTTGCATCGCAGGCCAGGGTCGGAGGCCCCGGCGGACAACCAGAGCAAGGAGTGGAGATTATTATTGTTATTCCCAATTCATTTTTTTTCAGGGAGGGGGGAGGGGTAAGGGGAGGGGGAGGCATTCTCCGCTCCTGTTCACAGCAGTGACGATTGAGTCAAATGCCAGATGAAATTAAGTGTGATTGGAGGGACCACGCAGCTAAAATGGGTCAGCGCAGACAAAGAAGGCTCTGCAATTAAAATGATGTGACGAGCTGGTTCGAGAGCTGCCGTGTGAAACAAACAACAAAACTATATTTCAGAAAAAATACAGAGAAGCAACATTAATGAAAAGTTTGAAAAATGCAAGAAGTGGAATTCCTGGACTTTTAGTAAAAATAAATGCACCTGAACGCAAGATGAACTGGCCTTGAGTATCTTAGTAAAGCACTACAGCAACAGCTCCACTGATGATACAAAAAAAGCAGATATGTTCTACTAGAAGGGATCCAAAGGGAAAAACATAGGAAAGAGTGTTTTTAAAGTAGCTGTGGGGTATCAGGCTTTTTATTAACAGAGTGAATTCTTGGTTAAAAAGGTGCTCTGTAATACGAGTCGCGCTAAGAGTCATAGAGTCAAGAGTCAGACATGGCTACATGGCAGAGCAAACACTGGGCACTCAGTGTTTTTATTTCTCCTTCTGCACCACCAGCACATTTCTTCAATAACTGTTTTACGGGAGAGAATTAAGAGCTTACATGGGCCCTGATCCCAACGTGAAAAGAGTCCACTGTCTGCATGATCGCAGGCACACAGCAAAACCAAGCAACCTCTGCAGTGTATGGGATGAATATTAATGTTGAAGTTTTACTGTAAAATGCACAGAACTGCCTCTCTTTTATGCAGTCAAATCAAGACATTACTCCAAGGACATTCCCTGAATCTACGTGAAAGTTTCTGTTATTCACAATCAGATTCTAAACCACCAACATTCATCCGACGATGTTATTTTGATGTTTGATCCCTCCCACACACGCACTTTAAATCCCAGTGCGGAAACATTTGTATGAACGAATGTCCAGTGGGAAATAAGGTGTTTTACAGCTATTATAGCAAACAAAATTATTTCAACCTCAGGGTGAACACAATATTGCACCAACATGACCCCATCTCACCCCAAATATGATGGAGTAACCACACAGATCCTATCAGCAAACATGAACCGGACAGCCGAGATCCACAGAATACATGGCTGAAGAGCCTTTGATAGCACAGCTGCCGGCTCCGCATGCATACAAATGGAAAATAAACATACACCAGGCCCATACCTCATCTGAACATCCAATACTGCTCTGTCAATGGTGATTAAATAAAAACAGAATGACGCGGGGGAAAACGCATGCTGACATGGCATTTTAGCATTAAAATGAAAATGAGATAAATCTGTAGTTTTCACATCCCCTTCAGGAGGGCTGTTCCTTGATTTTAAAAGTACGATCAAACGGTCGCAATATTAGTGCCGTCTGTCAGCAGGTAACCAAATTGGACACATTTTTCCTCCCTACTGAAAAACCACCAAACTAATTCAATCAAGAGCCCCGGCTTTTTCCAGAAACATCTCAACTGCTGACAAGCGATTTTACAGTTCGGCTTGAGCTCAGTAATCACAGCCTAGCATGTGTTCTCAGGAACATGACACTTGGGCTAATATGTTCTCCAGTGGCCTCCATAAAACGCCACAAAAAAACGCCGCAGTTAAAACTCAACCTCCAATCCTGGAGAAAAACCCCTGCAGTAATTTGCAATGTATTATATCATGCAATTTCCTTTAAAGCTTGGCCCACCACCAGGCATCTCATTCAGCAAAGGGGATCACAGACGCAAATGAGCATGCACCGCTTCTCCTCCTGCAAACCTGGTTAGGCTCTGCTGTAAGCCCTCTGTATAAAAAAAAAGAAAAAAAAAAAAGAAATCGTATCTTCTGATTCCCGAGGTCCCTGCTTGACAAATACGTGCTCATTTGCAACCCGATTCAGCATAAACTCTTCACAGCTACCTTCTCTGGTGATCACAAGGCCTATCCGCGGCCCAGCGGGCCGTCGCACACGCAGCGCCGGGGTCGACGTATATAGATGTACTTCCTCCTATCTGTGCGGCAGTCAATTTGTAAAGCGACTCCGCAAACACAGCATGTCCACGCAGTCGGCCTCGCAACCTGTGTTCTGATCTGCGTGGCGAATCGATTGGTAATTCAGTTTAAAGCTAAAATCATTACTCCCCGCAGCCCGGCACTGTCTTCCACCATTAGAACTGCTACTTCTCGATTGCATGAAGGTAGAAGCTGAGGAGGGAAGTTTATTGTAAGCATCTCACTCTTCCTCTGCCTCTCAGTGTGAGCAGTAGTGCAGAGGATCCAGGTCTTATCTGGGATCTGAATCAAGCTGATGACAGTTTTGTTCAGGCTGTTTACCTTCTCTCTGACCACTGTGGCTAGTGTCATAACAGCTTGCTTTGCTTTAGCAAACATAGACCTGGAGGACCAGTTTAATCCCTTGCAGTTATCCAAAACCTGCCACTAAAAGGCCATGCTTCCTGGTCCATGTTGCAAGCGTTTGATCAGAGTTAAACATGGATGAAATTTGGACTGTGGAAGATCATTAAAGTGCCTAAATAGGTGAGAGAAAAAAAACGTAGACCCAAATAGCAGAGCTCTTCTTTAAATTACTCTACATGCTTCGGTCACAGGGCACGAAACTACGTTTGCATATCCAACCAACATGACAAGCTTAACTATCAAAGTAAAAGGAAAATCTTAAAGCGATTTCACAGCTCAGCAAATATGCATTATACTTTTTTTTTCTCAAGCTACCCAGTCATTATGGGGAGTGTTGAAAGACAGTGAAAGGCGAACTACAGCTGGTGCATTCGGCATATTCCTCGGGGCAAAATTTATATTCAGCACAGACGCAGTGTACAAGAGAGATAACACGGAGACACAAACAGACCGGGGTGAAACAGCACATCTCGGAATTTCTTTTAAAGTGCTTGAGCGTGAGATTATTTGAGCTCACCGCGGCCATACGTACATTAGTTCAGGCAGAAAAAGCTCACCGTCTTCAGAAAAGTCAACTTCTGACGCGCGCTGCATTGTGGGAATCTGCTCGTATTATAACAAGTCAAAACACATGCTGTACTTTTTTTTTTAAGCAGTCACTTTGACTATTTCACTGAATACGAGAGAACACAAAACCAAAGTAATCTTCAGGTATGTGTTGTAATGTAATAATGGCTCTGCCAATTCAGAAGCTTGTGAGGCTGCAGAAGTGCTTTGAGCTAAATGCTAACATGGGGTTTAGCACGTCATGTTTGACTATGAATGTCTGTAAAACATTTCACGGTGATCCATCCAATAGTTACTGGAAGGAAAGCGGAGGACCAACTGACGGATCAACACTGCCATCCCTAGAGACATAATGCAAATGTGGCTAAGAATAACACAATTGTTCCTTCTCTCATTTATTAACATTTAAAAAAAAAATAATGCTAACATTCTAGGCTTCTCTGTCATCAGGTTTATGTGCAAATGTTGAGTCAACCGTGACAATACAGCATCCCTTTAACCCCATACTTTTGGAAGCATGACCACATCCAACACCGTGTTACACAATGGAGCTGGAATACACTGAGGTTCACCATAGCTGTGTTTTCTTAAAAGGCCTAGGACTAGCAAATGCTGCCAAAACAAAGATGGTCTTAGCATTTGTCATAATGGATCCATAGCCTGAGCCCAGAAGTCTCAATTCTATGCAGGTCAACATCCAACATCCCGTTTGTTTTTCTTCTTCCCTTTTTTCTTCAAGCTGTTGAGTCTGCTCTGTACTCTCAAGAGCAAATCCTAAAAGAAAGCACGAGCTAAATGGGGTTCCATCTTTGATCTGGCGGGGTGCAAAGCCATTGGCCGACAGCCACAAAGGAGCTTAGGCGGTGGAGAGGGCCTCAGAAACATGGTGTAGCTTTCTCACAATGGCTGCCGTTGCACGGACACACAGCTCTTGAGGAAGCAACATGAGAAAGACTTGGCTTGCTGGTGTTGTCTTGCTTTTTCAGCTAAGCCATGTCTCAAGGCTGTTTACTCTCAGCAGCTTTGAAGCGACTCCAACTCTAGATGGTATCAGAGGTGTGGATTTTAGCCGAGCTTACTCTTGCTCTGCTCGCCATTCTTCGCTGCAGAGCGAGAGGTTGCTGTGGGGTTAAGGAGGCTAATAACTAAAAAAAAAAAAATGACATGGTTACATTTCGTACACGAGGAAAAACAGCTCGCGGCCCACTGGAACCGGGTTCGTTTTTTGGTGGTGGCGAGTGTGATGGTTGTGCTCTTCGGTTTGTTGGACAGCCATGAGATCTGGTACTTGGATCCACATAAAGCTTTATTGAAAGCCGTTGGGAGTGGAGTCCTCTCTTATTGCTCCGGCAGCACAGATGCATTTTTCTATTCCCTGTACTGCCGTTACTGGTTAATACACTCATTATAACTGGCTGTGGGAATGTGCACAGTCAAGAGCTTTCAGTGATGGACTCCACACAGTCCTTGATTTCCCATCTCGTAATGGCAGGAAGGGGAATTTGGGTTCAAATTGGGGAGATAACATGTATTTAAATCAAGGTAATGAAAGCAACAACATCAAGATGCTCAAATCAGTAAAAGCCTTGATGCACAGTAAAGCATCCTCATTGCCCTAATGGCTTGCCTGGTTTTGTTTCACTCATTTCCAAGCTCAAAATCAGAAGATAAAATCCTAATATAAATCCTTAAAATTATACAGTTCAATTCTCATAGGTACCGATGAGTGTAGTTGGATGTTTAATCCACAGTTTCTTTGTCTCTTTCACTTATTTACTGATTAGAACATCAAAGTCCAGTCGTGGATTACAAAAACCCTCCCGTGTGTGGGCAGTCCCAATATTTCCAAAGTTGGTGTGTAACCTGTGTCTTTTCTGTTATTCTTACCATAAGCCCACAGTAAGCACAAACTGAACAGTTGTTCAATCTCTATAAATCTGAAAAACACAAACTGCTGAGCAGTGACTCATATATCAGTCTATTATATACTACAGGGCTGACTGTATTAAACAAATGGCTAGGCCTGCAGCTGGAAAAAAAAAAGAAAAAAAAAGAGAGGCAATATAGAGAGAGCAGAGGTTATTGTCTAATTTAAATCTTGGCAGCTTTCCCAGAGCTGTACCACATTCCAATTTGTGGCTGTGTTGCTTGGCGCTACTAACAGAGGTCCGGCTGCAAATACTCTCGGGCTCCTCTCCAGAAATGTGTCTCCAAACTGACAATCAACAAGTTGGCAGAGATTAACGATTAATGATAGGGGCATATTAGGTGAGATAATGAAGATGCACACATATAGAAGTACACCCCTCCTCCGCGGTTGCAATAATGCATCTCTAATCATTATGACCTGATGTGCTACATACAAAAGGCTCATAAAAAAAAGCCAGTGCATTGTGCCTGTAATGTCTCTGCGCTCCGTAATGAAATAGCAGCTGGAAAAGACATCTGTGAACACATAGTAGTTACAGAATGGTTGAGCGGGCTCTTCGACGCAATTAGCTATTTCAAGCATTTTCTTCTCGGCACACTATTGTCCGTTCATCTGGTGGATTGACAGCCCACCAGGACATCATTAGCGAAACCTGACGGCTGTTGAGCTGCAGACATTGTTTTCCCTGTGACGGCGAACCATCAGGCTAAGTGCTTCACTAATGTTTTTAACAGTATTTAAACTCAAAAATGTCACTTTAACATTTCCCCCGCTTCAAACGCAGCGCCAGATTAAGATACCAGCTTTGAATAATTACAAACACTGAGCTTCAACTTTGATTCCATATCATTGCTCTGACATTTAAAGAGATTCAGAACAAAGACGTTACACATCTTTTAGGCATAACGCAAAAAAAAGAAAAAATGGTTTCCTTTCCTCTGTGTGAAATGACAGGTTTGGAGATCAAAGTCAGACAGAATCCTGGAGGTCTGCTGTGCAATGAAGCGATGCCTTTTTAAGAGAACACAGTAAGTCAGCAAAGTGCTCACACGGAGACAGAAAAAGAAATATATGCAAAAATCTTTTCTGTCGATGACACTTGTCAGTGTGTGGCCAATCAAATGCAACTATTTTCTCCATGCTGGATTTTCCTATTGATGCTATCAGACAAGTGCAAATCCATTTGTTACACTCTCATGTACATTAAATACACACCGCAGACTGTACATCAAATCATGTACGCAAACAAACGGCTCATAGTGTCCTGTGGGTGTGGTTTGACGTATTCCTCCGACATTACCGTGTACAAGAAAATAACCCTGAATCTGTCTAGAAAATAACCATAGACATTGTATTTGTACACCCCCCCCCCCCCCCCCCCCCCAACAGCTGTATTGATTTCCTCCTTTGACCACAGCTCCCTCCGAGAAGATTGTATCCCATCTCCAGTGTAAGCGACTAAAAAAAAAAGGGGGGGGGGGGGGGGGAGGGGGGTCACTGACATTTTCAGTATTTGAGCCTTGACCTCTATTTTAGGACCATGCTGTGAGTTTCTCCACTGAAATAAATGAGAGCAGGGCACAGTGTGCTCTGCCCTCACACCTTCCTCTCCACGTTTTCCCATCACTCTTCATTTGTCTTCATTAGGCCCGTGTTTGAGCCGCTTCTCCAATCCTCTGCCAGTATAAATAGTCCGCAGAGGGCATCGGAACATGTGATATTGCAGCTGTAAGAACATAGTCTAAAATATGTGCAAAAGATCCGGGATTGAGCCAGTTCATCAACATATAAACAAAGCCAATGACAGAAATCAGGGATATCAACAGGGGGCGCCACGGTGGAATTACGGGCTGCAGCTGTGAGTCGAAGTGAGAAACAGAATTCCCACCGTCAACTTGTCATCAGCTAATTCACCTGGAGCCAGAGGAGGGAGATTCTCTGGACACATAGGGAGAGTTAATCTCTTCATTCATCTTTGCTAAAGAGATCGACCCAATTAGCTTGCCTCATTGACTGACAGCCCTTGTGTTTGCTTTTCTCTTCGACTCCCCCCCCCTTCTTAAATCCAGGAGTTATGCAGTTTATACTGGCTCCAGCTGAAGGCCTCTAAAATCATTTGAGGGAACTGTACAACGGTAAAATAATCATGATGTCTTTATTCAAATCTGTCGAGTCTGAAATATTCACCACTGCAATTTGCTGTGACTGATTAGCCAATGGAAGGGTTGCTTGGGGATAGCTCTCCAGAGTTCGGTAATTGAGCGGATTTGACTTGGGAGAGGGGTATTTTTTTCTGCTGATAGCTACACACATTCCTCTTTTTAATGTACTTTGCTTTTTTTAGCCTCTCCTCAGAGCCAGCGCACATCGGAATTATGACGCTTGCAGAAACAGCAGTATGTAGGACAGTTCGTGTTTTTCAATTGCTGTCCCCAGAAAATGTGATTCCACATCTGATGATTTACCACATCAGTGTGTCTGGCTGTAGCCCAGAGACCAGTCAGTGGTAGTTGGCCCGGGCACGGCGGAGCTGTCAGATCTAGAAACGCACAGATCAGGGACGACAATGGCCCAGAGGACCGCCACAGTGGCCTCTGACATCCCACAATACGCACAATATAGAGAACGTTGATGTGAATATCTGTGGGCCAATATTCATATGTAGCAAAAGATATGAAAACTTAAAATGCTACATAGATATTTTGCTAAATATGAAATGAAATATAGAATTTGGTGTCTTTTAGATCTCTTGGGGGGAAAGCAAAGTAACTATAGTGACAATAATTATCTTATGAACTAATTTAATTGGTACTAGCCCTCATTCAAGTCAAAAAAAGTTAAACAACAAGAAATTACAGATACATGCTTCTCGTCTTATTAGTAGCATGTGGTGGCTAATGTTAGCGCATTGTTGTTTGACTGATGTTAGCAAGTTTGTTTGCTGAATTTATGACTCTTTACATCTACCATTATTTCGTCATTTCCATTAGTTGTCACTTGTTTTAAACAGCTGACACAACATTTAAATGAAAATCCCCCTTGCGCCGTAATTATCATACCCAATAAAAACATAATAAGTGGTATATAATAAGTGGTGACCTGTGACAGCTTGACAAAAGTACGGTTGTATTCTGTAGCTGGCACATACATACAGGCAAGGCTTAAAAAAGGGATCAAAGCCATCAAATAATAAGCTGTTTCATTATAATCCTGTATGGGTAATTATGAGATTAATATGTCAGTGCTGAGTTTTGGCAGGTTGTGCAGCCAGAAAAAGGTTATATTTACCATAGTCCTTGTGTGCCACAATGCACTGAAAACAGCTTTCTTTCACATTAAATCTCATTTATATTGTACAGAGAAAAAGAGAGCTCCACTAATGCTCTGGGGCATGATTTGTCATTGTTATTCAGTGCTTCCTCACCTACACTTAAAACATGATCCTTCTGGATTTTAATTAAGCACCAAGGTACCTCCCAGGGGGGTTCTGGCTTGGCAAAGGAAACTACTTTGATTTATGTACTACTTTGTTGTCCCTGCATGAAGCTTGCCTGTTATGAGAGACTGTGGTGATGAATGAAAGAAGGGGACAATTATTCTTATTTGTTAATTACTTCCTGTTGGGCACGTCTGACAACAGCCCCAATAGTGAAGCTGAACACAGCTGTCTCCCTCCTCACCTCGACCATCAAACACAAACCACTGCTGTGTAAACTGGGAATCTTACTGTAAGCTGGGAACACGTTCATACACGTTAAATATGGTGACGAAATGCCGCTAAAATCAACATAAGCGGACATGATCAGTGTGCTCAGCATGCCAACATGATACATCTCTGGAAGCGTTTCCATGTACCCTCCCTCCCGTGCAGCAACAAATAGCACAAATCAGCAAATTACTTAAAAAAGAAATAAAAAAACAGCACTCATTTGCACAACATTATGCCAATGGCGACTGAATTCAAACACATTTTAACTGGCTGTTAGATCATAATTATCAGCAAACATCTTGGCAGTTTAAAACAACTCCTAAAGCAGAAGTGTACATATTGGTCAATTATCCATAAGCGTCTCATTCATCTGGTTACAGTTTACTTTTAGTGCTCCATAGAGATATTGTACAGTGATTCGTGAGGGGGGGAGAAGAAAAACATCCCCGTTTTTATCCTGTGAGAAGTCAAACATCTCAGATAGATGGACATGCAGCATATTCCAAGCTGTGTTCACATGCCCGACATCCCAAAAGTATTACACTCGTTAGCCAAAGCTAATACTGCCGTTTCTCTTTCTAGACAGGTATTACTTATTCAGTAATCGTATAGCGTGGACGGCAGCCAGTTTTCAATATGAAACTTTTAAGTATTGGCAGGAGTACAATCCGGACTACCCAGGTGTACAGTACGCAGCTGTTTGTAATAAAAGACCACATGCCCTGCAATAACAGATTATTGTCTGAACATTATTACATCACTTACAAGTATTTGTCATCTGTTTTTTTCTTCTTCATGCAATCTGGTTACAAAAGCAGTAGAGCTGTTGATTTCTCCGAGTATCACTTCATTGTACTCAGTGTGAAAACCACCTGGCGTGCTGTGCCACACGTCCACATTGACAAATCAAAACAGTAGATGAAAGCGAAGATGGTCATCCAACCTCAGTGACACGAGAACGGTTCCAGAGACAGACCTCGTATAAAAAGGTTCTGCTCCCCGAGATGTGTATCAGAAGGTAATGGAGTCTCAAAACTACAGGGGTGCTGCAGGATCGCTACGATTAGCTCGTGGAACTGCTGAAGGTCACCACTGCTGAGCTGAGCAGCCACAAGCCCTCATAAAACCATGCAGCGTATCATTATTTTCAAAGTGTTTCATTATGGACGGTTAACCTTGGCTAACTCCGACCTCACACTTTAATCAGCTGCCTGTAATGCCTTTGAAACAGTGTAATCATTCAACTGCTTTTCTTGTTTATCAGCAGGAGGGACACAAATGTTGCAGAGGCTATTTAAAAATAAAATGGGAGAAATCCCTTTTTCGCGAGGCGATGCAGGTATTTGAAAAGTGACGCCGCGATGTCAGAACCTCCACCGACGCGGAGCTAGATCGGTTTCCGTGGAAGGAATGTCATTTGAAAAGAATCATCAATGGCAGTCCAGGCAGAGAGAGAGAGGCTGCCAAGGCTGAGGCCTCACAGACCGTAATCATGTTTCTACTTCTGCCATCCCACACTGCGACCACATGTCCACGAGCCAGCAGCAACACACACACATCACAATAAACAAGGACATGCTGTGAATGAGCCTCGACTTCAACTCCCCGAAAAAATATCTGAAGTCTGCTCAACAATTTCACGGACCCTGGATTCATGATGCCAGTCGAGCTTTGGACCTATATTATATGACTTTTTGATCACGCGACTTGAATCAAAACCAGACATGATTCATGAATACTGCATGATTTTTTTCATCTAACGGGAAATCTGACAAGAAGAATCCTCGAAGCGGTGATACTTCAGTAACATGTTGAGAGCTTCGCTTGTTCAAATGATGATAATTGTTGGGCAAATACGGCCAAAAGGATGATGTAAGAGCGGTGTCATGCATCATTAGTGTTTTAAAAAAAAGAAAATGTCTTCTCTGGAGAACATCTTGTATTTGTCTTCCTGACAATAAACCAAAGCATGATTAACATTTGTTTGGGTATGTTTAGGCTACTCGAAGGCCTTGGTTGAAGAAAAAGATTATGATCTTAGACCAATATTCTCAGGTTTACACAAAGACAAAAGGTTTGTTTAATGATGAGAAACTGTAGATATTGTTGTGAAATGACTGGTACATTTTTAATTGCTTGCAGAATAACCTTTTTTTTTTACATGAACATGGATATAAAGCATCTCTTACAAGGAGTTGGTAAGACATAAAGGGCAAACATACTCCTCTAAGAACAGCTGTTTTATTCCCCTCTGGGACTTTATGGTTCAGCTACACATTCCTCCATCAAGTGCACTGTATTGAGATCTTTGATACCATCATGAACTTGAATTACGGCAACAAAGCAAAAAAAGTACATGCCAGGGAATATGGGTCTAATGCATGTGTATTAAATATCCAATCAAACCGGGGCAGGGTGAGATGGCAGTTTTCCAACCTGAGGAGACTATTAAAGCTCATTTAGATGGCGGGTGGAGGGGGGAGGGGTTTATAGGCTGCGGTATTATTCCTATGCTAGAGTAACTGCTGAGATAGACATTAAAATTATCCAACAGCCACAAACAGACTTAATGTTCGAGAAGGATGAGCACATGTGCCAGCATGAATGGAAGCGAGCAAAAACAGGGGAACAAAACTGTCCCTGTAAGCAACAAACACATCAGTGCGTGTTTCAAAATGAAGCTTACATGTGTTGTATAACAAACAGGTTGTATTTGAATGGGCGTTTCTTGAATTTCGTGCCAATCGGCTCCAACGTGCCATCTATTCAACGGTTTAATAAAAAATAAGTTGTACCCCCCCCCCCCCTCCATTATTTAAGCTCTTTGTTCAACCGGTCTGAGGGATATTTGCACACCTGCTACTATTGTGAGTCCTTTTAGTGCAACCCAGTAACACACTGCATTATGGGAATGTATTGCATAGAAAGGGGGGAGGGGTAGATTAATCACACGGCATAGTGTGTACCACGACACACACACCTGCAGCACCTTGCACCTCTAATGAGGAACACATTCACATTCAACGGTGACTCATATTTCTATGACTGGGCTGCTTTAGTCAGAAGGTTCACAGCTAAACTGGAGAGAAGAAATCCAACACTCAGACATTCATTCTTGCCTAATTTGTGTGTCACAGGAATAATATCTACATTTTGAAATCAAGATGTTCTGCATTCGCCCTTTTGGTAGCTGACGTTAAAAGTAAACAGGAAGTATAGCTGGGAGGAGAATGTCTAATATAGAGATAGCAGCAATGAATCAACGAGTGCAGCCTCGAAAATATTACCCATAAGGAGGACAGTGTGCTGCTTGAAAAGACCTGAGGAGAAGGGCTTAAGTCAAGCAAAGTCAAGTTAAAAGGGAAACAGCTGGATGTTTTTGATACAGTCTGTGAGCCCATTAAGAGAATTGGACATTAGATCTATGAAACATGGAACGGCTGCCTCTCTGGAAAAAGCCTCAGAACCGAATGTGTCTCAACAGCGAGGCTAACCACTAAAGGGACAACATTTATTGAACCAACCAGAAGTGATTGACTGGTCCTTTTGAAAACTGCTTAATTCACGGTAAAAGCGTTTTTCTCAGGGACAGGGAGTTTTTCCCCCCTTTCCTTTTAATAACTCTGCAAGGTTGAGGCTGTCAAAGATGTAGTGAGCCAAAACCAGATAAAAACAGTTCATCATGGTGGAAAATATATATCTTGTTGTGAGGGGTGCTTTGATTCAAAAGGGGCACAGCACTCACACAAATAACAAGACTTCAAACTCACAACAGGAGGTACGTTTTACTTTTGACCGAACAAGATGAACTCACCCAAACTGTAGATTTACTAGCATGTCAGGGACGTGTATACAATTTAGCAAAACTAGAGTAACTGAAGTGCTTTCGGTACTCGAGTCAAGAGGCATCGCGACCTAATTTATCATCACAAAAAAAAAATGTTTAAATAGGTTTGTCTAATGTCACACATCTTTGCAATTGAAGGGAAGATTTCTCTTTTATGCTATATATGGTTTAATCATCACAGAAATGAATTAAACGCTGGAATTATTACGATCATGTTTCATGTGCACCACAAAGACGTATCAAATAATTACATAGTTTGGAGAAAAGTAATTAAAAGGCAAGTAGTTATGTTAATTGAGGAATAGATTTTTACTTTACTGCATATAAAGTCTCTGCTGAGATGGGGGGAGGGGGGGGGGGGGGGGCGAAAGGGACAAAAATGTTTATTTACACTACATTTAAAATCACTAGACACTAAACACTTTAAGCACCATGACTGAAAAAACACTTTTCTTTTCTTGACTTTGGATGTCATAATAAATCACCTTTCCTCAGGCACTTACATGGTTTGGGGGATGATGTAGCGATATTGTGTACGTGATCAAAATCCAGTAACAAATGTGCCTCTCCTGTGGGTTCATCCGCTTTGCATCACAGGAATAAATGTTTTCTGACACAGCCACGCGGCTACAAATAGTTACTGTTCTTTTATACCGGATCACAACCTGAGACTGACTCAGTACATCGCCATGTTCTTTGTCTACAAGTCCTATCAGGAGGACACATGATGCCCGCTGGGTCCATAATCCACTGGTTGAGAATAAAAAAACATAAGAGTGTGAGGTCTTGCCTAAATGAGCCACGCTGAGTAATGTACACTGGGATGTAATGAAGTGGATTTATGAGCAGTGATGGCAGGATTACAGAAGGGTTTTTTTTACGAGTGCTGATCTGGGTAATGGTCTATGTCTGCCTAAGATTTCAGGGCCTTTCTTGTATCCACCTCATAAACAAAGCAGACAACCTGGTCTTATGTTTCCCACAGGTTCAGACTGTTGGTTCGGATCATCAGATTATGCCGGTAAAACAAGTTGCAATAAGCAGAAACAAACTCGACGGGACATGGTGTGCCACAGGGATCAGAAACTATCCGGCTAATGGTTTAATACAAGGCTGCTGCAGCAGGGTCGCTTCTCATAAAAGTCAGTTTTCATAAACATGATAAAGTTTCCACAGATATGTCTCTGTTTCTACCGCTATCATCAGATCCTGTCAGTGTTGAGACATCCTGCAGGAATTAACAAAAATGTTAACATCTGCCCTGTGGAGAAACACGTGTAGTGCAGTTTGTCAAACAGACTAGTCATTCTTAAAAAGGGCAGGGACTCGGAGTACAGCGTGTCTTTCGAGCGTGGGCAGACTAAAAATAACACCGTCTAATCTCAGTGGGAAAATTAGGGTTTTTCAATAAATCTGTTGAACTCCACCTCCTGACAAGCTACAATTAAAAAACTCGGCAAGAAGAACACATCGCTTATTCACTTCTTGGACATTCAAACATTTAACATGCACCTTGAAGTCATATCCATCAACTGCTTGAGTTTGACAAAGCAGACAGCCCCCCCCAACACACACACACACACACACACACACACACACACACACACACACACACACACACACACACACACACACACACACACACACACACACACACACACACACACACACACACACAGAGCTGTGTTTGGATATGTTTAGAATGTGTGTGATGAAATGGCACCAGCTGTGTACACTGGAGAGATGCCCCCCCCCCTCCCCCCGAGCAGAGTGTTAACCCCTTCCCAACCGATGAAGCAAAAAGGACAGCAAAGACAAAAGAGGCCTGGCCCACGATGGTTTGGACACAATAAGACATTACTGATCAGGGTCTGTTGCTAAAGGAACAGTAAATTCACTGAGGTCCTTCTCGGAGTTCTGTTAAATCGTTGTTGTTTTTCATTTCTCCGTATGCATGGGTCAGCAGGGCCAACGTGAACCGTGAGGAGGCTTCTGTTTCACCTACTACACCACATTTTTACAGGCTCAATAAAAGCCTGATAATTGCAGCTACAGCCCTACATCATCAAGTCAAGTCTTATAGTCTGCAACAACTTCCTTATTATTGTTTTTACAGCACAGTTAGACTTTCATATCGTGAGAGGACGATGAAAAACAAAGAAAATGGTAAACACATTCTCCGGTGCTTTATCTTGTTCCGTTTACAAAAGTCCCTTATTATGAAGTTGTGATCCGTCAAATTCAGACCTGGTTAAGTTGGTGACACCCGTGGTTGCCTTGGTAACAGCAAGTGCTTTTAGTACAACACCAAAAAAAGCAACTGGAGCATCTACTTTCTTAGGAGATACAACAAAAGAGCAACTGATTCATTTGTTTACAACGCAACCAGCCAAACCATTAAACTTTGATTTAATATAGAAGTCGGTTGATAATAATTACAACTTCAAGCTGATTTCATGGTTGAACGTTGCACCGGTAGTCGTCCACAACAGCGGGGCATAGCAGAGCAGGGGAGTTGGTGGTGAGCAGCCTGTTGCTGCCTGCAGCTCACTGAAAACCGTGTTGAAAATGACCTCATTCCTTTTTTTAATCTTTTATGTGTTGTCATGATAATGGAATTTCTAACTTCAATAGAAAACCTTGAAAAATACTGTTTTAAAAATTGACACAATATCACAGAGAATAAATTTGAGATTTTTGTCTAACTAAACAGCAGCCGTGTAACGATGCTGTGAAAAACTAGTATTCAAACCATTTCAAATATTCACTATTGGTGTGTATGAACACTTAGATATGTTTGACAACATTGTTGTAGACACATTTTGTATGTATTTTTTCAAATCCAGTGCAGGAATGGGCCATTACCAATGAAACCTACTATTTCCTGAGGTAATGGATGTAACTGAATGTCTAACTGCCGACCAGAAACGGTCCCCCAAAAAAAGGGTTTTGATTTCATGAAAGTCTGAAGGTTCATATCTCGAAGTCAAAAGAAGGTAAAACTTGCCTGTTGAAATGTTTTGCTAAGCACGAAAGCTGCATACCCCTCACAGCGCTCATCAATAACACAGTGGGGTCACACAGGACTTTAGTGTGCACCTTTCCATCTACAATGTCCTATGAAGCTATCCGTACATACGTTCTGCAGTGGTACCATTAAAATCCACAGATGTGTGGTCAGTTCCCAAAGAATTATGAGGTCTCAGTGGTGCTGGTATTAGTTTTGCAAATAAACCTCGAGTGATATCAAGCAGTGCAGGTGAAGAGTTTGTATTAACATCTGTTGGCAATTTCAGTCTCTGTGCCTGGAGGTAATGAAAGCCCCACTCTAAATGGTTACTGTATCTGAAACATTATTAAACTTTAAAAAGGGAAAAAAACAGACCAGATGGCCATAAATAAAGGGAATAACACTGAGTCCATTTCATGAAACCATTAAAGTCAATCACATTTGACTCTTACAAAATACCCAAAACACGGTCAAAATGCAAACAGCTCCTTGTCTTTGGGTTTGATGCCGTGTTTGACTGAGGATCTCGTCCAGAAAAAACACCTGAACCGTCTCGCATCGCTGGCATCACCGAGAAGAAAATGCACAAATAAAGGACTTGATGCCAATGCATTCATTTCTAGTTGTCTAAACTTTAAAAAAGGGCAGCTCTTTTATTTTTACCGACTACAACAAGGTGTTCTTAACACGAGCCAAAGAGCCGGTTAAACTAGAGTCATTATCACAGATGAATTGAAAACGTCGCAACTTGAAGTGACAACCAATCAGTAAAAGTATGGAGCGCGGCAGGTGTGCCCTTGAGCATAGCTGATAAGTGTTCAGCCTTAAAGTAAATGCAGTTTAAGAGAAGCAGAACCATGCTGTGACAGCCCTGTACCCCCACACTCTGCTTTTAATGGCAATAACTCAGGAAAATAAACCTTTACATTTGATGTAAAGAGAGTTTTTGAGAAAGGAACATTAAATTCCACCAGATAACAGCAAGTGATCTTTCTTGAAATTATTTTGTACATATTCTTCAGCTGTGTGAAGTGTTTCTCATCGGCACCACTGTTTTCTCCTTCATCTCATTGCCAGAAAAAACAGGCAGCTTCATTAGTCATGACTGCAGCACCTAATTAAGTTTGTGCCACTCGTTTGGATTTTTTTTTGTAAATTTAAAAGATTCTCTGATGTTTCAAAGTGCCTCTGGGCCCTTATGTCTCCGTTGTCATTAAAATTGAACATTTCCTGTGCCAGCGTTTTGAGAGGGTATTGCCTAGTTTCAAATCAAAACTGTGAATCTCGTGGAAGTTTTTTTTTTTTTTTTGCCGCTTGCAAAAAGGTGCTGTGACAGCCTATAAATAGATTAAAAAAAGTAATGCCTCAGTTCTGTGGGACTTGTAAGCATGCCACATCTTTTGGATGACTAAATGCTCCGCATTGTGCTACCTTTCACCAAGCTGATTCAAATAAATTGGAGGCTTATTTGAAAGATGCATGCGAGAGAGCCTATTTGTTCACCATGGAAAGGCATTGTAATTAGCATGAAATGCATGCTTTGTACTCTCCCTCTCTCTCCAGCATCACTGGTGGAGATACTGGATAAGCACCTTCACACCACCCTCCCTCCAGCTCTCTGGCCTCCTTTTGCATTGTGGCCAATTACTGGTACAGATGGAAAATTTCACTTGACCCGGGGAATTTTATGAGGAAAATAAATAAAAAATTGCAATTCGACTCTTACGCCGATTCAAAGCAATGTAGTTAAAATTTCTCAGGGCTGATGAAGACATGATGAAATTGGGCACATATGACAAGTTGGCCACATGACAAAAGAGCTGATGAAACAGTGAGACAAACCTGGTAACTGTTTAGAGCAGCATCAGATTGCAAGGGCAAACAGCACTATAGGGCTGAATACATTTGGGGGGAGGAGGGGGTGGTGTGTGTGTGTGTGTGTGTGTGTGTGTGTGTGTGTGTGTGTGTGTGTGTGTGTGTGTGTGCGAGGAGGGGTGGGGGATGTGGAGGCTGCCATTGTTTAAACTTTGTAAAAAAAAAAAGAAGAAAACAAAAAAGAAACAGCATGCTGCAGTTGTGTCATTAATCTGTCAAATTGTTGTCCCCCTCTTGCTGGGAGTCACGCTCCTGGTGGATAACGGGGCCGAATAGTTCAAGTGTCGCACCGCTGAAAGCATATCACAAAGTATCATCCGTGTTCTTCACGTAACCTCTGCCTCCTTGCGTATAAGAGTGAATAAACTCATCATACCTCAGCAATGTTAGAAACGGGTGTTTGCAGAGGCTGCAGATGAGAACAAACAATGCAGGAAACAGGCCGTCTAAGCTGGCAGCGAGCAGATACAACTGTGTTGTTGCATCATGTGGCTGCCAATTAGCATGACAGTCTGATTTCATGTTAAAGATAAGTGCACAACAATGCTGACAGTGAATGCATCCACACTTAACATATTTAAGCTTAACAGTTTGCACGCTTGTGTTTCTGCATAGAGCTGTAAAGTTCATTTTCCACTATCTCCAAGAGCGATCAACAGCAAAGCATGGTGTGCTGGAGCTTTATTTTAACATTGTAAATAAAGTTGCAATGAGTGGGAATGGGGAGGGTTGACATGTCAAAATGGTAAACAAGTGAGTGCTTTACGTTGAATGGGGTCTTGTAGCAGGATCACAGTCCAGCACAGCAGTTCGAATTTGACAGTCACATCTTACTTTCATCTCGATCTAACGTCTACTGTAATGTAGATCGCTGATGCAACGCAACATCACCGATGTCTAGCAACGTGCAACCGTGACCGCGGTGACCATGGTGCTCATCACTTACGGTGAGAGTTTTAGCTGGACAATAAAAAAAGAAGAAGAAAAAGTAGCAACTGTGTAACCCCGCTGCACTTGTCGCGTGCTCTTCTCGTTACTAAAACACGAGAGTAAAAGTTTGGGGCGTGTTAATTAAGCGACTCCGGAAAGACATAATTGCTTAACTTAATATCGGATGTTCACTCATTGAGACTGGTGGTGTCCATGCACACACACACAACAGCAAAACTAGACAACAGCAACACAACAGGCGGTAAGGAGGGGGGTGGGTTGTGTTACCTTATTGAAGTTGTAGTAGCCCAAACAGTGGGCAAAATCCAGGTTCGGCGGTTCTCCTGGAATAGCATTCCCACCAGCCGTCGGGTAAAATCGTACATCCATGGTGCGTGAGGGAGCCGCGCGTTGCTGTAGCCGCAACGTTAGCCTGACTCTGCGCGGAGATCAATTTGTTTCTGCCGTTTACAATCCCAGCGCACACAGACAGAGAGAGAGCGAGAGAGAGAGGGGGGGGGGAGAGGCGGTGAAACTGACCCAAGCTTTGTTGGGTGGTGGTAGTGGGGTGAATGAGACAGTTTTTTTAGAGAGGGTGGGTGGGGTTGGGGTAAAGGGGGGGAAAGTTTTGATATTCCTCTTCTACACCCGGTTCAGCCGCTTCATCTCCGAGGAAGCCCACGTGAAGGTCGGACCGGACCGAGTAGAAGCTGTCCGTCAAGCAGCGGTGGACGCCGTGTGCTCGTGCATTTACACACAGCAGCTGCTGCTGCTGCTGCCGCTGCTGTATACAAAGAAGCCACGAGACCGGCGACCGAGAGCGTGGGTCCACCTTCTTTTCCCCCTCCTCCTCCCCCCTCCACCACCACCCCCTCTCCGGACGCCGACCACAAAAATATGAAAAAAAAAAACTGCAACAAAGTAGCAACGACAACCACGAAGTAAGTCCGCGCGCGTGCAACGAAAAAAGAGAAGAAAAAACAGTGCCGTGCTCAGAAACGCGTCCCTATCATGTCGTCGCCCAGAAGTTTATTTCTCCAACTTTAAGGGAAACTAGTCGGTGTAGCAGTTTTGAAAACGAGAAAGTGTCTAGTAGCTGGCGCGCGAGACCCCTCCTGCTAAATACAACGGTTGTAAAAAAACAAAACAAAAATGAAAACAAGCGAGAACAACACTCCGCAGATGGTGCAATTAGTGGATAGGGTGTAGTACAGTTGTTGCGAGTTCAGCCCTCGGCTCTCTGCCTGTCTGTCGGAGTGTGATGATGAACAAGCCGGGATGTGTGAACACGCCAGCCACTCCCCAAACACACCAAGCCACGCCCACGAAAACACTGCATTAAAGTCCATGTGACATGTTGGCATACGTGTAATAACTACAGAACTATTTATTTTTCTTCGCTTTATTCGTGTGAGTATTTGATTATATAGATATATAATTAACAGATACATATATGTATACACATACACACACACATAAGCTATACATTATATATATATATGCACACACACACAAACAAACAAACACTCACACACAGTATATAGCTAGTTTATATAAACTAAAGAGGGCAGCATGTGTATTCCCTACTAATCAACTAATCAATGCTGTTAGCATTAGCATTTGATAATGTTATAATTACTTACAGAGAGTGTGTGCGCTCAGATAACAAACACACACGCATATGTGTGTATTTTCTCTGAGCATGACATGCTAATGCTAACAGCACTTGATTAATTTCTTGGGAATGCACCTGCTGCCTGCTTTTTGAATTTCCTGTTCTATTAATTAAGAATTTTCTTCAAGCTTCGTTCACATTACTTCCCTGGAATGTTTTTGCAGCCTCCGTTCACACACTGAAAAACAGCTAACGTTAATGTGCAGACTAGATGCTAGCTGAACCTTGTGACTCTGATCCAGAATTTACCACAAACCGCTTCTTTCTGTTGTCTTCCTCCCGTTTCCGTATGTCCGCAAACTGAAGTCACGTCTACAGTCTTTAGTCGGTCAGCGTTCGGCTGCCGTCGCAACAAGGCTGTAAACTAGTTGGTGTGAGGATTTAGCCACTTGTTAGCAATCGCCCTTTTAAGACAGGTAAAAAGCTTTGAAATTCATGAGACATGTTTTGTATCGTTAATTAAAACCATAAAATCTCTTAAGCTTGTTTTGACTGCAGACCTTATTTCAGGCATCTAACCATAAACCCCTTCATGAACCATTGACTTTGAGATGAGGGAACTGGAAGTGCAAAAAATGCTAACCCATTTCCGGGTATTAGGACTCCTGCAGCGCTGCAAATACATCTAACCTTAATTTCCACTCTGGATATACTGAGTAACGCTTGACACAATGCAACTCTGTTGTTTTCCCGTAAATGTGTGCAGTAAGTCTGCAAAATTCTCCCAATACGCTTCACATTTTCTTTTCTTTTTCTTATAGTTTTTGAGTCAGGACAAGAGCAAGTGTTGCCTTTAGGAGGCTGTGGGAAACTGTTATTTGCGGACAAGCAGCTCAGAGATATTACTTTTGAGTGGAAGTACCAGAGCACTGGGTGAGAATAGGCATACACCAGGGATCCATAGAAGCCCACCTACTGTAAGACTGTCTGCACAGTTTTATAGCTGTACACTGAATGTGTGAGAAAAAAGTGAGTAAGATAGTTTATTGTTTCATGGTGAAACAGTTGAGAGGTTTGTGTAAAAAGAAAGTCATAAAGGAATAGAAAGCGAAGATCTGTAATCAAAACTGGGTGCAGTAAAAGAAAAATATCAACATACTGTTGAAGGAAATATAGTTTGTTTTCAGAAACAGAACCTAAATTAAATAGTGCACCTGCTTAATTCAGTTAATTAGTGTAAACGTTAAAGTGCACAATGTCAATAACATGCACGCCTGAATGAAACACAGCTGTAATTAACATTATTAATTACACCTGTGTCTTTGCTGCTACAAGTCAAATTGAAATGAAATATCCATAATTACATGTGCACTTTTAATTTCGAATCGTTTAAACTTGTCAAAAAGAATCGTCCAATCTCATGGTCATTACAGTTCTGGATGTGCAGCACAAAAAGAGTCTTTTTCTGTTCATCGGCCACATTCTTCCCTCCAGAGAGGAAAGCAGAAACATGGACGTCAATAATATCTGCCACGAGAACACACAAACACAAAGCTTTGCAGTTGTCTGCAAATGTCAGATTTTCTTTATTTACCATTACATATTTGCTTTCCAACATTTCAAAATGTGTGTTTTTTTTTATTTTATACCATAAGAAAGTACTTCCTTTAAGTGAACATCCCCTCCTGTTAATCATAATCCAATCTGCGATGTCACAGCTTTAGTGTCACCTCTTATCCATCAGAAAGCAGTACCAGGGTCTGTAGTTTAAAATAACAAGCTTTAAATTGGATACAGTTGGCAGACTGCTTTTGATATTACTTTGTCGCTCCTGTTCTGTAACGCAGTCACACTCTTTTGTGGAGGTTCAAATGTGCAGTAAGAGAGCATTTAAAAATATTATGTTCATATTCACTTTGTTCCTGTTAGTTGTTGTCTTTTCTTTGAAGTTTAATTTATGTACCCCTGATGAATTCCAGCTGGATGTGTTTGTGAACAGCTTGAGAGAGGGTTTGCGTTGACAGGTATTTCTGTGCATCTGTGTGCATTTACACTTCGATTTTACGCTTTTGTGATTACACTCCAATTATCTAAGGCTTGTCATTTTAAGGTATGCGTTTTCAATGGACCCGTTTAAACCATAAGAATTAAAACTTAGTTTGCATCCCGATCTGCTTTAAAAAAAAAAACAATACCTGTGTCTTACATGTGTTTAATTGGGATTTAAATTTGTTCGTTCATTAAACACAACCTCTACTTCCTCCACTTATCATAAGAAGCCAGCAGGTATAAAATAGAATATAGGTCAGGTGTGCAACATTAATGTTTTTAAACCTCTGAATATTTCTATGACGGATAATTGCTTGAATAATACCGCACACAGACTAATTCATGGATGTTGATAACACTGTATGCATAATAGTAATAACAACATTTATTTTGTATAGAATACATTTCTCTACTTTTTTCAGACAACATGTTTGTCCTCGATGAGGGTTCTCTTCAGCACTTGTTACGAGACAAGAAAACACCATGCAAGAAGGCTGTGCGTTGGCATGTAATGTGCGCACGCTTAATCAATGACATACAGTGCTAAACTCCGCCGTGCTGCGCTGGAGGAGATAATCCTCATTGGAACGCTCTCCAGAGCTCGCTTAAAGATGGTCAACAATCCACGGCAGTCGCCAAGAAATCTACTTTGTAATTATGGACACTTTAAATTCATATGCAAACCATTTCTTTTTTTGTCGTGTTCCTGTTTGATAGTGGCTCTTGCATGCATACTACACACACTGATACGCCCACCCAATCAAATCTCATTCACTCTCACACATGCAGACGCATGAAGAAGAAAAAAAAAACCCACGCAGTCTCCCACACACACCACATATCAGATAAGCAAGCTCCTCTACATTCCCAATTCAGCCTGGTTATTGGATGTTTGGTTTTCAATATGACACTAGCTGTGTTTGTGTCTCTGTGTGTGTTGTTGTTATTTATTCCTGTTCCTAATGTTGTTTGGCTGTGCAGCCAGGGAGCAGAATTAATTTCTTTTCTGTTGGTTGGGTATCAGTGTTTCAGCCAGATGAATTATACTTTTCCTACCATATGTCATTTCCTCTCAGCCTGGCAACACTGGAGCCATTTGGTTAACGTGAAAACAAATTATCTTCTGCTGGCTGCTGCTCAGATTCAATTAAGCGGTGCAGACTAATTATATGGATGTACAAAAGAGTAATAAATGCAAAAATAATTAATTAAACCTAATAATCTTTATTTACTGTACAATCCCCTTCATGTTGAGTGTGTGATTCTGTCAAACATGCGACACCTTCGAAAATAGCTGTCCGACAGTCGAATGTTTGTCAATGAAGCTCCACACAAGACGAATCTGTGTATTTCTTTTATCATGGTTGATTTGATGTGCAGGTGCTAGTCATGCTCAGAGATATTGCATTTGATCTCACCATCACCCATGTTGAAAATATGCATGCTACAGTGACATGCACGCATCAATCAGAACTCAGTGTGATGTGACAAACAAACATACAGAAAAGGAATAGTACATAATATTTCCTCTTGCATGTAGCTAATGTACCACTATACGCACAATTAACGGGAAGTTAAAAAAAACTATTTAAACTGGAAAGGGCTACACAAAAAAGTTTAAAAGTACAGCTTTGACACAATGGAAATATTGAAGGAAGTTGAACTGGCAGTTGAAATACAACGAGTGAAAGAAGATGGAATAGGATGCACTGAAAGAAGTTGAAGTTTTATTTTGATGTGTAAGAACAGAATAAAGTTGAAGTAGTCATTTAAGCGTAAGCCTGAGCTGAAATCGCGATTGTTGACCATGAAGTGTAATCACCGAAAGCAACGACATGAGATCAAGGAAGTGGACGTGCAACCACTTAAAGTAGTTGTTTTGTCAGAAGAGTAAGAAGTTAAAGCAGTTGGAATGTCAAAGAAATGAAAGCAATGGAAATGTGCACTGAAAGCAGTTGAAATGTTACTTGAACGTGACTGGAACTAGTTGGACCTGTTAAACCATCGGGCGGTGAGTTAAAAATGCTCTTGTGAATGGAGGCCAAAGGCAGTTTGAATATTAGTCAGAGAGTAAACGATGATATTTTCAGTCGAAATGCAGCATTGAAAGCGATTAAAATATCTGTTAAAGTGGAAGCGTCAGTTAACGGCGAAACTTGAAATGCCCTGAAGGCGGTTGGGTTTACGGTTGGGTGCAGCTGAAGCGTCGATGACAATGATTAAAACTGTAAAACAATGAAATCATGTTCAAGGCTGCTCATCAAGCACTAGTTGTTTTTTTGCCAAATTTTCCACAACCCCTTATTTGAAAAATGATAATAAACTGTCCTTGGGTTAATAGTGTTGACAAATCCTTCACTGCTGTCGCGACCTCTTCTCCTACTTTTATTTTACGTGTTTTGGTCTGATCTGAAATCTGAATCCACTTCGACAACATGAGGTCACTTTACCTTGACTGGCGGTGGCCTTGCTTATTGTTGTTGCTCAGTCGACCATGTAAAAGGGTTAATTAACTACCTTTACCACACTTCTGGCTCTATAGAAAATAACAATTCATCCATGTGAAGGGTCCTAATAGCTGTTTTTATTATAAGCAAGAAAGTGATACCTTTTTTTTAATTTCATTAATTTTTTTCTTTTACAAGTAGCATTATACAACAACCAAGGCAGAGAAAAGTTGAATTGCCTCTCAGACAAACATTATATATACAATTAGAAGAGTAAAATGGGCATATAGTTGCAAGACTGCACGGCCACTCTACTGAGACTTAACACACACACACACACACACACACACACACACACACACACACACACACACACACACACACACACACACACACACAGACAAATTTAAGTCTGACACCCTCTCAGAGATAGACAGTGGCCTGCAGCTAGACACTGAAAACATGAGAGGATAACACACTCCATACCTCACAGCGAACCATCACACGACCTGCTTTCAACTTCCATCACTGTGCCGAACACTCGTCCCGTATAAAATATGATAATAATTACGCTCTTCAGTTATTATCCACATTTTATTAAAAAATCTTGAAAGGCTGTGAGGTTGAAAGGGGGAGAAGAGAGAAGGGGAAAAAAGCAATAAAACCTAATCAATGGTGTTTCGGCAGCGATAATCTGTTTAGCAGCTCAGAGAATATGTCTCTCTGTAGAGAATGGGTTTTAGGCCTTAAGTCATCACACATCAGCTCTATCCTTCTGCTGCTCCCTCGGATAGATTCGGTAAGTGATGATAATAGCTGCAACATGATCATGAAGAGGAGCAGCGCTACTTATAAGAAGTGTTCTCTTTTTTTTTTATATAGCTGAACATTTACTTACAAAACTGTTCCATTACATCATGTTAAGTTCTATTGATTAGTTCACAGAGAGAAACAGAGGCTGACCAATCAAATTATTCAGGACAGTGTGCATGTGTTGGATGAAATTTACAGTTTCACAAATACATGCCCTGAATCAATAATACATACAATGACTTTGTGAAAGTGAAGTGAAAGACGTCGCTCATAGTGACAAACTGACAGATTTAGTGTAGCTGATTCTGCTGCTCCCCTCAGATAGTATAGAATAGTATAGTATAGAATAGTATAGTATAAAATAGTATAGTATCATATAAAACAGTATAGTATACAATAGTATAGAATAATATAGTATAGTATAACATTGTATAGTATAAAACAGTATAGTATCGAATAGTATAGTATAAAACAGTATAGTATACAATAGTAGAATATATAATAGTATAGTATAGAATAGTATAGTATAAAACAGTATAGTATAGTATAAAATTGTATAGCATAGAATAGTATATATAAAATTGTATCGAATAGTATAGTATAAAACAGTATAGTATAGTAAATTATACAATAGTATAGTATCGAATAGTATAGTACAGTATAAAATTGTATAGAATAGAATATAGTATAAAACAGTATAGCATAGAATGGTATAGTATAGTATAAAATTGTATAGTGAGAGAACCCACGGTTACACGGGCAGAACATACAAACTAAAACTAAACTAAAACATTGTATATAAAGGATAAAAAAGACTAAAATCTGACTAAAAGTAAGAAGCATGTTCTCCAAAAATAAATACTAAGACTAAAAAATGGCTGCCAAACTGGCTAACTTACACATTTTAGCAGCTAAGAACCATTGAACATTGAATCAACATTGAATCCACGTTCATTTGGTGGCCAGAAACACAACTTCAAATAAAGGCTCATGTTGATCCTTGTGTGCTTGTTGTGTAAACAGGTAAGTCTATGTCGTATGTAGTATTTACAGCTTGTCCATCCTCCCAAGTCGCTCAAGATGTATAACAGTAATAATGCTTTAAAAGGCAAATATATCGAACAACGTAGATACCAGTATTGTACAGTCCAGCCGCTCACTGCTGTGCTGCCTCTGGAGGCCAAAACTACCTGTTGAATCAGCAGCCCTGCTGCTAGCTAGCTAGTGATGGTCAAAATCTCACTTTCTATATTAAAAACAAGTAGAAAATAACTTGAAAAGTCTTGGTCAGTCCTCCTTCCAGCCACTGTTTGCGTTTTATGCTGAGCCCCCTGGGGGCCATTACCTATACACTTCTCCATTATGATGAGGGACTTTAGACATTAAAGGTAGACCAGATTAATGTTATGTCCTTGTTCTTTGCAGTGACTTTCTCTCCCTAGAATATCTTAGATTTTCACTTGGAATATGTGAAACGCAATTAATGCCAGCTGCTGTTTGTTTTTTAATTCGTGGACATATTGTTGTCTTCCAAGATCATCCTCAAAACAGCAGTGGATTTGATGTCGGCTGTTCTGAATCCTAATTTCTCCTCTCCTGCTCAATATTCATATAGTGTGTTGAATTGAAACATGCCAATAAGCAAAGACAATTTAGTCGGTAAATAAAGATATGGATATTCTCCTCAAGTGTTGCACACAAAATTAAATTATTTGCTTCTGTAATGGATATTGCCTGGGCAGTAAGTGAAAAACACCTTTTTGTTGCATACAGGACACACCGCTGGCTATTTTGTTACGAGTCACAGGCCTGCGTTGACCAATAAGGAACAAGGACTGCACACTGACAAAATCTGCAGGGTACGTTATTATATTATTCTCAATTAAAACCTGTCCTCAGCAGCATTAGTCATCTTAGCACTCGTCATTCATACTAATTAGCGCTTGCCTTCCATGCCACATGCTGGAAAAGGATATTTCAATATCCCATTAAGCGATTCCAAGATATGCCCTTGATTGACGTTCCCTTAAATCCGGGGGGTAATTACATTATATGCTTCAGTTTTTCTTTTAATAATTTCAGATTTCCTCAGGTTTTTTTGTTTTGTTTTATGTTTAATTTGTGTTAAATTCACCCACACAACAGTGTAAGAGGGAGAAAGGGTTAAACCACTGGCAATCTGAGTCAATTAATGAGAATAGCTCTTAATACAAAGTACATTTTAATAGTAAGTATGTAAATGAATATATGTAAATCACATAGCATTCGCTCTTCCTACTTAATGTGCAAAGTATGACTTAATTCAAAGACAGCTATCAAAACGATACACAGTGACCACATGGAAAACTATTCACTCCAGCGACCCTCGGCACCCTGTGATTTAGGAATTTACCATCCGTGTCTATATTTTGTGTCGCACCTTTGCAGAGGATAAAGTTTACGCTTCACACAATTTACTGAGTTGCTAATTTCAAGCTGCATAAAGGCCTAAACGGTTCTTCTTGCTGAGCCGCCACAGCACATGAGCCCCCTGAATTTGCATCCAGCTCACTGTCAGCAGAGTTCACCAGGAACTATTTTCTACTGAATGTAGACATAGGTAATCTAGATCATTTTTAAATGCTGTATGCGTCACAAAGAAAGTCCCTAAATGTCTATTGTACTTGGGGTCGCAGGTGACTTCTCAGTTGTAAAGATCTCAAGATATTGGTGAATAAAATATACCCTATTTTGGGGGGGATTTGGGTGCAGTGACCCTTTAAATTTGCAGTTAGGGGAATGCACTTCATTATTATGGATATGGTTAATGTGATTTAGATTGAGATATAATGACTCTCGTTGCATAATTTGGTCTTTAGCGCGTTTTTCGTTTTTCTAAATGGTAAAATAATCAGAACTATCGTTTCATGGCTTTAACACAAACACATGCACTCCACGTGTCGCTGTCCTCTTTTAAAATGTATGCCACACAAAAAATATTAATTACAGTGGGTTTTGACAGAACATCTGTTCTGTCCAGAAAGGTTTGCTCATGAAAAATATTACAAATGTGTCCCAGAGCGCTGCACATATTCTAAATTGTCCTGTGTAATGAGTTTTGTTGTTGTAATGAACGTCCAGTGCATGATGATTAATAGTTCTGGGCTCTTGTTTGTGGAATGCAATCAGTTACTCTGTAACATGTCAGCGCAAAAACCTCCTTTTGTTTGTCTCGTCTTAACAGAGGAGAAGCAGGCCTTTGTTATGCCTCACATGTAAATTACAGTGTTCACGGGGTAATTGTCACCTTATCATATACAAAGAAAAAGGAAACTGTCAACTGTCACACGATTATAACCTATTCTCAGCACAGTGGGAGTGTCAACACACCATTATGGTAAAGAAGAATCACAGGTATGTTAATACATGGAGTGTGATTCAATACACAGCTACCTACATCATGTGTAACGTCGAATGGGGTTTTTAAGCCGGATTTTCTTCATCATTTTGCAGCTTGGAGTCATTTTTCTTCATCAAAGTCAATCAAGGCACATTATTTTTTCATCAATCCTGGTTTGAATGCTGAGCTTTCTTATTGATTACAGATCTTAACCATTGTATCTTCTTCTGCTTCCTTTATTTCTTTGTTTAAGGTAACATAAATATCAATAACAAGCTGAACATGCTACTGTACCATTAGCTGACTCTGGGAGAGAAATGTTTACTGTGCTGCAGCAAAGTGCCCTGTGTAACGTTAGACAGGCGTCCGCCTGTTATTTCTGCAGAGTGAACGCATTTCTTTAAGCCAATTATTTTTGGACCTTTTTGTGATTTGATAGTGGACAGAAGAAAGGTGACAGGAAGCAAGCAAATGAGGAGAGAGAGAGAGAGAGAGAGAGAGAGAGAGAGAGAGAGAGAGAGAGAGAAGGGATGCATTGCAGCAAATGTGAAAAAGTGATTATTGTCACATTTTTTGAGCTCCAGACCATATTGTTCACGTGTACATAGAGCAGCCTTGACGTCATCATGAGATTTGAGTTTTAAGCTGAAAGTGCCGACTGTCAGTAGAGCCGCTAACGTTCAGAGCAGAGCATTCAGTGGTAGTTTATCATTACTGCATCGAAGGCATTTCCCTCTTAGCTTTAGTTTGTTGCAATGATTCACCCTAAGCTAAAGCTAGACCACAGAGTCAAAGCGAAGACAGAAGACAATAAAATTAAGCAATGACACTGTCCCTGCAAAGTCTTGTCTGTCTTTATCCACTAAAAAGGAAAACCAGCATGTGTATACTGGTACATTCAGTATACCTTCAGTAGCTTGCATACTAATACTATTAAGTCTAGTTAATAATGTGCTCTCTCCTTGTCACTATTACATAACATGTAACCATGAGTAGTTCGGACACCCACAAAACCAGCCTGGAAATGAAGAAAATCTGGGAGTCCACGGAGCTGAGCCGTTAGTCGTCAGAGCCTTGGCCACGACCACCTGAAGCTACGCTTTGATTGGCAAGTCTGCATTCAAGGGCGGGCTTAGTGAAGTGTCACTTGTGACCACTTGAATAGAACAAAGTGCTTTATGGGAGTTGTGGCCTTCATTTTCCAGAAATAAAGAAATGCATGGACTTTTCTTTAGCAAAGACTCAATTGATATTGTCTTCAGATCATGAGTTTAAACTTGGCTTGCGGCAAAACGGATGGTGGGAGCCACAGGGGGAAAGGTGTTCTAACCAGTCCTGTTCTTTCCCACATATGTCCTCTAATCACTGCAATAATGCGGATCCCTCTGCAACATCAAAGAAAGGTCATTCTATTTGATCATATGTGACCATCCCCTAATGCCTGTCACTGGCCATATTCTTGTGTTTATATCATGGGGTTTGGAGGAATCCTCATGAATATTTATGCCCCCACTGCAACTGAATGCTCAGCATGAAATGAAATACTGTGCTGCTGGAGGGCTGTTTGCCTTGAGACACAAATCTAAATCTACATATTGTCCGTTGCATACAAATAGAAGTGCTACCGGCTTGAACCTGCAGGCTACTTCGATCTACCAGTCTGTTCAAAATTGAAGATACCAGGGCAATTTTTGCTGTGCGTCAGTAAATTTAGTTTTAGTTTCATTTACAAATGTGTGTCTCATTGAGTGAAATTTCATATGAACATGTATTTTATTTTTTCCCCCCAATTCCTCCAAAACTGTATTTTTTTTTTTTTTTTACAAAGGGATGTTCGCTGCCTTACAATCACATCGCTGTGAGCACCAAAACGGACACAGAGCATCGACACTATGAACACAGCATCATTTTCCGGCTACATTAAAATAACTGCATTTTCTCTTCCATGGTCCAATAACTGAAGAAAGGATCTTGATTTGTTTTCCCCTATGGCTGCAAATCTCATTTTTATAGCACAAGATATTACGTGCAAACCAATTCCAAATCCAACTACTTTTCCATTATCACAATAAAAATCGGTGGGGTTCATTTTTTATGATGGCTGAATGTTGAAATACATTAAAAAAACGGGTCTGAGAATACCCTTGCCCTCTTGGCCGTTGTCTTTTGAATTAAATGTCAACACAGGTGTAAAACAAAAATGTAACCTCACAGGCCGTTGAATATAAATGTGCCATTTGCTGATATAGATGAGCGTGGAGGAGAAAGAGGCTCATCTCTGCTCATAAATTAACTAGGGACCGTCCGTGGTTGAGTGACACATCTTTGATTTGTAGCGAGCAATTAATTTCAATCCAAATCCTCCATGCTCGATTCTCAAAGCGTCCTGCATCCCAGACTGCCATGCAGAGGGGGGGAAAAGGCATATATAAACCGCCATTGAATAAATGACATGTCATGCGACCTTTCCGAATAAGACGTTTGCTGGCGTAAGCTAAAGCAAACGCGAGTTCAGACCGTCGTTTAAAGAAACACGTGCAGCCGGTCGGTTAACTAGTCAAAACTAATTGCCAACGGTGGCTGGTGACAACCAAATTTAATGATTTCCACCACTGATATTTTTCCTGTGTAATTGATTTCCACAGTGTAATTATGTGTGTGTATGTGGGGGGGCTGGGGGGCGACAAATGCAGTGTTTTCAGCAGAGCGCTCGTATTAAGTTGTGCGAGACGGCTCAGGAGGACAGCCAGTTTGGACAGGAGAGGAACAGAGGGGGTGGCTGGATGCAAGCCATGACCCTTCTACTGTCTCTCTCCAAAACTGTCATTTCCATTAGTGTAGACTCACCAGGGCCCTGACAAACTCTCTCATCCCTTCCAACTCTATTCGATTGGACAGGCACTGAACTGTGTCGTTAAATTCTTCATAAATGGTTGTGTTTCCTGAAGCATGAATAGCTCCACAGTGCCGGTAAATGAAATCAGTATAAAAGTATATAATGGGCAAGTTTCTTATAATGTTTGGACCTTTTTCGCCTGGAATGTGAAATAGGATTTAAGGAGCGCGGTTATGGGGGTTAGGACCTGGAACTCATCCAATGTGTGTTCTTGAGTGGTGGAATTTAGATGTGCAATAACGATAGTTGTAAGATCGTTTTCAACGTGGTTGGACCATAACGACTGTTGTTGGGGACTGATTGTGATATTCAGTTCCTTTCACTCTGATTCAAATAGCAAGAGCATGCATTTTAACATGATATATCTTATCTAACTTATAGATTGTGTGTGTGTGTGTGTGGATGCTGCCCTGTGCGGATCACTCTGTGTCACACACCATCTACAACAATGCCAACATCAGTGAGGAGATACTTATCTTCTGTATTAAGGCACGCCTGCAGGTTCTCCCCATAAAATATAACTTATCACTGTGGTTCCCGTCCACCCATTCACCCCTCTGTATGCTACACGACTCCCCTCAACACCTGGAGTCAGTAGCTCACATCATGAACAGTTGCCCATCACTTAAAGGACTCTACATTGCCAGACACAACAGACTTGTGGACCTTATTGCTGCTCAGATTTCCTGTGCGGCAGATGAAACACTTTCCAAACACATGACTGTACAAAATGAATGGTTTAACTCACCTGCAAACACTTTTTTAGGAATGCCAAATACACCTGATATTATCATCATATCTCACAATTCCAGAAATGTTAGGCTATTTGAGGTATCATGTGCATTTGATCTGTTTATGGAAGACTCTTACTATTCTAAGACTGTAAAGTATCAATCATTGATATCCACCATTGAGAATCTGGGCTACAAATGCCAGCTTATCGTGCTGGTGTTTGGTAGTCTAGGGCATGTGCATAGGCTGGCGATACGTGGACTACGCGTAGGAAGCATGCTTATCTGGAAACGGAGATGTTTCTTGTACCCCTGAAACAGTATAACAATGTGCTGATCTGTTTTATCCTGTTGGATCATTCAAAATATTTGATTCTTACTGAAACCTGACTTGTAATGTGGAATCAAATAAAGTATATAAAATGTGTTTTGCCTTCGTGGATGCAGGAAATATAATTCCTGATGTGAAATAAAACACACATGAAAAAAAAAGCAATAGAAAAAGCAGCATTGTCAAAGACAAAAGACTGAGAAGACAAAAAAGAGCAAAATTGAAGAAGAGAAGAGGGAGAAGAGAGAGGGGCATGACGGATGAAATGCTCTCTACAGACAATCCATTTACTCCCAAACACACCTTGGGTTATTGAGAACGATAACAATGCAGCAAGGCCCTTTTGTATTGCAGCTTGCACAGACACATGTTTCTCCTAGGCTGACATAATTGCCATTCTTCCTCTATTTTCTATCTGGGCAACATCAATCTCTGTTGCCGGTCTGTCAGAACTGTCGGAGAGACGGTCGGGGCTCCTCCGTATCAGGGGCTTTGTGAAGTGCTGGAGCTGAGCATAAGATGCGGCGAGAGGACGAGAGATCATACGACCGGCTCAGCCCAAAAGACTCCGTCCCTCTCTTCCTGACATCACGTGTCGCCAGACAGATTTAGTGCAAAACTCTGACTTTGGCACCAAGAGCTCCACGCAAGCCGACACCAACAAATGTATTCTTGTTGTATCTGAGACGTCTGATATCACATCAATAAGGCCTTTAAAATGGAATGACAAAAAGCAGGGAACCATGCGACAGTGAATACACATCCGAATTAATAATGATGGAAATGATGTGAAGGAATCAGATTTGAAAAAGAACACTTTGAATCACAATGTGCGAGATTGCGCAGTCGGGCAAAAGTACGACACCGAACAAAACACCAAAGAATATCCTGTGCACTGTGAACGTAGACTAATCACTGTTTCAAACATATTTTTTTTTCACAACTTTGGGATGAAAAAGATTCTTTGAGGGGAGAAGCAATATTTCACTGGGTGAAATAGGTGCAGGCAATCTGCCTTTGGAGTGGAGAAGGCAGCAGTGTTTTATAATGGAAGAAATTCAATGTGACATGTCGAGAATGAATTGCTCAGTCAACCAGAAATATCCCTTGTTCTAATGGCTTGGGACATTCAGTGGCGTGTTCTCTCCTCCCCCTCCCTCCCCCTCCCTCTCCCCCCCATATTCCTCTCTATCTCTCCTTCCCTCTATCTCCCTCCCCCGTCTGTATAAACACAACACACACGTGTAATGAATAAGGTTATTGATAGTCCTTGATTGCCGGAGTGCACCTAAAATATGCAGCGACTAAATGTGAACCGAAGGGGCTCGATGGAAGCGCAGCATAGCTGACCTACAGTGTGAAAGAAAGAAAACGGCTTAATATCATAGCTAACATGATTATGATTGTGCCTGTAATATCATTATTATATCAATACAAACCCTGAAGCAGTAGATTGTTACTATTTATACAAAACAAACAAAACAGAAACCCAATTATGAAAACTATTTTAGGCAGATGGATATATTTGGGAATTTAAATATGATATTAATGTACATTTTTGGGCTGAATGGTTTGAGGAAAATATTCAAAAAAATAATGTGATTTTTTTTAAGCAATATTAAGGGTGAGGCTTAAATTAGTTGTTCTATATAAATTTAACGAGCCTGTCTTTGTGGTCTACATGGTTAACGAGATTAAACCGGACTTTTACAAAAATAATAATATAAACATAATTAACATGACGCAAACTATTTCACAAAATGCAATGATACTCAAATACAGTCATGACATTCAAAAGTGTTGTTATATTTATTGTCAGTAGTTGGTATGTCAGCCTCTAATGCTACCGCTAACAGCTCTGTGCTGTAGCTGCTGAAGCTAATGTTAGCATTAGCATCACAGACGCCACAAATCTGATTCTGAGCTTGCAAGTTTAATTTCCTGTCTGTCATGTAGACTCATCAACTGCCAAAACCAATCATCGGAAAGGGAAACGGAGCGATTAGTCTTCCTACATGTGTAAACAGCACGCACACAAGCATTTTACTTTTTACGTTAATGGGTGAGTAACGAATAGCTGGCTTAAACGGTTATTTATGACATCATACTTACCATCTTTCAAGTTCAATAGATGATACAATTGTTGCCTGATGTTCTATGATTACTTTAAAAGACATTAAAGAGTAAAAAAAAAATCGCATTTAATAGCAACGTAATGCTTAAAGTGAAATTTTCAAAGGAATATGTAAATGAACTCCAGAAGCATGGTGAAATGATCGTAGCTTTTATCTGCGTTAGCGGGCTGAACATAACGTGGATATATAGCGATAGAAATGTATTTTCGCAGGTCACTGCCATGTTGTGATACGTGTGCTCCTCCTACTGATTCCCTGCTCAGTGGCGATAAAGCATGCACTGTCATGTATCCTTTTGCATTACTACTCTTTGAGTGTATACACACCGTGATTGGCACTTCAGATATTCATCCTGTCCACAGAGCATGTACATGAAATATGATTTCTTGAGAAGTGTAATCATGGGTTGGGAGATTGCTTTCTATTATCCAGCAGTGAAAATGATAAATTGGTGCTGGAGGGTGTCAGTTTCATCGCGGGGCTATTTTACACACATGCTCAGTTTCATTGTGTTAGGTGTCTGATCTAAGTATTGTTGGAGATTGTGATGATTCTCCCCTCTCATCAACAGGGTTTTGTGAGGGCCGACGCAGCGTATAATCTGTTCTCGGGATGAGTTAACCCGCAGTCTGCCGGCAGAGCCCGGACACTATATACACCTTTCTTATTCACACAACTTAGCCGCTGTCCTTGCAGTGAAATGCAAATTGGAAACAAACCAAACTCGGAGACTAAAAATATCACAGCATTAAGATAGGTTATCTAGCTCCAGATAACAGCCTGCACAATACATTACATATTAACCGGCGTTCACACTCGGGTGTTTCAACACCTGTGTGCAGGACAAGATCACAGAGAGGATCGTTTTTCAACAGCGGGCCTGGTTTCCATTAATCCTTAATGCGAAACATCAGAATCATAAAAGTATGTTTTTTTTGTACATACCAAGAATGTGCCTTGGTGTTCAGTGCGCACAGTAGTTACAAAGATTAAACAATAAAGCAAAGTACTGCAGTCAAGAACATGAATAGAAAAATTACCATAACATGAAAAACACTATATATACATATGCAGCCATATATAAACTGTATTATAATAATTATATGTGCATATCGGCTCTTGGAAAACAGTTGTTTAGGAGAACCAGTTAAGTTTTAGCAATCTAAAGTGTTTCATTACAAAAAAAAAATCATGTTTGTTGTTTTTGTTTTTTTATCAAACCAGTGTTTTATTAAAAGAAAACATACTATGCTTATTTCTTATTTCCTTTACTTCATACTTGCATTTACTATAACATGTTAACATACTTTTAATGTTTCTCTACTGTCTATCTGAATAAACCTGTACTCACTCTCTGTCTTAAACCATCTGTTTTAGCACATTGTGTTGCTAGGCAATAGCTTGTTGGATTGAGCAGTTTGATACTTTATAATGATAAAGCACTTAGACCTGCTTTATCATGAAAAAAGTCATGAATATCTTGACGTTTTTACAGCATGGCCTTTATTTGTTGGCTGCAAAGTGAACACAGATGTGTTAAACAGCGTACAGATGTGTTAAACAGCTATGTGTCCTATGGATGGGATGTATGGGGAAGTTAAAGCGGGGCTCTTTGTGTTGCAGTATCCTGTCCATTTTGTGAGATCCACAGAGATCCACGGGGTGTGAGGTCCAACAAAGTGGGTCTGGAAAATTGTCATTAGATCATTAGCACTTGGAAAAACCCCTTCCTCTCAGAGCTAACGCACCGTTGTCTATTCACACAGACTCATCTCCTCCCGAACTCTGGCTGCGCAAAGCTAATACTCTCCGAGGCGTTAACATTAAGCCGGGCCACAATGTCCGAAAAAAAGGGGGCTCCCTGTGCAGCCCCATCCAGCGCCCTGTTTAGAGTCAGCGCACCATTAGTCAAATCTCCTCAGCCATGAAAAAAAGAAGGAAGGGGGAGGGGGAGACAAAAAAAAAATCAAAACAGAATATGCATGCATAAAATTCAACACATTTGTTCCCATGGTAACCATTCAGCATGTCATTCACTTGTCAAGCTGCATCAGGGCCGATGGGGTCCATTGTCTGGGTCCTGGTGAGCATGGTTGCCTGGAACAGAGCCGGCCCCCTCTTCCTCCCTCTGACCGACATCCAGGTCATTCACCACGCTGTTATTTCTCTTTAATTCACATTGGGCTCGTTTTTTCATCGCTAATCACACGACAAATGACCACCACAGACCCCCCCCCCCCCCCCCAAAAAAAAAGGGGATAATGCAGTGCAGTACTGAGGCATGGCTTTTATGATTCTTATGAATAGGAGAGGGGGGTATGGGATTAGGGAGAAATTCAGGGCCCCTACTCTCAGGCCAACACCTCAAAGATTTTCCTCCCTTAGCTTATAGATTTGGTGGGCGGTGAAGGCAGCGCAGAGCTTCAACGTCTATGACTGGCTGTCAAGATCAGTTTAACAGTCACAATGGGAGAAAAGGCCATTTGACTTCTGTAATCTTTTGGAACATGCTCCAGAGTTGCCGTTGATTGGCACTGTTCAACTACCCCCCCTCCCCGTGAATAGCACCGCTGGGTGTTAAGCTTGTGCATCGGCCGTTTTTTGGATGCTTTGAAAACGCTCGTTAAGGTGCATTCGTTCTTTATCTTTCTCACAGAAATGATTGCACGAGACACCGAGTGGAAGGAGAGCAGCGTTGCAGAGCGGTTTGTTTTGACTCCTGCATGTTCTGTTTTGATGAACATTGAGCTCCGCACAAAACAAATACACACTTCCTCCTTGAGTTAATCATCAACCCAACCTTTAGCTTGTTAACACGACACATGTGCAAACGTTGGCCGTGAGGCCAATCGCTCTGTTGTACTTGTTTCCATGACTACGGCGGTTATGAAACAGGGAAATGCACCCTGTTTTTGGTGATACAGGTTAATCTCTTAATTCCTACCCATCTAAAGCAGATTGCATCTATCGATGGTTGCTCTTTACAAGTTGATGACAGCATCAACGCAGCACCGATTATGAAACGCTGCGTGGTGGAGGCTCCCATGGACGCGTGGAGAGCAGGTAGTCGGTGTGTTTGTGAGCTGCGGACGAGTCCTCCCGAGGCGTTTGGTCTAAACAGCCGTCTGTCAACACAACAACACGGCCGCTCCAACCAATCACCTGCCTCGGACAATCAATATATACATCACCGGAGATAATATATGGCATCGAGCAGTGTGTAAATCTGTGTTGTCACTTGATTGCAGTTTTTATACCGTCTGCTCTTCTGCTGTGTTCACTTGAAGGGATACTTCACCCAAACCTACATGGCAATTTTGTCAGAATAACACTGTAGCAGTTTCATCGACAGTAATAGATTTTTTTAACCACATTCCAGTCTCATTAGTCATTATTCAACGGATAGTACACCTTCAACAGACACCAGTACAACCTTCCTATTTCCCAGGGATGAAGCAGAAATCCGGCTGTTCTAACTTGTAATAGCATTTAATGAGAGATAGAGCTCCAAGCTAATCGCACAACGACTAAACGTCAGCACATGAGCATGAGAAATGAATAAACGACTCGATTCTGGTATGTAAAGCATTATCTCTGGTACACGCAATCAAACAGCATGATAATACACAAGACCGTGTCCGTATGATAGATGACCAAATAGCAAAAATGCACAGGAGGTAAGAATTCATTAAAATGTCATTGTTATAATAAAGAGAATATGATAAATGGATCTGTATTTACATAGCAGTTTAGAGTACGGGCCAACATTTACCCGTTCACACACACCACAAGGTTAGTGGACAACCCTTTCCCCCTGAGCCACAGCCATACCACAGTGCACTGGTATGTGTGAGGCCGCAAGCACTGAAAGGTATTGTGTTTTTACAACTTTGTAACACAAATATAGTCTATATATTATCATATAGTCTGAATATTTTCTGGAAGAACAGATTGGTTTACAGTTTTCCCCTCAGACTGTGGTCGTCTTGTGATGAACAGGAAATCCCGTTGTTATAGAAAGGAGAAGTTTAAAACCCAATTCACACCTTAGATTTTTATTCAAATATTTTGCCTAGACTCTAGTCTATTGAAAAGCATGTTTTTTCAAAAGAAAACAATCCTGAGCCAAGAAAAGCAATCCTGTTTTCAGCTTGGTTAGAATGCATTTATCTGATAATAACATTTAAAAGATCATGCTGAGATCGAGCTAAGAAAGAATGTTCTCTGAGAGTGTACTCTGAACTCATGAAGGGACACGTAATTGTTCAATCATGAATTTGGAGAATCATATTTCCCTGTATCGTTTAACAAAACAAATTTAAATGAAATGAAAATAGCAACTCCCATGATTATCTTGCATTGAAAAGCAATTTTGTGTCACAATGGAAGATTGAGTTTACACTATATTTTATGCGTGGTAATGACCACGGAGTAACACACAAAGTTAAACCTCACATTTACTGGTCACGTTTAGAGTCAACTTTGTGTTTTCATGCCGTCTGATGTGATTGAAAGCAGTATAGAACTGTTGGACAATCGCACGGAGAGATTTGGGATAAGCCTCGGCAAATAAAAAAAGACCCGAAGGTGCACTCTGGCCCCTGCCACAAAGTGGAGGGTGTGAGAAATGGGGAGTTAAACAGTACCCAGGTTTCGGGGGGCTTCATAATCATTTCTCCTCCGCGGTGAAAAGTTTGGGGTGTGGGAGTCGTGCCTAAATGGACGCGAGGCGCGCTCACAGCCAGCATCGGGCCTAATGAGGCATTAATCGGCGGTGTGGGATGTTGCTCTTTAGAAAAGCGCAGGGTCAGCAAAGCACAATGAAGATGACAACAAAGACTGGGAAGGCAGTGGCCCAAATGAGTGTTTCTCTGAACTGTATGCTCAGCAATCACTTCAAAAGCACCACGACAGAATATTCACCACATTTCAATTGAAAACATATGAAAGGGCCTTTGAATGCTTTTGTTTGTAGATTTTCCTTTATTCACAAGAGTGATTAACCCCCCCCATGCACGTCCACACACACATACACACACACGCACGCACACGTCAAACTACTATGTTAGTTTTAAGCATTTCCAGCAAAACACAATAGGCCTTATTTGTTTTGATGGACATGTTTTTATTCCCTAATAATTTATGAGGCATTCACAAGACTGAGTTATTATAATTGCACACAAAAGATTTGCGTGCAACACAGGCTAGAAAATCAGCTGCTGGTCGACCCGGCTCTTAACTCCACCGCATACTGAACAGTTTCTCCATAAACACGAGAAGGATGGAGAGAAGAAAAAAAAAAAGGTTGATTTGTTTTTCATATTTCTCTTCGAAACTGTAGATTGTTTGATATTCATGCCATTGCGCCACTGTTTGGATTGCCTCTTGAGCTTTTTTCAGTCTTCAATTTGTTTTCATTGTACTTGGCATTGGGAAATAAAACAAACAACAACAACAAAAAGGTTATTGGATATGTTTTACTTGAGGAGAACATTCAGTACTGCCTCTACATTAGCTAAAATGCTGAGGGTAAACTAGGTCGACTATAACATTGTGTTATTTTTGTCACCACTGGGTGCCTTTTATTACCAACTGGACTGAAATAAAAATGTCTCCAAAGGTAGCCTGTATTAAGCACATGGCCAATGATCATAAACTGTTTTTTTTTTTTTTTTAATATTTGGTTCATGCTACCACAGATGGCTGATAGACCCCGACCATCTGGATGTGAACGTCCAGCCTAGAATGTGTGCGTCCCGGAGCAAAGTGACAATCCCCCGATACAGTGGAGGGTCCGGTTTGATCCGCCCACGTAGATATCTGACACATTGAAAATATAAGTCTTTTGTTCCACGATGTAGAAATGAGACATAATTGTTATCTCGGGGAGCTGCGGCTCAGTGGGCGACGCAGGTCGTCATTTAACCACGAGGTCGGATGCTCTATCTTTGGCTCCGACTTGTTTAAATGTCCTTGAGCGAGACACTGAACCCCAAAGATGCTCCCACAGCCGCCCGCTGAGTCATGAAATGTTTAGGAAGGTCAAATTTCATGTATGTACCTGTAGGCCTATGTATATACATTTAAGTTTATTTTATGATTTGACTGTTATTGAATAAACTCAATTATTTGGATTGGATTTGGTCGAATACAAGGTACAATATTTACATTACATAAATTACGTCATACAAATACGAAAAAGTCAAAAACATAAAAAAAAGAAATCAATGAAAGTTCAAGGAGGGACATGAGGAAGCTAAGCTTATCATGTCCTGTCTCTTCCTGACATTACCATGTTTAATTTACATATAGCATATATATTTGTGTGAAATAGTAATTATCCAAATCTGAATATGAGCTATATATCCAACACAAAATAATAACAAAAAAAGAAAGAAATGAACAAATCTAAAATAAATTAGCTCCTATAAGTTAAATAATCATTTTAACTAGCATAAACAATGTCCTAGACTCATATGGTTACATTGCTGTTTATCTGCTCTGCTTTATATACAGTATTCATGTCTGTGCACCCGTAGGGCAGACCATGACACTGTGATTACAGCTGTTCCAACCTGGCTAATGCTAACAGTGCAACCACTTATTAGAGCTGACTCAAACCTGCAACAGATGTCTTTGGCCACTTAGGCGGCGGAAACGAGCTGCGAACTCAGGATTGACAAGTTACCACGAGACTCGTCGGCATATGTTTGGCTAATTACATGTCCAAGCGTCTATACACGTAGCAACAATAGCATTCACGTGGGCTCGTGTTTCTGGTCATGAAAGTAACGAGATCGGAAAGAGAAGGGTCATTCCGTGTCATTTCATCAAATGCCTCCCACCTGACCATCTCAGAATGTCCTGAAAAAATTCAAGTACAAAGACACTTGTTAATAGGACAAATCCAAATATTAGGTCTCTACTGTCAATAGTTTTCTCAAGAAACATCATTGAATGAAGGGTAGTTTAGACGGTTTTTGGCATCATACTCTGAAAAGCCATTTTTAAACAGCAATATCTGGAAAACTATCTCACCTGTGGCCTTCAAAATTTCTACAGTGCATATCTGTTACTAATAGCCTCCAGACATGGAATATCGGGGGTGTAGCTCAATGATAACCTAGTCTGGTAGGTACTTAAAATGTGGCTTGTTGAAATAAAGTAGTACATTTGAAGAGTGGCTAAGCTCCCATTTTTGCAGATAAAAGACTTCTATCACTTCTGCCTCTATCTCTGGTGTTAGCTTAAACATTCTACAAAATATGGTTTCTCTCAGATGATTAGTTTCACGGATATTAAGGCTAAAAAATGGAAGTAAACACATTTACTTTGCCCAACTTCAGAGTCATATTCCAAAAAACTGACAAGTATCAGGTCCAAACTTACTTTTTTTGAAAGATCATATTCATCATAAAATAAAATGAAAGATCATAAAATCATATTAAAAAATCGGGAGGGTGTTTTGCCTCAATTTGTCGCAGTGATTTTTTAAAATCCTGACATTGGTGGGGTTTTTGTGGCCGTTTTTGGTACTGCATGTCCTAATAGTCTACTAGTAAACACCACAGGAGGGCAATTCAATTGTGTTTTTTACCATTTACCAAAGTCTTACATGTGACTAAATGCTACTGATAAATTAAGCCTCATGAAAACATTAAAATGTAGCACAGTTGTAGTTACAGAGGGAATAAGTCCTTGAATGTGAGTTAAACACCCTGAAAGCAGCTTTTAATGTCTTAAACCATGAACAAACATAGCATAATATTGAAGACTGTACATTTTGAAGACTGTACATTTTGTCATACTTTAAGTATATAAATTACACAATCAAATCAAATTTTGGATTTGTCCTATTAACAAGTGTGTCTTTGTACTTGAAATTTTTTCAGGACATTCTGAAATGGTCAGGTGGGAAGATTTTCAGAAATTTGATGAAATGACACGGAATGACCCAGAACACATCATCATTTGCTCCGTTGTTATTTTATTGAATGACATTATCTCATTTATTCACTTGTTGCTTTGAGGTTTTGTGAAAATTCCCTCAGATTTATATTTTTGCAGTTTTGCATCTGACTTGTGTTGTCAAATCATATGACATGTCAAGGCAGTGATTGCCGCTGCAGCTGTCAATAGTATTGGTAACATCAGCTGAAGGTCTGGGACAGATCAGGGTGCCTTGAAGCATAAACATATGTTTTAAAGAATGGACTTCTGATTTCTGAGTGCATACTTATGAATCATACCTTAATACTAATGTGTTTTTAGAGACTATGTGACCACTGAAATGATTGAAATGAAGACACCATCTGTGTTACCTCAGTGGCAGGGGGAGCGATATAAATGCGATAGATCACTCCCTTTAAATACAGATTTACAAAATGAAATAAAAGTGCAACAATTAACAGGCTTTTACATGACATTTACCTGAAGCCATGGTCACGTAGAAACCGGAGGAGTTGACATGCTTGGCTAATATCCAATAATAAAAGAAAAGAATAATTTTATCGCCAAATAAATCAATTACAGTGAAAGAAGAAAGTAAACAGTCATTACGGCGCTGGAGATTGTGGATGCTTCGGTGCCTCGCTGTAGAGTGTATTGATTTGAATTGCCTCCCAGACACTGCCTCATCACGCCACAAACGACATTAGACTTTGATTGAAAATGCCTTTAAAGTTAACTGCTGGAAAAGGTAATTTATTTGGCAGCTACTTAATTTATTCCTCCTCCCATGCTACATTCGCCGGAGTGATCAATAATCAAATGATTTCACTGATTATGTGAAATGAAATGTACGGGAATTAGCTCATGTGGCAATCTTAGACAGCTCCTCATATTACAGCGGAAATATGGGATGTATTACACGGTTGCAATAGTTTTATGGAGCATATGAGATGGATTTCGAGAGGTGTCTGCCACTTACTCTTGATCTCTTGTTAAATGCAAATGAGCGCACTCAGCGGCATCTCAGTGAGCGAACCTTTGAACAAGGGGGAAACAAATGGCTGAGAAGAAGATGGAGTGGTGCAGCAGCAGGCCCAAATATTTCTCTTTGGTTTGGCTTGAATTTTAACTGTTGACCTTGTGTGTGTGCACAGCGATCAAAGCGACGGATCCTTCAACTCTGAAGGAGATACCGAACTTCTATTTTTGACATGTGCCTGTCAAAACTGTTGCCGTGGCAACGTGGACACAATGCAAAGTGGGGGCCTCGCTCACCGTTTGCCTGTCCAGACGGTGAATTAGAAAGTAATTTCGCTGTCGGTTTCTGCACTGTGTCATTAACCGCTTCATCTCCGGGAACGGCAGACAGCTCGATTGCGTATTGACCTTCAGCACAAAGTTGCATTAAGAGCACCATCGACACTTTCTTTTGCTCTCCTCGGAAAATGTCTTAAGCAGGAAAGACAATGAACTATTCACCTTAACAAGCTCTCCAAGTTATTCACTTGATGGTACAAATGAAATATCGCTTTTGACTTGTTTTAAACTCAGCGTGCACTCTTTACACCCTTTACTTGTCACATTGCAAAGATGGATGCCGCTTCTTAGTTAGTGAATGGCCATGAGCTGTGCCTTTTGCAAGAACAACATTTACAGAAAAGATAACGACATTCAAACCGAGATCCCATATGGGACAAACCAATTAAGCCAAATAAAGGGGTCATCCCAGCTAATACAGGATTATATGTGATCTAGCAGACATGGAGGTGGTTCTTAGACCTTGAACCATGTGCCACAAAGAAGAAAATTGCATGTTTATGGCTACAAATAGTTGTGAACATTATTCCCACAAATCATAGACCTTGACTCCCGAACTTCTATTGGTTTTGCTTCTTTTTTCTTTGTAGTTCAAATCAGTGGGAGGATAGTTTGCTCAGCAATTCGAGCAATCTGCACAGCTGTTTAAAAATTAGGATAGAGGCATATAAAGATAACGAGTAATTACCATATTTTCATATTTATTTTTTCATTTCACTCTTCACACACACTAGCGCACCTCACATAACAGTCTGAACCTGTTGTGAACGTGAACATCTTGCCTAATACATTATTAAATAACACAAGACTGATGGCTCATTAGCTGCATTCGGTACAGTGTATTAGCATTAGCCATGCAGGTGTAGATTAAGCTGACAAAGAAGTTGGATCAAGATGGATTAAAACAGTGTGCCACAGTCTATAATGTACTCCCCAAAAAAGCATTGTATCATTCATTTCAATTAAAACTACAAATGAAGCTTTAGCCACTAGAATTAAAACAGTCTGGTTCACTTTGTTGCAGTCATCAAGAATTATTTGTTGGCTGGCTCTCGACTTAAAATGACTAAACAGAGTGTTTCTCTGCACATGGCGGTGAAAAAAAAACTGGCAAATGTTGGCTGAGCTATCTATAAATACTCGAGAGAACAAAAGAGTAATTGGCTGCTGCAGTATAGGTGTTACGCCATCTGTTAAGACAACAGAGATCTTATCTTCTGGATTCTTTATATTCACACAAAGATATCCGGCGTAGACACCTGCTTTGTTCTAGCACTCTTTGATGAACCCAGGCAACTCTGACCTTTGATTCCAAGAACACATGGAAATGCATTTTGTGTGGAGAGGCTTAGTTCGCAAACAAAAACGTAAGTAAAATAAAGACCAAAAGGGTAGCTAAGCGTTCCCTCATACCCGGGATTGGAAAGTTCAATCCAAGAGTGCATATTAGGTTTGAAAGCATTTTTAGAACCAAAACACATAGAAGCAGAATAACTGAAAAGTAATAACAGCCAGCTGTGACCTCCATCTGGTTCTCTGTATCCTACGATGTTTGACAGCAGAGTCACTTGATCCTGGCAAGGACTCACCATTGCGGTGCTAATGAGAATCCCTTTAATAGCCATGTGCACTATATATGCAACAATGTGACATTGCTGCAGAGACACATCAATAACTTGGTTAACACAGAACATAACACTGATATGATAGAAGGACAAACATCTGAAATGCAGCGTGCAGCTTCATGTGCAAGACATCAGATGTGATGCCAATATGCAGATTACTAACTCTTCAATAACTTATATATTTGTATATTTGGCTCGTTCTCAACCAATGTAATGTTACTTATGTGGGAAGGGTATCAATGACATTTTTTTTACATTTCATTCAAACGAAGCTACTGTGATCAGTCAAATTATGCACCATACTGTATATTTTATTACTCAAAAATTGAGTTTTTAACTCGATAGCTTGAGCAAGTCGACCTTTCCGGCGCACCTGCATTCAGTGAAGCAATAATTAAGAGTCTCATTAAAGTACGAGAGCTTGCCAACAATTGGTCCTTAAATACATAGATGTGGGCGTTTGCAAGATGTTACTACTCTACTCAGAATTAATGACTGCCTAACATAGAAATGTCCAAAGCAGTCGAAGTTTGTTTGAACACTGGTTTAAAGTAACATCTATGAGATAAGATGGAAGGAAAAGAAAAAGGTCTGGCAGACCAAATGAACAAACACACGGTCAACTACAGGTGCCTAATTAGAGTCATCTAGGCCATTGCCAATTAGAGTTAATTTCCAGCGAGGCTTCTCACTTCACTTGTCCCTACTGTAGTTTTTACTTTTTGATTGATTTGCTTGACTATTGGCGGCGGTGCAACAATCTACATAAAATAACACTGATCAGCTTTTATCACCTAGTGAAATAGACAAACATGTTCATTAGCAGTTGCTTATTGTTACACATCCAGCAAACACAAAGCAGCATTAGCATTTATTTAAAGTCATGTCGTCCATTTAGCTCAGTTTTGGTCTCCACCAACTCAAATATGAGGCTATATGTCTATGTCTGAGTACAGGCAGTAAAATCAAAACATTGAGCTGAGAGGGCAGAGTCGGGCGATGATTTTCTGTGGGTTCATCACTGCGGAGCGATCCCATTGGAATAACAAGTAGTAATTTGACCCATCATTTATGTTAGACTATTGAATAATGCAGCTATAAGGCATTCACAATGAGAGCATCACTTGAAGTTTAATCGGAAATGCAAAAACATTGTTTAAGCCTTTGCTGATGATGTAGAATTCACTCTGGTAACAACAGTGAAAGATGTGCTACATAAAATCAAAAGTCAAATAAATATAAAATTATAAAAATATAAACGCACGAAGAAAAACTTGTAGTTATACAGTAACTATCCAAAAATAACAGTACAACTATATCAATAAAGTGGCTTTAATTTGCAAGCATTAGGATCAATTTCAAAACAAAAGTCCTGGAGTAATGCAGACTGTCCTCCTCGAGAAAACGACCACATAGGTCGTGTGTCAAGCACCGAATTACGACCATATGTTACGTTTCAAAATAGCGCGCCCTCTAGCGGTCAAGTAAATATCGACACTCCGGTGTCTCAGACGATCGCCCCCCGTCAATCATCGGCAGAGACCCCCCCCACACGTCGACCTAAACCTACCCCCCCCGCGCGTGCGCGGACGATCGCCCCTCGTCAATCATCGGCAGAGACCCCCTCCACACGTCGACCTAACCCTAACCTTAACCACTACTATCGTTGCGGAAGAATCTCCGCAATACGCTCCCAGAGGTCGTATTTGAGGACGTGACACACGACCTATTTGGTCGTATGAGTTGGAGGGCTTGTTGGAGTAATGGCAGGAAGACCACAATGAGGGTCGATGATCCAAGTTCATAAACTTCAATAACGTGGGTTCCTGACTGTCTGCGCTGAAATCCACCTGTTGTGCAGACCAACAGTCTCACCGGCAGTTCTGGTCGCTGGGCAGAACCGATCACGGAGGTGCTGGAGCCGCATGTAGCGGTCCTGAGCGGGCGTGGTAACACGTGGCCGGCGGGCATGTGCACGGTTCGCTGTCGTTCCGGTCTCTCTGAAATAAGTCCACAGGCGGCTGACAGTGGAATGATGCACATTCAGTTGTGTTGCCACAGCTGTAACGCTCAACCCAGCACTCAGCATGACAATGGCTCGCTCTCTCATGATTTGTGACATCTGTGGCATATTGACAAGTGACAAAAGTCCACATTTTGGTGTGCCCTTTTATTGACCAGACCATAAGGAGTGTCTGTGTACTGGTCACACATATTGACCACCACTCTGCCATGCTCCATGACTCTCGTGAGTTGAAATACTCAATCTGAGATTGTAGTCAATGGGAGTGGCCAAGTGACACTGGACTACTGGGTTTGAGCAAAACAAATCATTCCATAAACAAATGCATCAAGAATCTGAGCAAATGTCATGACATTCTATTTTTGTTCAGCATTTCAAGTTTGTGCGTTTATATTTTTGTTGAGTATATATATATATATATATATATGCATTTTTTGAAAGCCTCTTGTGCAGTTTACTGATTAAATAAGACAACAATAGAAACTAAAGCAGTGCTGTAAAAATATATTCTGCTATCATTTACTACTTTAGATGTTTTGTTGTCAGTAATAGGCATAATTATAAGCCATTCTGTTGCTAAAGTTAATGATGCAGGCCATTTTTTTTGTAATAAATTCTTTGTATAATGCTTCGATAATGAACTGTATATATATAACCTTCGGTTCTCTGAATTGTCGTGCTTTTTCAGATGCAGCGAGGGCCAGAGAGCAGCCTCTACTTCATTAGCTTTCAAGTTTAGACCTGGTAATTGAAATCCATTAGGGCGATCTAAAATGGATCTGATGGTAAATTTAAAGGGAATTTTTGTGGAAGCAAGGACAGGCTCTTCAAGCAAATGCAAATTTGTGTATATGCCCAGACGCTGTGTGTGTGTGTGTGTGTGTGTGTGTGTGTGTGTGTGTGTGTGTGTGTGTGTGTGTGTGTGTGTGTGTGTGTGTGTGTGTGTGAGAGAGAGTGTTTCATGCTTGCACAGCTAGAGAGAATTGAGGAAGAGAGAAGGTAAAGGAGGGGAAAGGGAGAGAAATAGTGAGTAGAGAGAGAGAGAGAGAGAGAGAGAGAGAGAGAGAGAGAGAGAGAGAGAGAGAGAGAGAGAGAGCGGTAGTAGCAGTAATATCCATTAGATTTATTGTGGTGCAATTCCCAGTCCCTCCAGTTCTGCCTGAGGGGGACTATATTACATTTCATCACAGTTTCATTTTCTCCTGCAGATGAGAAATGGGAGTTCTGTTGCAGTAATGTAGCATGTATGTGCTAAATCTCATCTCTAATAAAATCAAACACATCACAACTCCTGGCATTTTCTGCTACAGGTCCATGACAAAATGAAACACCATCTGTTATCGTATCGAGACCGGCTTATTAGAACATAAAAAATAAAAAAAATAAAACACAACCAAAGAATAAGAATGAGGATAATGAATACAGGAGGTAATAGGATGTGATAGGAGGATTGGCCTTAAAGGTGGGAGACCGGTCCTTCTGAATCGGAGATTGCGAGTAAGTATCTACTTTGCGTTAAAGACAATCACATGTTAACACCGGAACCGTTCAGCCGAGTCAAAACCGCCCCCCTTAGAAAAGACCTCACAGTGGGTCGGTCTGCGAATTGTCACATTAGTGGACTTTAAATGGGAAAATGAAAGACTGTGTGGGTGTAACAGCTTACTATCCAGGTATTTGATCCGTTTGACCCACTTCCAGTAACACTGAAAAAACTGGAATATATTCTGATTTTATTTCCATTTTCATGAGTTTGGATATGGAGATCATTACACTTTTATACATTCATTCCAATTATGATTGCAAATCACAAAAAAAAGTTGGTTTGTGGCTGCGAGTGTAACATGATAGGTCATCCTGACTTTAAATACTATCCTATAATATTCTGATATTATAATGTGCAGGAGTAGGTGTTTAAACACTTCTCATAGTAGTTGTTTTACTAGAAGTACATCATGTAATTGTAATAATACCTATGGCAGCAGTAGTTGCAGCTGTACTTGTGACGATAATAGCAATGTAGTTGACATAGTTGCGTGCTGAAACAAATTGTCAATTAATCGATTGTCCAAGTGATGACAATATAATAAGCAATAATCTATTGTTGAAGTAATTTGCTTGCTGCTTTCCAGCTCCTCAGTTGACTGGTTAACAGCAGTTGTATGTTAATGACCTCGGTCTTTTAGAGTTATGTCATGTATGTGCAGCTATTTATTAAAATGATGAGCCAGCTTATGCTTACATCAGTGTGACATAAGGGAAACAGAATCAACTATTAATTTCAGTGGTTAATCTGCCGCCATCATGTCTCTGTATATGTGCTGTGAGAGGGCAGAAAAGCATAGCGACAGTAGCTAACAATGACACACAATGCTCCATTGTGAGGATTTCTTTGTGTTTTGTATCATTGTAACCTGTATAATGAGCTAAGGCTTCTCTCAGAAGATCTCAGGCTGCATTTTCCAGTATTTTATGAAATTCTATTGGGGGGAATCGCTTTATAAAAAAATCTCTATTTTCACAAATTGGTGATGAAAATATGAAGTTATAGCACTTGTGAGAGTATGAGTGCTACAAAAGCACTTGAAATGGTAGTTGTGGTAACTGCAGCAGCATGCAAATGGTTAGTAGCCGTAGCAGTAAATTGTGGGGGAAGAGTAGTAGTGCTAGTAGTTGTAGCAATACAATATGGGGGAGGGTAGTAGTGCTAATAGTTGTAGCAGTAAAATGTGGGGGAAGAGTAGTGCTAGTAGTTGTAGCAGTAAAATGTGGGGGAAGAGTAGTGCTAGTAGTTGTAGCAGTAGAATGTGGGGGAAGAGTAGTAGTGCTAGTAGTTGTAGCAGTAAAATGTGGGGGGAGAATAGTGCTAGTAGTTGTAGCAGTAAAATGTGGGGGAAGAATAGTAGTGCTAGTAGTTGTAGCAGTAAAATATGGGGGAAGAGTAGTCGTAGTTGTAGCAGTAAAATATGGGGGAAGAGTAGTAGTCCTCATAGTTGTAGCAGTAAAATATGGGGGAAGAGTAGTAGTCCTCATAGTTGTAGCAGTAAAATATGGGGCAAGAGTAGTGCTAGTAGTTGTAGCAGTAAAATGTGGGGGAGAGTAGTGCTAGTAGTTGTAGCAGAAAATGTGGGGGAAGAGTAGTGCTAGTAGTTGTAGCAGTAGAATGTGGGGGAAGAGTAGTAGTGCTAGTAGTTGTAGCAGTAAAATGTGGGGGGAGAATAGTGCTAGTAGTTGTAGCAGTAAAATGTGGGGGAAGAATAGTAGTGCTAGTAGTTGTAGCAGTAAAATATGGGGGAAGAGTAGTAGTCGTAGCAGTAAAATATGGGGGAAGAGTAGTAGTCCTCATAGTTGTAGCAGTAAAATATGGGGGAAGAGTAGTGCTAGTAGTTGTAGCAGTAAAATGTGGGGGAGAGTAGTGCTAGTAGTTGTAGCAGTAGAATGTGGGGGAAGAATAGTAGTGCTAGTAGTTGTAGCAGTAAAATATGGGGGAAGAGTAGTCGTAGTTGTAGCAGTAAAATATGGGGGAAGAGTAGTAGTCCTCATAGTTGTAGCAGTAAAATATGGGGGAAGAGTAGTAGTCCTCATAGTTGTAGCAGTAAAATATGGGGCAAGAGTAGTGCTAGTAGTTGTAGCAGTAAAATGTGGGGGAGAGTAGTGCTAGTAGTTGTAGCAGAAAATGTGGGGGAAGAGTAGTGCTAGTAGTTGTAGCAGTAGAATGTGGGGGAAGAGTAGTAGTGCTAGTAGTTGTAGCAGTAAAATGTGGGGGGAGAATAGTGCTAGTAGTTGTAGCAGTAAAATGTGGGGGAAGAATAGTAGTGCTAGTAGTTGTAGCAGTAAAATATGGGGGAAGAGTAGTAGTCGTAGCAGTAAAATATGGGGGAAGAGTAGTAGTCCTCATAGTTGTAGCAGTAAAATATGGGGGAAGAGTAGTGCTAGTAGTTGTAGCAGTAAAATGTGGGGGAGAGTAGTGCTAGTAGTTGTAGCAGTAGAATGTGGGGGAAGAGTAGTAGTGCTAGTAGTTGTAGCAGTAAAATGTGGGGGAAGAGTAGTGCTAGTAGTTGTAGCAGTAAAATGTGGGGGAAGAGTAGTGCTAGTAGTTGTAGCAGTAGAATGTGGGGGAAGAGTAGTAGTGCTAGTAGTTGTAGCAGTAAAATGTGGGGGGAGAATAGTGTTAGTAGTTGTAGCAGTCAAATGTGGGGGAAGAATAGTAGTGCTAGTAGTTGTAGCAGTAAAATGTGGGGGGAGAATAGTGCTAGTAGTTGTAGCAGTAGAATGTGGGGGAAGAGTAGTAGTGCTAGTAGTTGTAGCAGTAAAATATGGGGGAAGAGTAGTATTCCTCGTAGTTGTAGCAGTAAAATGTGGGGGAAGAGTAGTGCTAGTAGTTGTAGCAGTAAAATATGGGGGAAGAGTAGTAGTCCTCGTAGTTGTAGCAGTATAATATGGGGGAAGAGTAGTGCTAGTAGTTGTAGCAGTAAAATGTGGGGGAGAGTAGTGCTAGTAGTTGTAGCAGTAAAATACAGGGGAGAGTAGCAGTGCTAGCAGTCGTAGCACTGCAGCAAAGAGTCGAGAGCGTTAGTGTGCAGCTCGTTGGCAGTGGCCTCATAAAGCAGCTCATTAGCCAGCGGAGCGACTGGGTCAGTTGCTTCAGCTTGATATTGTGTGTCAGTATCAAATAGCTGACAACAGGTGGGGGATTATAATCATGGTTGCACGGCTAATAATACCAACTGCTCAGGATATCAGTTACCACACAGACAATGGACAATCACTGCTAAAGGGGAACGCGAGCGCTGTGACAGCAATGCCATCAACGCAGACTTTACTGTCTTTGTTTTGTCTGGAGCAAATCCAGTCAAACCGCATTTGATCCGCGGCAGAGAAAAGGGAAAAAAGGGAAAAAAGGGGCAAGAGAGAGAGTCAGGGTTGAAAATCATTTTCTCTGCTCCACGTTGTCAATTTCAGAGTGCCATCTCCCGAGTCATTAAATAAGTTGTGTTGTTGTTTTAATTATCGATAGTAAAGCAATCTGTTCATAATTACAAACATTTGCTTGTGGCAATTACAAACAGTGGCTGGTAGCAGTTTAATTTGCCCGCTCTAATCTTGTCTGTAATTAGAGCACACGCGAGCGGAGCACCGGAGTTGTTCGGCTCCGAGGCAAACGAGACAAGACAGAAGTTCCCATTATAACGAACCGCCGACGGCATGCGGCATGCAGGACTTGCGTTGCCTTCAGTGTAAATATTCTGCGCGTTCTAATCCGTTTGTTTGGCTTTACAACACTGACGTGGCAGCTTTCTCATTTCACTCTGCTTCTGCAACAAACAAAAAAAAAGGAACGTCAAATGAAATTGGAAAAATATTTCACGATGTTGCACGACGTGGCGTCAACAGGGACTACAAGTTGTGTTTATTCATGCTGGGGGAAAAAATGGGCTCATCTTAGATCATAACATTTATGTCAATATGAACTGCGGAGTGCACGTAAAGCAAAACCATGTACAGGGTTATCATAATGCTAAATCAAATCCAACCTGCTGGATTGGAGAGCTGAAAGCTGAAGCAAACACTTCATCATGTTAAATATCTCAGTTTATTATGTGTGCATGTGTAAAGCTTTACATTGAAATATTACAATAACACATGTGGTGAGTCATACTGTGAGCGTTTAATAGACGTATTACACCGTCTCACTCTCTTCCACGGAGGACTTTACAAGACAGGAGATGCGTGTCCATCGTGTATCTACATGGAGTCTGCCTCTCACATGACAAGCACATGTCAAGAAATCAGTCTCCGAGGTCAGCTCGGAGATGTTGTGTCAAGCTGCACTGCGAGCATGAGAAGATGGCATGGAGGGGAGAAAAAAGAGGGAGGGGGGTTCTTTTTGAAGCGCATGTCTGCTGGAATGTTTTGGATGAATCAGGTTGAAGGAAAGTTTAGTAATTCCAGTGCGCATGTGTGTGAATTTCCTCTCTCTGTCCCTCTTTCTCTCTCCTTTTTTGCTGTAATAATAACTCCAGGGGAACATCTTTCACTATCACCACAACCCCCCATTCCAGTGTGTCTGAGCCCCCCCTCCTCTCAGATGATAGCTATTAATTCCCTTCAGAGGCTGCTTGATGGAAGGCTAACAACATTTTATATTGTTGATACACTTCTGACTCCAGCTGCATGCTCTCAATTACAGATGAAAGATAGCTGGTAACCTGGTTACAAATGGGCCCTGCTGTTTAGATGATGTCAGGCACCTTTATCAAGCTCTGGGATGAAAATAGAAAGGGGGCCGTCCATGAGACCCCTTCAGCTTCTTGCAGCGCCGATGTTATCCTCCTGTAAAGAGATGCTTAACTGCACATCCAGGTTGGCTCCGTGCCATTCCAATCTGGTCTAAGTGATTATCATTCATACCCGTCGCTCTGCGGAGACACTGACAGCAGCTATAGGGGAGATTCTCTCAAGTTCACCCAGTCCAGTCAATTAAAGGACCCATCCGTAATTGTGGTAATTGTAGAGTCCCCCCCCCCCCCCCCCCCCCCCTCCCCCCTTGTTGAGAGGTTGTCACATCCTCACTGGTTTTGTTTGTCTTTATTTTGAATATCTCAACATAAGTGTATCATGATACATGGAGGTTTTTGTGTATATTGCCATCGATAAAGGTTTGTTTACATGGATGAGAAAAGGGCTAGTATTTAGAAATATGATGAGTAAATAACAAAAGGTAATTTTTTATGTTTACAAGAGCAAATGCAGTTTATCTTCAGGACTTACACGAGCAAATAAATATCAGTCTGTCTTTTGTACACAGTTTCTTTTCTTGTGCTAAATAGCCCATCTGTTTTGACATTTTTTAGGTCCTCTCCTCTGAAATCTAAGAGCACAGCAGCAAGGACTGTCATTTTCCTAACAGCCCCATATTGCTTTCAATTTTAATTAAATGTTTTTACTCTAAAGAAGAAAACATTATCCAACCCATTATCAAAGCAAATATTTGATTTGATCCGACAACCTCTGAACAAAGGGATTTCATTACTGATATAATCCAATTCTGAAGCATTTCTTCATTACGCAACAAACAATAAAGACCCTTGGCTTTTTTATTATTAGTAGCAGTGGTTTGTCATTCGATTAGAGCTGGAGAAAAAGAAGGGAAGCAGTAGAGGTAAAAGATAAATAAAATAAATGGATGCTTTTTTATGAGTGGCTCTGAATGTTTCTGCACCCTCGGTCTGTGGCCTGAATACAAATGCAAACTGTTACATAATGAATGAGCGCTTTACTCTGGGAATAAAGATTAGCAGCTGACCCCTTTTACATCATCATCTTATTTCAGGAACCAGAACCTCTTGGGCACGGCCATTTCTGCACGGCGTTCCTCCTCCAGCCTCCACTTTCAGAATGCTCGTGTCGTGTGAAAGGGAGAGATGACTTTGCTGCGATCGCGAGGCGTCTCGTGTATAACGTCGCACATTACGCCACTGTAATGAAAGAAAATGAAGAGATGATGGGATGATCGGGGGAGTTTTAAGTGTCTCTGTAGCTTACAAGTGAGGGTCAACAAACAAACAGCGGCTTCTGGTTAGTGGACTTAATGAATAAATCATTGAGCACGACCTCCGTCACCTTCCCCCCAACACGCACACGTCAATCCATTGGCCATCACAACAGAAGCCCCCTCCCCCCTTCCCGCTAGCCTTGGACCCCTACATGTGCTACCATTACACACCCTGGCCCACATTCACGTTGCTGTTCATTATACCGTGTCACAGTGTGCTCTGGGTCCTTGCCAGCAGAAATTAAACTCTTCAGAAAAGATAAACATCATATTACTTCATTAGCCTTTTAAAACACATGCAAATTAGAGCCATTAACACCCCCCACTACCTCCACTCCCCCCCACACCTTTCACCTCCATCTTTCTCTCTTCTAGGTGATGAAGTTTGTCCGGCCTTTTTCCCTTTGTCACAAACTGACCGTGAACATGGGACGGACCACGCAGCTCTGCCCCGCTCGTTTCTCAACCTCTGAATTAAACATTAATGCCACTTGACAGCAATAAATAATATTTATCACAATGGGGATCTAATAATGACTTTGGCTGCACTCGGGCCACTCGTCAACGGGCGAAAGCGTGATTACGCCGGCAGCTGTCTGTGACAACTGTATCTAAATCACTCCGAGGCACGTCAGCTTCCCTTTGATCTCCCGAATGCGAGTCGTTATTGCAGACTCGTCTTCCCCGTCCCTCTCTGTTCTCTTTTTCAGCAAACCCCTAATTGCTCTCCCAATCACAGATATCATTATGATGTCGTTAAGGCCATTCCGGGCGCTTACTCTGCACTTCTCATCGTTTTTAGTTTTTTTTTTACACACTTTGTCGTATTAAATGTCATTCGCTGCTCAGTTTGTGTTTCACTGTGTGGCCTTTGGCAGCCATGTTTGATTAAATCCTGTGTATGTACTCTCAGGCCTTTTTTCTCTGGTGAAGTCTGTAGAAGATTTTGGTTTAATTACAATTTGCAGAGTGCAGTAGATTTGTTACTCTGTAAGTTCATTTGTGTCTGTGCTCAGTTTGGCTTTTAGAGAGAGAGAGAGAGAGAGAGAGAGAGAGAGAGAGAGAGAGATTGTTGGGCAAGCGGATGGAAAATAACCATGAAATGCATTAAAAAGCTGTCCTTAGAACTGAGGCCAGTGCGTGTGGTTTTTTTAACTGTGTGTGCGTGTGTGTGTTTATGCATACGTGTGCATGCATTTGCACATGCATATATACATGATGTCTGCCCGGTGTTATTAGGGCTGTGCCCACCCCCCGCCTGAGTCACAGTGTGTGATTCCACAGCACAGAGAGATTGAAGTCAAATACAACATCATGATGAGAGTATTCTTCAGCTCTGCTTTTGATCTCTCTGTCTCATATGACAGAAAACACTATTCTCAGACAAGTCTCTTTTTTCTTTTTTTTCTTTTATATCTCAAAAGGCATAATAAAAGTCTTGGCCATGTGTCTCTGAGATAAGATAGCCATCAGAACTCGTGAAGATGAAAAATATCAAAAGATAATTAGAGTGAGGGTGAAAAAAGATAATTAAATTGAATGCTGGGAACATTAACAGCATGGGCTACGTTTAATAAGCAGATTCATTAACCGCGCCGCTGTATCAGTATTGCATTTTGTGTTTGATTAATAACGAGCAGGATCTATTTAATAAGAATAAAACATTCATCATAAACACACATAAATCAAATAATGATATTTCTTTGGCAAATACTACAATTGGATCTCATTAAACTCCCCCCATTCAGTGGTATCCTGCATGTTAATTGAAATGCCTTAGAACCTTTCAAAATGTCTTCAAGTTAATCATTTGGTTTGATTCACAATTAGTCTAATCTCTGTCAGTGGGAAATGGAAAGTCCGGCCAAAGAGTGTATCAATTGCGCCTGACGACCCGGGTCTGAGTCACCTTTTGTGCTTGTGATTGGTTGTTAGGTTCCATTGCAGAGGGGATATCAGGAGGCCACACAAAGCACCAGCTCATTAATCTTCCATGAAACTGCAAGGAAATTGAGTTCAGCATCGGGACCGAAATCCCTAAAAAAAAAAATGGCATGAGGCAAGTAGCTGCTGAACAAGACTCGACTGCTGTTCCATGGAGCTCACGAGGCCGAGACACTCGCTGCTTCAATTAAGGATTGATAATTATCTGATATGTATGGTGGCTTGGACTGAACGATACTTGTTTCTGGCACAGTTGATCTCAAAGCCTGAATCGCACCCTTAATCACGTCGAAGAAATTCTTTCAAATTGTGGCTCAATCATTTCGGCTGAGAGAAACTGTTTATTACATTTACATTATTATTACATTTCTGAACAAAACACAGCATTTGGACTCAATTCTGCAGTCACCATTTTTAACGCAGCAAAAATCAATCAAGTTGTTATATTCAATGTCTTTTAATTACATGGAAACAATATTTACAGCTGAATTTATTTATTTTTTGGCCACTTCAGGGCCGAAAAACAACCTGAAAATAAATATTACTACGTCCTAAAGTGGTTACAGCTAACATGTTAGCAAACATTTACAGACCCAACCAATACAGACATCACATTAGTGTTCATCTGGACTCCTGTTTCAGGCCATTTAACAAATGCAAATCAAATATTTACTCTCCTCCCTCCTTTGCTGTGAAATGTCTTCGACTGCTTCACTTTGTCGACCACACAGTCACTACATGTGTCTGTTTGGTGCCCGGCAGGTAGAGTGCAGTCATTTTACTGTGGATTTTTTTCGGAGAAAACATTTTCCCATCCTCCCGCAGCTGGAATCGAGCTTCATAAATACAGTGAGAGCAAACCAAAAATTGCAACAAAAACAAATGTGCTAAAGGATGACATTCATGGTCAAGGCGTTGCTGAAGTTCAAACCAGAAATTTAACAATCTTTCAGGTTTACAGAGAATGGTTCGAAAAAAGAGAAAATGTTCTCTGGGAGGAAAATGCCACATTGACGGCGGCGGTCAGAGGAGAATGTCCAGACTGGTTGGAATTCAAATAAGCACTCGTTACAACAAAGGTATGCAGAAGAGCGTCTCTGAACGTCACATCACATCAAACCTTGAAGCAGATGGGCTGCAGCAGAAAGAAAACTATCACTCCTTTCAGCTAACAACAAGAAACTGGGCTCTCCAAAATTGGACAACTGAAGATTAGGGAAAAAAACATTGCCTGGCCAGTCTCAGTTTCTTCTGCGACATACAGATGTCAGAATTGGTGTAAACAACATGAAAGCATTGTATCAAGGATTCAGGCTGCTGCTGCTGCTGCTGGAGGAATGGTGTGGGGGATGTTTTCTTGGCACACTTTGGGCCTTTTAGTGCACACCGGGCAATGTTTTAACACCACAAACTACCTGAGTACTGCTGCTGACCATGTCCATGCCTTTATGACCATTCTCTGATGGCGACTTCCAAGAGGACGACGCGCCAAGTCACAAACACAGAATTCATCTCACATCGTATCTCAATCCAAATCTGCAGCAACTGTGTGATGTGATCGTGTGAATATGAAACAAAAATGTTTCCAGCAACCTGATGAGTCAGCCTTGAAGAAAGGCAGATAGGGTGTCAAACTATGAGCAAGGTGTACCTGATACATCCATCCATCCATCCATTGTCTACCGCTTATCCTGTATTCAGGGTCACGAGGGGGCTGGAGCCGATCCCAGCTATCATTGGGCGAAGGCAGGTACACCCTGGACAGGACACCAGTCTATCACAGGGCCGACATGGAGAGACAAACAACCATTCACACTCACATTCACAACTACGGGCAATTTAGAGTCATCAATTAACCTATCCCCATCCTGCATGTCTTTGTGGGAGGAAGCCGGAGAACCCGGAGAGAACTCCCTGATACATATACACTATATTGCCAAAAGTATTAACTCCATCCATCCATCCATTTTCTACCGCTTATCCTGTATTTTTAGGGTCACGGGGGGGCTGGAGCCGATCCCAGCTGTCATTGGGCGAAGGGAGGGAGCCGGAGAACCCGGAGAGAACCCACGCTTACACGGGGAGAACATACAAACTCCACACAGAAGGAACCCGGGCCGACCCGGGAATCAAACCCAGCACCCTCTTGCTGTGAGGCGAGAGTGCTACCCACTACACCACCATGCAGCCCAGTATTAACTCATGCATCTAAATAATTGAAATCAGGTGTTCCAATCACTTCCACGGCCACAGGTGTATAAAAGCGTTCTCAGGAGCTCAGTGAATTCCAGCGTGGTACTGTGATAGGATGCCACCTGTGCAACAAGTCCAGCTTGGCCCCTTAGTTCCAGTGAAAGGAACTCTGAATGCTTCAGCATACCAAGAGAAGTTGGACAATTCCATGCTCCCAACTTTGTGGAACAGTTTGGGGATGGCCCCTTCCTGTTCCAACATGACTGTGCACCAGTGCACAAAGCAAGGTGCATAAAGACATGGATGAGAGAGTTTGGTGTGGATGAACTTGACTGGCCTGCACAGAGTCCTGACCTTAACCCGATAGAACACCTTTGGGATGAATTAAGAGTGGAGACTGAGAGCCAGGCCTTCCCATCCAACATCAGTGTGTGACCTCACAAATGCGCTTCTGGAAGAATGGTCAAAAATTCCTATGAACACACTCCTAAACCTTGTGGAAAGCCTTCCCAGAAGAGTTGAAGCTGTTATAGCTGCAAAGGGTGGACCGACATCATTAAACCCTATGGATTAACAATGGGATGTCACTTAATTCATATGCGATTCAAGGCAGGTGAGTGAATACTTTTGGCAATATACTGTATATAATGATTGAAAAAAACGATTGCAATAATGCAAATAAAATATAAATTGTTTTTGAAAAGAAAAGAAAAAAGGTTCAAATGTTGGTCAATACAACAAAAGAAAGAAAAAACATCTTTTATAACCAGGTTTTGGTGCATTCAGAGCTGCATGTAATGATTTTGATTATAAAGAGCACATTAAAAGGGTTATTGAAAGGCCCACTCGAAAAAAAAATGAGTAAACATCCACTGGGACAGGCAGCTGTTTTCACTCTGTATCTCTCACTGCACTTCACTGGACTCTTCAAAGCACTTCTTAAATGAAGAATGATACAGAGATGCCTGTGGCGAAGCGGGGAGAGCATCTTTGACTGCATACAAACTAGCCCGTACCAGCACCACTGTATCTGATGATTGGTGCCCCGCTTCTGTTCAGAATAAGCTTACTTAAAGACATGGCAAGGAGCCTCACCCTAATCTACTCCTCACAATGCAGCATTCACGGCAAGTCAACAGTCTGATGTATTATGCATTCAGAAGAGATGGAGAGAGTCAAACACTTATAAATTGTCACAGGTCTTGTGTAGAATTTAATCTGTTTTCCACTGACTCACTTACACCGTGGAAATGAATAAACAGCTATGGTGTGAAGTGTCTGTTCAAGCGTACGCACACACATGCACGGCCAAACCGAGAGTCCCCCATAAACACGTATGGACCCATTTTATAGCCGCGCAACAGTAGCCCTGTATGGTCGCACGGCAGAGAATTTCATTATTAGTTATAAATTCTATGATTTTATTGTTGCTCATAGCGATTTTTCCTCAGTTAATAGTTTACAGAGTTAATAGTGTGCAAACCGCACTATGTTTGTGTTTTAATGTGTCAGCCATGAGATTTTCTGCAGTGATTCTTTAAAGGAGTCATCACCAGGAAATCGCAATTTCTCTTGTTAAAACATGCATATCTGTGTTTGACCTCAGTTGAAACTTGCCTGAAAGGCTGGAGTTTGAAAGTGGCGCCATTTTTTCGCTTCTGCTCTTTTTCCGAACAGGAATAGCACACAAGGGTGTGCATTCCTAAAGCACGAGATTTTGATTCTGCGCCTACGGTGACGTCACCGTGGAGGCTACTTGCATAAGCCCACCCCTCTTTCACCACCCAACCCCCCCCCCGTCCGCTACCTGACGTCCTGCTGTAAACGTGTCTCTTCAACCGTCTCTGGCTCTTCACTCTCCGGTTCGGGTTCCGACTCTGGTTCGTACATAAATGCCTGAATTCCGTAAGGTTCGTCATTTAGTGTGTGCGCCATGACAGGGGGCTGTTTATGTTTTGGAGTCTGCATGCAGGCAAGCACCCCCGGCTCTGTCCTTCCTGCGGCGAATCAACGCGCGCCTCATTACATATTATACAATGCACATCCGGACCAGTCAAAACCTCGCGCGTAATCTCGCGTGATAAAATCGCGGTACGAAAAAGGGTCAGAACAAGCTCAATGTTTGATTAAAATTTTTTTTTTTTTTCTAATAAGTTTTACGAATTGATCCAAAGCGATCCAAGGGGGGCTGGATACGTATAAAACCAGGTTATGACTCCTTTAAAGCAGCTCAGATCAGTGTTTGAATTTGAACTATGGATTACACGACTACATGTATGTGATATAGTTTGGTCTTTTTAATGTTTTTTTTCCCTCAGAAGTTAGTAGACACCAAAAGCTGAATGAATATTGAACCAGAAACATGACTTCAAATCTATATGTTGCTCCGTATCTGCTGAATGTGTAAATACGATTTTAAGGCTAAGTGACAATATTTTATATAGTTGTTCTTCTGAACAAATCCCATGAAAAAAATGGTTGCACTATATGCTATTCTTAAACAATATTTTGTGACCATTTTTTAAAGGCCAGCATCATTTTATAAACAGCTTGGCACTGTAGTTTTTAGTTACTGAATGTTAGCATGAATATATTCAGCCATGCATTTGGTGAGTTGGTGGTTTGGCTACATAGATAATATGAATTAGTTTAAGTTGGTTTTGCCACGTAAATCTTCATGATATTAATTAATAGTAAAAATACAGAATATCACTAGACTAACATGTGCAGCTATTTTTTTGTCTGATACATTTTCACCTCTGCAGGGCTCGACAATGTTCTCAAAGATTCAGATTTTAAGCATGCATGATATAAATAAATAATAAAGTACTAGCAAATGTAGAAAAAGTAGCAGAAATATAATGTTTCTCATGTGAAATTTAAAAAGAAAATGAACAAAGAAACCCCAAGAGGCTTTGGTTGTTTTGGGGTCCCTGGTGGCAACAGGTTTGCTGATGCCTCCGGCTGTCTGTGTGCGCATGCATATCCATAGACACCCTCACGCATGCCGACGCGTTTACATCCATTCATATGTTTACCCAGCACTCCTCAAGTGCGGCGAATTGTAATTGTCCCCTAATTTTAAACAGAGGAGCTTATGAAAACCACACTGGTGACCTCAATCACCAGAGTGGATCAAAAACACTCGTCAGCCAAGCGTTGTTCAGTTCCAGGCACACATCTGTTTACATATTGTATAATGTTTGGATTATGTTGCAAACAAATCCCTGCGGAAAATCGTTGTAAACTCTCCTCATAAACGGCTGTTTACTGTTGCATTAGTATTATGTAATCCTTCCGCTGCTTAGTTTCCATTGTGAGAAATTATGAAATTATTATTAGACTCCAGTGACATCTAGATTTAATTCCCTTCCTTTGCTCGTTGTGAACATCCTCCTTATAGTCCAACAGCCTAGCCTTTTACAGCCTTCCTGGTGTTTGGATGGACTCCTGCTGGTGGAAGTAGTATCATCCTTTTTCTGTGTCCACATCACTTCTTACACGGCTGGGATTTGTTTCATTTATGTAACAATGAAAGCAGCTGGCAGAGTGCCCGCGTGCTGCTAAATGGAACAGCGACGCCAACAAGCAAGGTGCTTTTTAAACAGACACGGAGGAGAGACACCGGAGAGCGCTCGCGGGGAAGAATGAAAGAATCAGATGGCAAACTAGAAAGCGATCAATGCCGCTTTGTGTTGTGCACAACTTTTTACACCGATAACTCTTCCGCTCTAGAGGCGTTTGCTAAGTAAATACGTGAATCAAGTTTAACTACACAGACATAAGTGTTTTGCCAATCATTGCAGCTGCATGAAACATATGCGTTTTGGCCTCTATGCAAAACAAACACCACAGCCGCATGTAAATCTCTCTTATTTCTACGTGTTTTAGCAACATCTGCACTCATTTAAATGTCCAGGTGCTTTGGGAACATCATACTCATCAGTCTCTGCAAAAAGTTGGAAGGATATGGTATATTACCGAGTGTGGGAAAGCATTGGCCTCTGCAGAAATGCACCTGTTTTCAAACTTAGTCAGTTAGAAAGGGAAGATTATCTTAAAGCTGCATTGATCAAGTTGTTTTAATGGAAAAACACATCTGTCTCATCCCATTCCACCCAATTTGTATTGGCGACCAATCACCCAATTTGCTTCATGGTCAGACCTCTATATGGACTACACAGGAAGGGGTCCAACCATGAGAGCAGGAACAGCAGGACTTACTGATTTTTAGCTTCATCCTTTACTTTTTTTTTTGTCCCCTTGACAGAAATCAACCCAAGGATGAACTTTTACTGACATCACGGTGCATTTTAAACAGTGGTCGCAGGCATTTTTGAAATGCCAAAAAAAGTATGTATAAAAAAGATATAGCAATGACTAAATAACATTTTAAGTGAGTAAACCTGCAGGGACCAACCTTTGTTGCATGTCATACCCCCTATCTCCAGTCTATCTCTACACTGCATTGTTCTAATACAGGTGAAAAATGCCCCCAATAATATTCTATTTAAAAAAGAACACATAAAGGTCATACTTCGGGACTACATTGTTGGATTTAAGCAGGAATAAATCCTTTCTGCTTACCAAAACCACTTACAACAGTCTTGATGCATCTTGTTCCTGCCTTGGCTCAGATCACAACTATGTTATTTTCCTAAAGTTCTGTTTATCCCACAAGCACTGCAGGGCAATATATTTTCTTCCACCAAGTAAATAAAGAAGAGGTTATGTAATCAATCTTTTGCCGGGTTCGAAATCATAATATTGAACACAACTGTCAGCCATGCCATTAGCATGATTCATTTCTGCCGTTTTACATTTACAATTTTCCTACAAGAACAACATTGATTCCCTGTGAGTGCGTGTGTGTGTGTGCATATCCATCCATTTGTTTGCCTTTGTATGTGTGTGCCAGTGTGTTCCTCTGTGTATTGTATATGTATGCGTCTGACACAATTTCCTTCCTATTTTCTTCCATAATTTGAATCAGAGAAAATGTATTAATTTTGCAGGGGTGAGAGGAGCCTACACAGAGCCAGTAAATAAATCTCTCCTATTATTACCTACAATGCCCTGTCAGGTCCATACATCATCTCAGCACATCATAATTAATTGCACACTAAACTATTCTGTTCAATTAACCATGAGGGAAAGGATGGAGAGGGGAGAGAGAAGGGATGGTAAGGGTTGCGGCATGTTCAAACCTTCATTTTATAATAAAACACAGATACAGTGATCCTTGGTTTTACACATGGTTTGTTTTGTTGAACTTTATGTCTTATTCTCTGTTTGTCTTCCTGTTTATACATACAGACCAGCTTCAGCTGTTTTTGAAAACCCCCCTAACTGTTCAGGTTGTGCATATTTCCATATTTTCCAGAAGTAGTCGTATTGTATACGGACAGGAGACTTGCTCAAATTCAACTTGCCCTTCAGTGCAGTTCTAATGGGAAATGTGCTTATGCAAGGCGATCTCACCCCAGAGGCTTCACATTTTCCACCAAGGCTCTGTCGGGTCAACAGTCTCATAAAAAAAAAAAAAAAGTGGAATAACATTATGAAGACGGTAATAGAGGAGTGAGTTTGTTGCTAACACATTTCCCATGTGGCTTCGGGAGAATCAGAAGCCAAACATGCTTCAATTCGACTCTTTGAAATCTCGGAAACACTTTCAGTTGGGCTTGCGTCAACTGTCCTCCTGCAGTGAAACGTTGAGGTGGTGAAAGTGTCTGGCATAGTTGGGAAATGTGCACTGTTTTTCCTCAGTTTGTTTGGCCCCGGCTGTCTGTGAGGAGACAATACCTTAAATGCCACATAGAGATAAACACAGCAGAGTCAAACAAACAGCGTTTCCTGTCCCCCTCAGAAACAGACATATTTTTAGCTGTCAGCAGGCAGCTACCCCCCCCCCCCCCCCCCCACCCCCCCAATGATGCAAATCTGATGTGGGGATATAGGTCAACTAGCTCCCCCTGACTCACCAGCAACCCAAACGTGAAGTATGGAGTCTCAGTTTGGATCTGCTTCGGGAACACAGAGATGTTGTGAACACTGTGAATGTGGAAAAGGGACGCGCAAATGGAGGAGGAAGGATTACAGGTGTAATAGCATTACAGGCTACAACAGACCTCAGAACAGAGGTCAGTGAGAGAGAGCTTTTCATCAATGAAACCTGCAGTTCACGTGAGTGTCAAAGTATCAACAAATGCCCATTGGACCATTCACTAAACTTGTTAACATGTCCGGCTAACCAGCTTGCTGCCTACAATAGTAAATGTTACTTCCAAGGCCAAAGAGCACATAATTAAAGGAACAATATATTACACCCAGAGCATGAATAAAGCCGACAAACAACTGTTAGCTATGTAAAGATATAGCGGAGTACCTGAGCAGAGAATAAAGTCTCCCTCCCTCTGTGTGTGTTGTTGACACAGTTGGGCCGGTGTCGAATACTTTTAGTGCATGTTCGTGCACATAAGTGTGCCCCGCTGGCACTCAGCAGTTATAGTTGATGATGCTGTGCTGACTGATGACATCATCAGCACCCACCCTCCGGTTCACCCTCAGGTAAACTCTGTTTGTATTTGTAGCGCTGTCATACGGTGGCCCGGGGAGCTCAACGCAGGTTAAAGAAAACACATTCAAATGGAAAAACATCTTCAGCAACGTGACCACACACACGTAGCGACACATAGCAACATTAGAAAACAACCTGACAACACAATATAGCATCAATCTGATGCATTTAGAAAAAGTGCTGTAAAAAGCTCACAACACAACAGAAACTGTTTCCAGGGGACAGTAAATGGTGATACACAAGGGCGTACTGGCCATACAGGCACTATTCATACCAATGCATATGTAAATATACGTGTGTGTGTGTGTGTGTGTGTGAAGCCCTTGTTTAAAACATTTCGATTTTTTTCTTTACTGAGTCAGTCACATTGATATCAAGTGAACAGAAAGAGAGTCTGATATATTAATAAAATATAAAATTTATGTTCTAAAATTCAATATGCCGTTTGGCTCCCTCAGCAGTTAGTCGCCATGTTCCAGACACACTCTAGTGAACTGTTATTTTAGCGTCCCATAACACAAACTTTCCGCCAGCAGATCTGCCCACATCACAGCCGAAACTTTAATAATGTGGTTTGTAATAAAGAATGTATATCTTTCCACTGTCAGCCTACCTTTTCACTTAGCAGGATAAATACGTGTGTCATGTAGAAACCATTTCTGGCAAAGGATGAAAGTCCCAAAGGAAATTTCATATCTGATGTACCATTTGTCACCGCTGCATGTAAGTCAGAATTTATGGTACCTATTACCAGATCAGTAAATCCAATGTTCTGTAGCCGAAAGCTCTTTCTTTGCTTGATTTAGTTTATCTGAAAAATACATCTCAAAATAAAGTATGAATATGTCGGTGCAGGCAATTTGTAACACAAAAGAATCAAAATAAAATTATTGAGTGCAACCATGGGAGATTGTTAAATTGTGTGATGTATATACTAAACTAATACTATTCCTACAGATAATACCATTCCACTGGCTAAATTAACTTTGTGAAACACCATTACTGCCGGGAATATAAACACCATCACTGTTGCTTCAAAGCACTTGTAATGAATTTCGGCGTCAACATACAGATTTGTGGGCATATATGTGGAGCTGCTCAAAGTGCCTTAATGCTGAAGCTCATTCCCTGTAGTATATTTTTCAACATGTGTGCAAGCAGAGTAGCCCCATAGAAAACCTAGATTCTCCTACTTCTCTGGGTCCAGATCCAACCTGAAGGATCAAAGGTTTTAATTGTCTCATAAATAAGCTCCATTACCTACAATGTGTCTTTTCTGGAATGGACAACTTGTCATATTGTACACATCCTTCTGTTAAAGCACTTACAGGGGCTTTAAATAACTGAAGGGCACTATGTGCATGTGTATATGTGTGTGTGTTGTGTGTGTGTGTGTGTGTGTGGGTGAGAGAGAGAGGGAAAGGATCAAATGAAACCTTACTACAATTGTGAGCTCAGAGGGCAGAGGGTTATGCAAATGTGTTGGGAAAAAATGGAATTCCCCTTCAGTATTGTTCCAGATAATATTCAGTATTGAAAAAATGTTCTCTGGAAATGAAATAATGAAACGGGAACACATATATGCTATGACTGGACTCTAAAGGGCGAGGGGTTTAGTGTATATGTCAAGGATGGCGTCTCCCATGTCATCGCAGATCTCCACTCCTCCATTCAAATTGCTTCCTGTATTTAAATTCAACATAGGCTCTGACCTCCATTTTCCACATTAGTTCTAAAAACCTCCATCACAAGTGACGCGAGTGACATGCAATACTCTGTATTCTATCTGATGGCTAGCGTACAAAAGCCTAGTGGTGGAAATGGTCTCTCCCCCTTAAAGATACAGCCACAAAATCATCGTCCCCGCGCATCAGCGGTGAGCGGGAGGAGAAAATGAACTGATTATTATGTGCACAAGATGATGGATCACATGTATATTCCCCTTTATCTCGCCACCAGCAGTACGCGCTGCACATATCACTTACCGATGACAGAGATGCAACGCCGCACAGAAGTCAAATGGCAATTTAACTTTGATCATAGTGCAGTTCTGATTTACATTTGAATCACTCTTTGATTGCATCAGATGAAATTTTGACAAAAAAAAAAACAAGGTCAGAATACATTTCGGCTGAACTTGAAAGTTCTTCCTTTCTTAGTCTGCTGTGCACTTCAATTTACCGTCTCATTATTCAAAGTGAAAATGAAAATTGGAGCCTGAAGCATTTGTATTTGAACAAAGAGAGGGGAGCAGATTATGAATGTTCAAAATGTAATTTCTATTACACTTCCATTATTCTTCTATTAATCACAGATTCATTCTCCCCGTGCTCTTCAAGTAAAACACGCTCATACAGTATTCATGTGCATACAGGGGGAAAAGAGAAATTGGCAAGGCTATCTGAAATGTTTAATTTGTGGACGAATCATCCTGCCGCTGAAAAGAAATGTGTTTCAGAAACTACAGTCTATGTTATAATTACAAAATCACTTGCTATTTGACAAACATAGTGTAACAGCAGCAGGAGATATAAAAAAAAAGCCTTTGTATAAGAATAATCCCTTTTCCCCTTGTTTGGAAATCACAGCATTTGTGAATAGCGACCTGCATCCCTTCTTGTCCTCCCAGCCTTCTATAGAAAGGTTAATATTCACAAAGAGAGATGAGATTTAATGCATACTGATTACTCTGGAGACCCACTATTCAACTCTGGGTGAAAGCGCCAATTAAAGACTTTTAAGCCTCGATAAACTGCACCTTTAAACAGCTGATCAACTCCATGCAGGTTCTACCTCCTGGATTTAGAGCTGAGGTTTGTTTAAATGGAGCAAATTCATCTCTGGAGAGAAACCTTGTAATCCCCTTTTTAAATCTTCAAGCAGTTGAATAAGTATGCTATTCATACACAATGTTTTTTTCATTCAAACACACAGAGCAACCGCTGCACCCGAGAACAGTGGCACTGTAAATACAAATCATTACACAAGCACTGTAGTGTTTAGGAAATATTAAACTCATACCGCTGAAAGAAATCAGCTTGTATGGTTACACAAAGAGTACACGTGAAAAGGAATGCTATCAACAGAACACAAACGCCCTCTTGGGATGTATCTGTTTAGATTCATTTGGCTGTATGTATGTATGTATTCATAGGCACTGAGGCATGAATGCATGGAGATATTTTCATTTGTGTGCAATGAGGCTTCGACATTGACCTCGCTTTAAAAAAAAAAAAACACACACCACAATGGATGTGTGGCGTACAATAACATTTTGGCCGGGGTTCAACGCTAAACCCACTAGTTTATTGATACTGGCACAAACAGATCTGCACAAACTGTCCTCATTACGGGGCGGGTCATTAGTTTGATTGAGAGCGTAGTAAAAAACCCCTCAGGAGTAAAAAAGAAAAAAACCTTGGCCCCCGCCGGAGAAGTTCCTCCGCGTACGGCAAATCCTGTTGTGGTCCGGCAAAAGTGAAGAACACAAAACCGCATTCACAGAGCCTCCGAGCGTTGCACAACAATAACACAGCAGAGGGCTATTCTGTGGTTCTCGTTTTTGATCCAGACCAAATCAAGTGAATAGTAAGGGGGGGTAGCTTTTGGTATCCAGCAAGAGAAGGTGATGTTTAAGACATTGATTCACCTTGGGTTCAGAACCAGCAGTATCTAATTATATCCATGGGAATCCAGTCAAGGCCGTGGTATTTCAGCGCTGGAGAGAGACAACATTCTGCTATAACTATGCTGTGCTCTACATGAATCATATTCCCTATGCGGCTTGGTAGCCATTAAAACAGAAAGAATGCCCTTTCTCAGTCAGAAGCCATGGGCTAGTGTACCTCTGTTGTACCAAAAAGGTTATCCCCCCCAACCACATCTGAGTGGTCAGACTTACAACACATACAACCAGGTAAATAAAGGAACAGCTCACCGGTGATTAAAGCAAGCTGGTTTAAAGGCGATATGTTTCATGCTAGTTGTATTTCAGGTGGAAATCGTACGAGATAAGTAATTACAGCATCAGACACAGATAGGGCACCAAGCTTCGAACCCAGCGATACTTGGCACCCCATGAAAGTGTTGCTTATGCATATATCAGCTCCATCAAAGAGGAAAGGGAGTATGGGGGGATGGTGTGTTTGTGTGAGAGAGAGAGATAGACAGAGAGAGAGAGAGAGAGAGAGAAGGGGGGAGGGAGGGATGCTCTCTGAAGCACACAACCTCATTATTCAGTCTATAGAACAGCACATCCACTTCATTGTTCTTCAAATCAGCCCCAAACTCACTGGGCTTCATCTGTGGCCCTCAGAACGGAACAGAGCCGCTTTATGTTCTAACAGGAGCCGGATGAGATCTCCAGAATGATCAGTCAAGAGCGCGGTTATTGCCTCTCTCTCTCTTTTTTTAATGCTCTTCATCGTCAAGTACGCAGATATGATTTCTCTTTATAACATGGTTTGGCATTAGCGATTCAAAATGACACGGGGATGACACAAACATCGTTCCCACAAATGTAAAACTGATTTCATCACGTAGGGAAAAAAACTTATCGAGATGGTCTGTTGTGTTGCAGCGATGCCCGCTTGGCAAGCACTCCGCCGTTAAAGTGTAAGTTTGGCGGAAATTGAAAATAAAGCTATTTTCTGAATGAAAATACATCAACTAAGCCGTGGAGGAAGTAATTATCGCTCATCACGCAGTTCAGAGCTAGCACGGGTCGGAGCTAGAGTCCAAAATCGCAAACAGTGGGTTAGCATGGGGCAGACAGCCACACGCTTTCAAAATCGCATTTTTAAACCACTAACATTGCTCAAAACAGCGCCAAACCTCGTCAGCAGCTTGCTCTGGGTGTCTACACATAAAACGAAGCACCAACAACTCAGTTCATGAACCCGAAGTTTATAACAGAAGACAGTTAAGAACACTCACCAATTCTACCCCTGCCAGCTCCTCGCGAAGGATAGTCCGTAAGTGTCGATTACCGAACGAGTTCCCGTGTGAGATCTCGCGTGACATGTATGTGCTTCAGATAAGGCTGCTGACTTGAACTGATTGGAAGTGTATACAAACTATCCCGACGTTTTTACCCACCGTTATTAACTTATATTTGGCCAAACTGCCACTAATTTAAAAGTATACTCGTTTTATTCTGGGCGAAATCTTCAGTTTCACTTTCACTTTTGCATTGCGTTCGGTAATCGACACTTACGGACTATCCTTCGCGAGGAGCTGGCAGGGGTAGAATTGGTGAGTGTTCTTAACTGTCTTCTGTTATAAACTTCGGGTTCATGAACTGAGTTGTTGGTGCTTCGTTTTATGTGTAGACACCCAGAGCAAGCTGCTGACGAGGTTTGGCGCTGTTTTGAGAAATGTTAGTGGTTTAAAAATGCGATTTTGAAAGCGTGTGGCTGTCTGCCCCATGCTAACCCACTGTTTGCGATTTTGGACTCTAGCTCCGACCCGTGCTAGCTCTGAACTGCGTGATGAGCGATAATTACTTCCTCCACGGCTTAGTTGATGTATTTTCATTCAGAAAATAGCTTTATTTTCAATTTCCGCCAAACTTACACTTTAAGGGTGACAAATAATGGCAACACAAAACGGCCTGCTCACGTTGGTCCTCCCGCCGGTGTTTCATGTAAATACGCTCTAACTATTCTCCTCGTGGCCGCATCAATCATGGCGGATATGACAAGGCCCCTTTGTTCCACACAAAGAGCGTAAACACAGCTGGAGCATGCTGGAGGAAACCTTTTACTCCCCTATCTTGCCACTACACCTGTCGGACACACTGCATCAAAACCTCATTTAGGGCTCCGATTGTCCTAATGACACCGATGTCTTTCCCCCACTCCGGCCATTATCAGTTTAATCCACCCCTCCCCTAATTAAAGACACACACAGTCAACACATGGTCAAGCATGAAAAGGACCCTCGACAACCCCCAAGCCACGCGCACACACACAAACACACACACACACACACACACACACACACACACACACACACACACACACACACAAGGGAATCCATCACTCTGCCATTCATCATACCCTTTATTTTGTCATTATTTATTTAAGAAAGATTTCCCTCAAGAGGTTAAAAATAACTTTACATCAAGACACAATGCTACTCCAGTAGTACATTTTAATTGAATTGAGACACAAATCAATATATGCATAAATTATGCAAACATAGGGTTACCAAAAGGAGATTATAGGCACATGCAATGTGTTTTACCATCAAATATATATATTTTTTGTACCTCATTTGAGCATTTGTATGAACAATATTTGTGTGATTGTTAAGTCTGGGCAATACTAAGCTAATATATCGGTGCTGAAGGACTGTGGAACCACCGGAGCGGATGTTCACCTTTTGAATACACTCTGCGAATGATGAACCGTAACTGCAGCAACAATTGATGCTTCTCAACTGTGGGCCTCATCCAGACAGTGTAACAGTGTAACAAAAATGATAGCAAACAATACATTCAGGCTATGAACTAGTGGGGCATTTCAGCAACAAGAGAGTCAAATTATCAGCCTTGTGATTCACTGTTATAAGTCTCATCTACAGCCATTGTAGTCAACGGCAACATAATTCTCCAACCACTCTGGTAAGATGCTCAGAACGCTAACATGCTGATGTTTCACAGGTGTAATGCACAGTTGAAGCCAATGGGAATTTCTATCTTTGACCTGTTGATGGCGCTAGATGAGAAAAACAGCAAATGTATTTCCATCCATCCTTTTCACACCATGAATGTCAAAGTAATCAATAGCAATCTATTTCACTTCTGTCTAAAAAGCCTCGTCATCGAATAAAATGATGTTGCTGACGAGTTCGGGAGTTCAATTCTTTCACTAGATGTCGGCTGCACATAAAAATGTCGTTTTAGATGCTTATGCAACCATCATTACCCATCACTGTGAGCAGCACTACATTTATGTAATGTCACTTTACAAGCAGCTGGTCAACAGCAACCACGCTCCACTCCGAGCAGACTGTCAATTATGGCTGCGAATATGCTGCGCTGTAACTTTGTTTTGTTTCTGGAACCAATCAGGCTTCTAAATGCAGTTTAGCAAAACTGTATATTCAGCTAAATAGCAGGCAAATGGAACGGAAAAAGTGAAGGACGAGCAGGAGTTCCAGACTAACAAGAGTTTAATAGCGTTTAGTGTTTAACAGTCGCTGCAATCAGCACTGTCAAAATAAAGGTAGTGTGAAGTAAATCGTTGCGAGCCCGAGCAGCGTGACCCAGCTGACCTTGCAGGGATAACGCATTGTTGCTGATATGGAGAGTGTGAGAGTATAGGGGGAAAATTCAATTTTGATTCAGCAGAGCAGTTTCAAGTGTTTTTGGTCTAATGGAATGGGAGAGTTAGTCGTTGCATACAGAGGTCACCCTGCACTGGCCTTTTCTTCTACTGTTGCTGTTGCAATCTTCAGGATGGGGTTCTTTGTGTGTTTTCAAGCCATACAGACCCACTGGTCCCTCTGCTGTTTAACTGCCATGGTGCTATCTTGCTAATGTGATCTCACTTAGCTAATTGGCAGTGAATGCCGAGTGCAGCTGGGGCCGATGGGATTGTTATTAGTTTAGCGGGTATTTTCGGGATTTTTGAGATGTTTGGACCAAAGCGGTTGGCCTGACTAATCCCATTTAGCCACGCTGCTAGCGTAGCTAAACAATTGCGGGTTACACTTCTCAGGATCGGTTGTAAAATGTGATGATACGAAGATATGACGTGCCTTAATATGCACATGGTCTTGGGATAACATCGTTGTTAATCTACCGTCCTTACAACACCGTGAAGCCATGCAACTTTATTTTGACAGCTACTATTTTTAGCAAGCTCATAACATCGGAGGTTTTTTCGGCACTAAGCTCCGGTTCCTGAAGTTTTTAAGGAAAGGATTAGACTTAAAAGAAAACCAGCAAAGTACACTGTGAATGGAGAGAAAGCCACATCTGCTGATTGTGAAAAAAAATGCATGACAAGTGAAGACAAGATTAAAACTCATTGTGGCTTGTGTCATAACCAAGCAGTACCTGTCAATATTGAGCCACGGTCTCAACAAATCACTTGACACCTCCACCCTGAGAGGGGGGGTCACCGCTGTGCTGCTGCCATGTTCTTATTCTCTTCCATTTTACCTCAGTGCCTCTGGACTTACCTCAACAAGACCTCATCAAACTCTGCCGCTCTGTTTACAAATTCTGTGAGGAGACAGAAAGAAAAAAAAATCCAATTCTCCACAGAGGAATGGTACATTTTTTTTCTCCGTATATTATTGGAGACGCTGCAAGAACAAAACAGTGAGAGAGTCAGATAGAGCAAAACTCTCAGCAAAGTATACCTGGCCTTGCTTTGTGAATTATTCACCTCCAGCAGCCCCTTTGAAGGAGGCTGAGAGCGTTGCACTGTATGTCCCTTCACATGACAGCTGGAAAGCAATACTCCCAAGTTTGGCTTTTTTTCGCAGCTCTTTTTTAATGCTCCGCTGGTTTGCCCTTTAATTTCACCTCTAGTGTGAGTCCACCACAGTATCCATTAGAAATACAACTTGACCTGTGACAACTTTGCCAGAAGAACCAATGATTTTTTTTTTCCAAAAGGCAAAGTTTTTAGACAAAGGGTGGCTTTTTGGGGATTTATTCAAGCTGAAATGTTTATGTCATGTCTCAGGTTTTGGGTGACTATATGCGTCAGGATCGCTGTGCTGGTAGGAAGACAATTCCACATGTGTTTTGGTCTAAAGTTTGTCATTCTTTTTTTTTTAAGTTTCTGCATAAATACTGGGATTTACAGTGAAAATGAGACTGGAGCAGGAATACAGATGGTCTCTGCAATAAAAGTGTGAAATATTATAAAACAGGTTTTAGCTGCAAGCTAGCTAGACACGGGTGTTCCACCCATGTGTTTTGGAGACAGTCTCTCTTTGTGTTTGTGTTAAGGGTAGACTCCGAGCAAATACATTGTTTTCAGTGCAACAATTTTGAGATTTTGGTCTATTTTGCTTCCATAACATGTCTTCGTTCAGACCAGTGGAAAGAAATTATCCAAAATGCAGTTATGTGTTAATTTTACTGCATACGTGTTCTTGTAAATTCACCATTTGCACATAAATTATAACATTTCAGAAAATGCTGTTGACATTATTTTCAGATTTATGGAGTGATACTAAGAGATATCCAAAATTCCCAGACTGATCTCAAAATCCAAGACAACGCACAACACTCCTGTTCCTCTCATCTCTAACGGTGCAGTTTCATAATGCTCACAATTACAATGAAAGCATGCTTATGGTTAGCCGGTATTCATTTTAGGTTGCCATGTTTATGAACTTTTGCCAATTAGCACTAATTTGAGCATAATCCAGACAAACGACCTGATGATGTCGCAAGATGAAAGGTCATGGGAACACCAGAATTTTACCTATTATTTTAAGAGAATCCGTCCAAAGTTTGTCGAGACATTTCACAAAAAAAACCCTCAAATAACAGAAATTTCAAGAGAGTATATTTTAAAGGGTTTATTGTCATATGCACAAACAAAGAAACGTGTTTCCCTGTACAATGAAATTCTTCTTTTGCTGTCCACAGAATGCCAACAATGTAACATCTAGTACAAAAAATAGGTAAATAGTATAAAAAAAAGTAATTTTAAAAGGCAGCATGTGAGACATAAATAAAACAAAATAAAAACAGTGCAAATGTAAATGTACTCATTTGAAACTACGTAATGTTTAATTGTAATCTATCCGATAGTTATTGAGACGTTTCAGTCTGGATCAAAGTGTTGGGCTGACCAGCAGACAACACTGACATCCCCGGAGCAATGCCGCCAGCATGGGTAATAAAACGACCACTGCATGTACTATAACCTTCATCTCATGCAGTGATGCCATGTGGACTCCCTGCTTCTTTTACAATAATTCTGTAGTCGAGGCCTGGAGTAAAGTACATCTCTCCAGTGTGTAAACAGAATCCTACAAGCTTTGAATCCAAAATCCTGCATACATTCATTTTTTTTTTTATCATTGCAATCTCAGAAGCAGCCAAATAAACTGCAGACAGACCATGTCTACCTGTCCACACTGTAATGAAGTAGGACCTTGCAACCTCTATATATAAAATGCGTTTTGTATCTCTTTATTGCCTGGAGGGAGTTAAAAGCATCCCAGTGTGTTGCTTTAAGAAGAGTCTTGTTTTTTGATGGGGGGGGGGGGCGCTGTGGAGCTGCAGTTAGCTATACTTAACCCCCGACTGACAGAGACAGGATGGGATGGGTGGGGTATGGCTGAGGAGAAGCTAGGTCTGTAAGCAATTTTCATCAACCTGCACTGTTTAAACAGGACTTGTGTGTCCACTCAGTCAAATAAACAACGTGGAAAAGCAATACAGGGGGAGCTGCTCTCTTTTGATGCATTCTAGCATATGTAGGTATTTCATTACATTCTTTGCCGGAATGAATGCGGCACATTCAGATACAAAACCAAAGCCATAAACCATATCAGCTCGGCGACATTTGGCCATTTGAAATGCAACATGTACGATATGGAGAACGTTTAATGTTTTGGCAAGATTGATCCTTATTCAAATGGGGCCGGATCATGAATTCCTTGGTTACTTATTCTGATTCCAGAGGAAAGCTTCTTTTTTTTTTAAAGCAGTGTGATGGAATTCAGCAACATAAGGCCTGGTTCAAGATACCAATATTATTCAAATGAGTACTACAGCCTGCTTGCGCCGATAACATATGGCGCTTCAGACAAGCAGGGCCATATGGACCCATATGGTCGTCATTCCAGACATAATGACAACACAACCAAATTTAGGGTCATTTCAGAGAGCATTTGCTTCTGAAGGAGAGACGGGGGCTCTGAATTTTTGGATCTGTGTCACGAAGTCTAGCCAATCTCGGATGGCTGGCAGAAAAAGCAAAGAAGATTGACTCAGGCTGCTTAAAGCGACGGAAACAATGACAAGTGCGAGACGCAATGAGAGGCGCAGTGCCATACAGTAGGAACACTCGGGCAAGCACGCTGCTTCCCGCACGAGGCGAATAAACAACACGCACGCCCTCATCAAGATGTTTTGCATAAACAATCAAGTGCAAAATAGTGATAGGGATTGATACCAAAATTCAATCAACTCCTGGACCCGAACATGACCAAATAAATACAGCCTTGATTGCCCATCATCTAGAAGTTGGAACCAATTGCACCCTGGCAGAGTCAAGTGCGCAATTTTATCTCTAAAGCCATGTAATTGTGGGCCGCTCGTCACCTTTTCCGCGAATGAGCAGTTCTTGGTGAGATGGAGAAAATAACACAATTTATAACCTGTCCAGTAATCACTGCTTTGCATATATAGAGGAGGGATGTGCTGCATAAGCCTTTGGTTATGATGCTGGGACTTAATGACTGTAAAAACCAGTGCCGGACAGACGAAGGACCTCTGGGTTTTTTGACATGGTTGTCAAAAACTTTCTGAAGTGTCACGTTTTGAATAAATATACGTTTTGCTCGTTGCAATGTGGGCACGGGAGGATGAAGATACATTAATTTACTTTTCAGTATTTTCCTCTCTCCTTCCCTCACAGATTCTCTCCTAACTCATTTCATGATGTTGGCAGCACTGGGGGCTTGAAACTCAATTTCTCTGCCACTGAATGGACAGCAATTGCACCAAGCTAACTCAATTGTGAAGATAGTGCAGCGAGCGTTCTTGAATAGATCGAGGCCTCGACTTTAATGCAGCATCACTCATGTCACGCGCACAAAAGGTATTCCATTTCATTCAAAGCACTTAGAAACAGGATGTTCCAGGAGCAAGCCATAATCATTATAGTCCAAAAAAATAAATAACATCAGAATTATATTCAACCAGCTAAGTTACCGATGACCTTCCAATGTGTACAAGAAACAGGATTGTACAAGTCTACACTCTGTATTGTTGTTTGCGGTGCTCAAATCAATTCATTTCACTGAGAAACGACCAAAAAAAGACAAGCAGAACGAATGACTAAACCCAAATATATAATTACACATTTCATTATGCACTCCACTGACATGACGCCTTTTCTAATTAATTTATAATGAATATTTTGACATGTGTAAAGAAGGTGTTTGTCCCAAGGCGATATCTTTCATGTATTTGCGACTGCTTTTATTTCGCAATTTCATACACAAGATAGACACAGCCGGGGAACATGCATTATTGTTTTGTTTTATCTTGACAAGAATAGACTACAACTGCATCCCTGTGTTGCATAATGACAATACATGATCCTTGAATCCTTGACAGACAATAAAAGCACTTGGATAAAACGTGTCTTTCTATTTAAACCAGCCAGAAGCACGCTGTAACACAAAGAGCTGTCTCAAAACACACCAAGTGGATGTTTTTTCTCACCAGATTCTGAACAAAAGCATCCACCAAATTGTAAAAAACCTGAGCTCTATCCAGATCACCGTCTATGGGATAGAGAGCAGAGACCCATCTGGGACTTTCTGGATAAACAGGAGTGGCTAATAAGTGTGCATACTGTAAGGCTAATTTGCACAGGCCATGTGATTTTGGGGACAGGGCTGTTTTTAAACAGGAGTTGAACAAGCTGGGTGTAGACCCCGTTTGAAAATGTGACTGGAAGCCCATGGGCAGCAGGCTAGTAATCCTGGGTCAATTTATGTGATTGAAGATGTGCACAAGATGGATCTGAAGTCACCGTGCTGACTTTTAGCCTCCCTGTGACCCCAATGTGTCACAGTATGTGGTGGTGTTTTCAGCCAGGATGCCAGAGATGCTGCCATCATTTAAAAAATAGGCATCATTTTCATTTTAATAGAAATATTTCAAATATGTTTGTCATGTAACACCTCCCCTCTACAAACATCAATTGTATTATGATGGATTTGAAAAATGTTTCACCAATTTTAATTGAGTTTCTTGAAATTAGTGAAACAGCGCCCCCCCTAGCGTGCGGTGAGACAGGGTATAGCGCCACTACAGTAAAGGCAATCACGTCAATGTTACTGAGGGGAAGACAGGTGAAGTTGACATTCCTATGTCATGTGGCAGTCGACATATACCGAGATAATGTGAAAAACTACAAATCGAGCTGCCTCACGTCAGAAGAACATACAAGCCTCGTCCTCAAATACTGTGAGTAATATTCAACTTCACGTGTTTTGTCTTTTAAAACTCGTGGCTTTACTCACCGTGTTTACAGCTGCTGGAATTTCGGATGTTTTGATGCCTTGAAAAAGTATTCATACCCCTTGAACTTTTTCACATTTTGTCACTCTACAACCACAAACTTAAATGTATTTTATTGAGATTTTATGTGATAGACCAACACAAAGTAACACATAATTGTGAAGTGGAACGAAAATGATAAATGGTTTACAAAAATTTAAGCAAATAAAAATCTGAAAAGTGTGGTGTGCATTTGTATTCATCCCCCCTGTGTCAATACTTTGTAGAGCCACCTTTCGCTGCAATTACAGCTGCACGTCTTTTGGGGTATGTCTCTATTAGCTTTGCACATCTAGAGACTGAATTTTTTGCCCATTCTTCTTTGCAAAGGGTTCCTTCTGTGTGGAGTTTGCATGTTCTCCCTGTGTAAGCGTCTCTCCGGGTTCCTCCCACAGTCCAAAGACATGCAGGATGGGGATAGGTTAATTGGTGACTCTAAATTGCCCGTAGGTGTGAATGTGAGAGTGAATGGTTGTTTGTCTCTACATGTCGGCCCTGTGGGGTCCTGTCCAGGGTGTACCCTGCCTTCGCCCAATGAAAGCTGGGATCGGCTCCAGCCCCCCCGTGACCCTAAATACAGGATAAGCGGTAGAAAATGGATGGATGGATGGACGTAACCTGTCTCGTGTTAATACGTCATCATATTCATATCGCAAATATATTTCATGCTAAGAAGGGATTCAAGTGACAAATCTATGTCAGTAGGTGCTAACATTAATATTTGTTTTGTTTAATGTTTTGTACTTTATACATTTTGTGTGTATATATACATATATGTACAGTATATACTGTATACTGTGTGTGTGTGTGTGTGTGTGTGTGTGTGTGTGTGTGTGTGTGTGTGTGTGTGTGTGTGTATACATCCTTGGCCAGGTCTCTCTTGCAAAAGAGATCTTGGATCTCAATGGGACAAACCTGGTTAAATAAAGGTTATAATAATAATAATAATAATAATAATAATAATAATAATAATAATAATAATAATACATACTCTAATATTGGTATGGCCTCAGCATCCAATTGTATTTTGGTCAGGTTCCAACATGCGTACTGTGTCAGTAAGTGTCAACTCACAATCATCTTAATAAAGCAATATTTTATTGAGCATCAGGAGAGTTCCTAAATATATACTCAGAATCATTGTACTTGTTAAGGCCTTGAATCTCTCGACATTCTCCATTTCTTTTAAACGTAACTTCAATGAAGAATTTAGATTTATTTAAAATAGGATAAATACTGTTCATAAATCCATAATGAATCACAGTATTCATGTTTTCTTTTTTTAGCCTAACATTGTTTGTGTTTACTAGTTTACAAGATGAAACAAAAAACATTTCAACATTCATCAGTAGTCGACTTCAGAGTGGATAAAGATGCCTTAATGTTAGATTATTTCTGGTTCAAATAGAATTCATACGTCGGTGCCTGTGACAGTGAAATATCATAAGGGACAGAAAATGTGAGATGACAGGCCATAACTTAAACATTGCTTTTTGCTGTTGGAGCTTGTTACTCTCTCAAAGCGTGGGCTGGGTAGCACAGGCAACATATCAAACTTAATTACCTTTCAGGTTGCCTCATCAAGTCAGAGCTGCAATGAAGACAGATTGTTCCTGTTCTCGCAGAACCTTTTTAAAGCCACAAACACCACATGGCTGTTTCTCTATCTTAGCATCCTTTTTTTTAATCATTCCCCTACTGCTATCATGGACCCTTAACAGGAAAATGTACTTTATTGAATAGCATTTCATCTATGAGCCTCATTCCTCATCTTAATATACAGATGAGACCTCTAAGTCTTAAGGTAAAGCAGCACCACAAGGCTACAATTGGGATTACATCTGAGGAATAACAACGTGTTTACCATGTAGTTCCATGGTAATCTTTCAGTTTTATGTCGCAAGTGCCAGTTGCTTTCCTATTTTATTGGGTATTACTTTTGTTTTATGGAGCAATTTTCACATCCTGCCCTTGATGATAGCGGCCTCAGTCTCTGATAGCACCGGCAGAGCAGGCAGGCCTACTGATGAACACACACAGCACGAAGGGGTGATTATGGAGTGCTAAACTAATGATTGCCGATGAGAAGCTGTTCTCACCACAGAGCAAATTCATTTCTCTGTCACTAGGAGTTAATGGCTCCTTTTAAGGAGATGAAATCTGGTCACTAGGGAAAGCCACTCTGGAAGACCGCAGGTAGCTTATTCCATTTGTCTTAAGTCCTTTTTTTCTGTTGTACCAGTACATATAGGCAGCATACTTAACCAAACACATGCGGGCCGTGCATGTCAGTACAAGTCTGTAATTCTGATATCAGATCCATCACCGGTACTGAGCCTATATGGGAATTTATTGAACATGTCAGGTTAAAGTGGTAGACTGAAGGGACTATTAGGCATGTCACCTGTGAGTGATCATTGTGCTGCTCACGATCCCCGTGACCTAGATGTTTGCTGCCAAGTCTAAAGGTTGTATAAGAGGCCAAACGGACAGACGGGGTGGGGGGGGGGGGTTCTTCATGAAGCACTCAGAGATGGACCCATGCATCAGAAAGGTCCTTACCCTCCTGTTTGTAGCTCTCCATTATTAATGCAGCACTGAAGTTCGGACTCGTGTTACGATAGAAACCCAGATCGGCCTCTGACGATCTAAACGGCAGTACTGGAGCGCATTTGCTGTATACAGTACTGGGTAAACATTTATGAATTATTAAAAAGCACTGCTGCTGTATTGTAGAGCTCCTAGCTGTTCTCTGGATGCTTTTACACCTCAACACTGCTCTCCACAATGAGATCCATATAAGACTTGTGTAACTTCTGAATGCCTCTAGACCTCTCACTCCTCATCCTGTTCTGAGCTGAACTATAAGCTTCATGTTCTATGCGTGTATTCTTTTTTGCAACCCGTTATGCTAATCAGCTAACATTATGATACTGTGAAAATGTTTAACCATTACTGTGAAGTTATGCCAGGTGACAGCAAGTTCATAATTACAGTGATGCAGCTACTACATAGATCTCACTTTTTCTACCTTTAACCGAATGACACTGATGCACTTCAGCTGAGGGAATTTGGAAATGGGGAAAAAAAGCTTCCGCTCTTATTCAAATGGCTGGAAGGCACATGGAAAGAGGCCTGGTAGCTGTCTGATTGAGAGGCAATATAGTTTTGCTTTTACACTCTACTAATTCAATATGACTGTACATCATTCAAGACAGAATTGCCTGAAGTAAAAAAAAAAAAAAAAAAAACACCATGGCAGGGTGCCACAACAGTAATACTGCATGTTCATATTTTCTGTCTCAAAGGTTAGCAAAAAAAAAAAAAAAAAAAACACATTAAAGCAGTCATCAACACTGAGATTTTAAAAAGCAGTGTTTTGTAGCATATTTAAAATGTTTAATTTATTAAATGTCTAATAATTACTGTTAGCCTCAAGAATGTTTTTACATTCTGAGTTTGACTTGATTAGTGCAGTGCTATTTACATCACATGCGCATCAATAAATTAGTACTCATTTGCCTCAAGTGCTGTAGCTTTACTGTAGAGCTAATCAGCTTACACGTTTCCAGATGCATTTCTCCATGCTGTTTGCAAAATGTGTATTTAATAACTAATTTTGACTGATAAATACTGCTTTATAAGCCCCTTGGTTCAGATATGACAGAAATTATAAATCATCAATATCAATGCCAGAGAGTTTTTTGGCATGTTTTTTAATAATGCATTCTGTAACTAATGGTCAACTGTGTTTGCTTTTTGTTGTAAAATGGGTGTCTACTTTGCATGATTAAAAAATATATATATATCAAAATTCAAGCTACTGGGAACTTTTGTGTGAAAAGTAATTTATTTGGGGCATTCCAGGTTATTTTATTTCACTTTTGATTCATTCAAATGCCAGTAGGCTTTCAAAAATGAACACATAAAGATCGTAGCTTTGCATTACACCCCTAATGAGAATTCACAGGTTTATCAAAAAGCTCTATTCATCTGGTGCTCTCAGTCCACTGGGTGCGCTGTCAAGAGTGTGCTCTTACACATTCAGTATACTTGTGATGTGCTGTCATCGTGTTCATCTGATGACAGATTGACATCAGACTGACAGATGGTTGGCGCACCTCACACAGCTCTCTTTGCACTCAATATATTATGAAATCAAGTACATGTGAAAGCACCCCATTATGTTTGAATCCAAATGTTGCCATCCTGTGCTTACGTCCTGCTGTTGCAGGTCCATCTTACTGAAAAATTACAGTTCCAACAATTCTTCATTCGTTTGACAGGGCACCGCTCTGTCATTGTCACTTTGTCACGTTCAATCGCAATGTTTATCAAGACCACAGATGGGTTGTTTGTCAAATACCCGACTGCTTTGATAAATGATTACGCTCACGCTTGGTGCTTGACCTGAAGAATAATCCTGTACATCTCCTGGAAGCCAGAAGGCTCATGGTGTTGGGTGATGACGTGTCGTCTAAAACGGGCGGTTTGGCATAAAATATGACTTTGAATTAGGACCAGAATGATGTAGATTTATACGTGTGATAAAGACTCCATCCATACATGACACTCTTTATTCCCTAAAGTACCTGAAAACAATGTCTGAATGAAACACCTACTATATGCCAATTGTTTGTGTAAATAAATGGATTGCCAGTTAACCATTACACAGCTCGGGGATGTCAAAATGTAAGTATATATAGATATATATATAGTTAAATATTGATCTTCATTTGAAAGATCCGATATTGATTCATTAAATCCTCATGGATTAATCGTTTCAATTATGCCATTTCCTGTATCCTCTGCGTTATTCCTGCATGACCACTCAATGAGACCTGTCCACGTGAGAGGACCGGTGAACCAAAACGTGATGGAAGCTTCTCCACTGAAAGCACCGTCAGGCCTGAAGGCAGATGTCTGGCTGCAATTTGGATTTAAAAATGAAGATGGAGGAGAGCTGGACAAAAGCAAAGCCATATGCAAGATCTGCACACTAGAGGTAAAATGTTGTGGAAAAAACTAAAAAATCAACCAAAACCAGAAACGCTCTTGGCAAAGACGGCATTGGAGAAGGCATCTGTAGTCAAGTTACTGTCAAATACTCCACATGCCCAAAAATAACTGAGGCTGTAGCTACATCCCCATGCAAGGATATAGTCCCACACAGCGCTGAGAAAATAATGGCCTCCGCCGAATTGTTAATATACTTGAACCATGCTACGTGTTACCAAAGCAACACCTGACTCTCACCTCTCATGTGACATGGTTCATATTGGATTTGTTTACCTATTGAGGGTTTCCCTCTTTCTACCTCTCTCAGCTGCTGTTCAGGCTGTAATGTGTCCTTTTACTGCTGAAATGTACACATTGCAGTAGGGTCATTCCGTATCATTTAATCAAATTTCTGAAAATCCTCCCACCTGACCATCTCAGAATGTCCTGAAAAAATTCAAGTACAAAGACACACTTGTTAATAGGACAAATCCAAAATATTAGGTCTCTACTGTCAACAGTTTTCTCATGAAACATCATTGAATGAAGGGTAGTTTAGACGGTTTTTGGCATCATACTCTGAAAAGCCATTTTTAAACAGCAATATCTGGAAAACTATCTCACCTGTGGTCTTCAAAATTTCTACAGTGTATATCTGTTACTAATAGCCTCCAGACATGGAATATCGGGGGTGTAGCTCAATGATAACATAGTATGGTAGGTACTTAAAATGTGGCTTGTTGAAAAATGTTAGTACATTTGAAGAGTGGCTGAGCCACCATTTTTGCAGATAAAATACTTCTATCACTTCTGCCTCTATCTCTGGTGTTAGCTTAAACATTCTACAAAATATGGTTTCTCTCAGATGATTAGTTTCACAGATATTAAGGCTCAAAAGAAGTCAACACATCTTTGCCCAACTTCAGAGTCATATTCCAAAAAAAAGTATCAGGTCCGAACTTACTTTTTTTTAAAGATCATATTCTTGTTAAAATCATATAAAAAAATCGGGAGGGTGTTTTGCCTCAATTTGTCGCAGTGATTTTTTAAAATCCTGATATTGGTGGGGTTTTTGTGGCCGGTTTTGGTACCGCATGCCCTAACAGCAGTACCAAGTACCAGTAAACATCACAGCAGGGCAATTCAATTGTGTTTTTTATCATTTACCAAAGACTTACATGTGACTAAATGCTACTGATAAATGTAGCCTTACGAAAACATTAAAATGTAGCACAGTTGTAGTTACAGAGGCAATAAGTCTTTGAATGTGAGTTAAACATGGTGAAAGCAGCTTTTAATGTCTTAAACCATGAACAAACATGATGGCATAATATTGAAGACTGTACTTTTTGTCATACTTTAAGTATATAAATTACACAACCAAATCAAATAATAATCTTAATTTGAGCTTAAGGATTGTACATTACAGTACAAAAGTCTCCAAAGTTTGATATTGAATAACAATTTGTCTCTATGCTCACTATGAGACAATATGTGAGTTGTGTGTATGATCAGAAATGGTGGATAGGAAGTATCAGAGATGTTTCAGATGAAGATGTACTGGTTCAGTTCATGCGCCTACATGGCCCTGCCAAGAGTTTCTACTGGCCAAGAAGAGAAGACATGTGCAATGTCCCACTGCAGCATAGAATTGCAAGGATTGACGTTCCCTCTCCAGAAACTGGGTGCATGTATGCCATCAAAACAGATGAGCACAACAGAGTAGAGATGTACATTAGACAATTTGTAAAGTGACTGCCAAATTAATGAATGTGACGAAGGAATTGGATCTAAAAGATGAAAAATGTGTGATCCCTCATAGTGAGCATAGAGACTAACTGTTATTCAATATCAAACTTTGGAGACTTTTCTACTGTAATGTAAAATCTTTATGCTCAAATTAAGATTATTATTTGATTGTTCATGGTTTAAGACATTAAAAGCTGCTTTCAGCATGTTTAACTCGCATTCAAGGACTTATTGCCTCTGTAACTACAACTGTGCTACATTTTAATGTTTTCGTAAGGCTAAATTTATCAGTAGCATTTAGTCACATGTAAGTCTTTGGTAAATGGTAAAAAACACAATTGAATTGCCCTTGTGATGTTTACTGGTAGGCTGTTACGACATGCAGTACCAAAACCAGCCACAAAAACCCCACCAATATCAGGATTTTAGAAATTTTGAAGGCCACAGGTGAGATAGTTTTCCAGATATTGCTGTTTAAAAATGGCTTTTCAGAGCATGATGCCAAAAACCGTCTAAACTACCCTTCATTCAATGATGTTTCATAAGAAAACTGTTGACAGTAGAGACCTAATATTTTGGATTTGTCCTATTAACAAGTGTGTCTTTGTACTTGAATTTTTTCAGGACATTCTGAGATGGTCAGGTGGGAGGCATTTGATGAAATGACACGGAATGACCCAGTACTTAAATTATCACCTACAACTCTACTGTAGCGTTGCACTGTTGACTCCAGTGGTGTGTGGGTCATGTTACATAAAAAAAAAAAAAATCATTAATGTAACTGCTTTGGGGTCAATTTTTAATTATACAGTAATATTTATAATAATACACCAGGATAGAGAGTTCCATCTTTGTACTGATTTGATGCATTGGTTATTGTGAAAATACCTTTCATAACCAAGCAACATTGGCATTGAAACTGAAATATTTCTAAATAAATAGATGTGGAATGAGGAAATCCGTAGCGATACCCAGCCCTTGTCTGTGAGGCTTAATCAGACAACTACTTCACCTAATTAACTCCTTAGATGAGAAATGCAATGTGAGACTTGCTGTTACTGTAAAAGTGTCACTGCCGCTCATGCAGCTTTCTCATATATGTTTCTAAATATGTTACTTCCTACTGTGGTGACACAACCATCTACATTGAGCCTTCAAAGACATCTGGGAGACATCAGAGAAATTAAACAGTGGTGCACGGTGCTTAGTGCAGGCAGCTGTAGCTCTGCATCAATCACCATCGTCCCTCTCTCAATAAACAAGATTTCAGCAAAAAAAGCAAAATATGCAGATAAAAGAGTAGAAAAAACAGTTTCTGTGACTTGAAAGGCAATTTCAAATAGCTTGTGACCACCTGCCAATAGTAGAATGCCAAATTTGCACTATTAACTATATGTGGCACAAGCCATATGACAATATTCCCCCATCTCCCCTAAAAGTTTACATACAAGCTATGTCAGAGACCTGATATCAGTAAAGGGCAGTCATTGCGGTATACGAGTGTAATATTTTGATTAAAAAAATGATCCAATACCACGATATTTCATCCCTGTTTGTTTTTATTGCTACCTTCGGAAATACTGCTGTTGCTTTGCCTCTTATGAGACGGACATCTTCCACAGTTTGGCACACAACTTGCTCTCATATTTCCTTTTTATCACAACCACAGCTTATGACCTCAGCTCTGATTTGCGCTGCAGGGGGTCTTTAAAGAAACCTCAGTAAGCATTTCTCTGTGTCAGACTGCCAGTGTCCATCTGTGTTAATATAGCAGAGAAGCCATTTCATGGTAGACGGATGTTTTACAGTACTTCTCCAAAGCAGATGTGGCAACAATCTCTTAATTACAGGGGTTTCTCTGTTCACATTGGAGCAGAGCAATACTGATAACTAAAGTAATATCGCAGGACAAAAGTATGCTGTTGTTTTTTCATATTTCCTTCTCATGCCATTTTGGCAACATCTTTATTGCTTAGTGGTCAATAACTTGTTTTTGTGCTATCAAAAAGCATTGCTTTGAATTGATAAGTGTGCCCAGACATGCTGGCCCAGTTTCTGTCGTTCAGAGTTTCATAAAGCTTTTTGGTTTTTGCAATGTGTTTCATACATTCCGTGTTCTTCTGCAAATTTCTGAGATGATATAGTTTGAGACTGGATTTGTTGTGGACCTGTTGTTGTGGTTAGTTTGCAATAGCCTGGTGCTAATTGTGCACATTTAGCTGGAGAGAATTGTGTAGGTTTGCCCCCACCAATTGATTGATTAAAATACCACAGAAATCAGTGGGCCATTTGACCTGGTCCAAGCAGGTGGACAGTTGTCACCTTCTGCCAGATAACATTCATTCATATTATATCAATAATTTAAGCTGATCAACTTAATCGTTTTGAATCAGGACCTCCAGAATTTGCATAAACCACTTATAGTAGGTTGCAGCTGTTGTTCAGTGTGCCAGATACTTGCATGAACATTGCCTATCCTCTCCCTGTACTATATACTATTATAGAACAGTTTTTACAGTATATACTTTGGCGTGAAAAAATATTTTCACATATTTTCATATTGTAATTCTCATATTGTAGTATGCACTGGACAGGTGTGTTATTTAGATAAATAAAAGTACTGGATTGGACAGGAAGCTTCCTGTCTTTGTTATTAAAGGAATAATATGGGGATTGAAGGTCGACCGATTAATTGGTTTGGTGAAAAACCATTTTACAAAATAACGTTATCGGGCTCCGAGAGTGGCCGGTTGCTGTGCAGCCGCCACTAGTCACAAGGTGAAAAGCGCAGAGTAGTTTAAGTAGAGGCTGCATACACATAATGAGGGACACTATTGCTGAACATTTGTGTGCATGTGAATAAACCCTTTTATAAGATTCAAATCGACCGTTAAATAACCCAACAAATTATTCTGTCTGGCAATAGGGTTAGAAAAATATGAACTAAAGCTCTGTGGCCCAAGAGAAAGGCTGATTTTTACAGAGGCTGATATTCATGTCATATTTGCCCTGTTTTCAGTTTATTTCTACCCACAAAAGTTATCTCTTGAATATATGTATATATAACACAACTCTATGAGCCACGATGCAAGACAGGCAGATGGGAAGAAAAAGAAAAATCATTCAACTGTTACTTTAATTTACCAGTTTGCCGTTCTTTCTCTTTTAAATAATCAGCATTGTCACTATACATTGAAATTAAATTGCACACATTAGCATCCTCCTAACCTGGGAATATGCTCCAACATTAATGGTTTGTAAGAGTGGCATTTAACAATGTAATGGGATGTGCAACAGAAGAAATCCTGGCCAGTCATGAACAGAGCAAGATAGGAGGACACCAGAGGGGTTGCAGAACAATAATGAATAATTTATTTACAAAAAATACTATGTACAAAATTGTAGATCTACAAACTAAGGAAAATAAGGCACAACACAAATAATCAAGAAGCCCCAGCCAGCATCTGGCCTGCGATCAGGCAGGGGCAAAGCGGGATGCAGGCATCAGGGTAGAGAGAGGGAGAAGACTGGCAGCTCCTCAGATTTAAACAGTTGGGTTACACCGGGCCCTTGGTGCAAGCCAATCAGCAGCCAGCTCTGCCTCCTCTCTAGACTCGGCCTGAAACCAAACAAGAGACACCTAGTGCCCTGGAGGAACTCTGCACCTCCATGAGTGAGCAGCAACACGGGCACCCCTCTAGGGCCGTGACACCCCCCCCCCATAGGAGCAGAGTTCCAACCAAAAAGCACAACATTGGAATCTTCATGAGACCAACTCATAAGGGCAAAGTTCCCATGAGTGAACATTTACGGGTCATCCTAACATCAACAAATTGATGCCACCACCAAACACCCAATCCCACATTTTAAATTACAGATTCCCATCAATCCGCAACACAAAACACTTACCCCTCGGTAATGTCTCCCACAAAGCCGTAGTCAGCATGTCCACAAACAACACACGCTTCCGCTAACCAGATTTACTACGCGCTGACGTCACGCAACGTAGTGGTTCATTCATAAATTCGGCTATCGAAAACAAACCGGATTCTCTGACTGGACGAGCCCCCATTTGTCACAGTCTGGCTCATGAACTGGACAAGATAGGAGGACACCAGAGGGGTTGCAGAACAACAATGAATAATGTATTTACAAAAAATACTATGTACAAAATTGTAGATCTACAAACTAAGGAAAATAAGGCACAACACAAATAATCAAGAAGCCCCAGCCAGCATCTGGCCTGCGATCAGGCAGGGGCAAAGCGGGATGCAGGCATCAGGGTAGAGAGAGGGAGAAGACTGGCAGCTCCTCAGATTTAAACAGTTGGGTTACACCGGGCCCTTGGTGCAAGCCAATCAGCAGCCAGCTCTGCCTCCTCTCTAGACTCGGCCTGAAACCAAACAAGAGACACCTAGTGCCCTGGAGGAACTCTGCACCTCCATGAGTGAGCAGCAACACGGGCACCCCTCTAGGGCCGTGACAATACTCCAACAATGTAATCCATCAAATCTAAAGTCAGGATGTTCTCTTACGAATACATTACATTCGGAGTTTCAAACTCCGACTGACACGGCACTGACAAACCTTTCCATTCTGTCTCAAAAAGTAAAATTGTTCTCACTTAGATTCTTATGGTTGAGTTCAAGATTTCTTCATGTATCTGGAAACCGCCCCATGATATTCCTCTCACACACTGGCTTCACAACTTACCTGGAACTATCCTTAGCACAAATCAACAATGCAAGCCAACTACTATTGCAATGTGTAAAAACTTGATCAGTAACCTTGAGGACCGTCATCATAAATGATCCCAGTTTGTCTGTGTGGTTGTGTCTAAAATTATAATTATTGTTGGATGGAGCAGAGGGGGAAGGGGGGAGGGCGGGAGGGAGAGTGTGGTGGGAGAAATTGTTAAAATGTAGTTACAACAAAGTAATTTAATTGTATGTCCTGTATATGCTGTATTGTTGTCATAATGAAAAATGAATGACAAAAAAAGATTTATGTACCAGTATGTATTTATTACTTTGAGTTTGATGTTCAGTTCCAGATTTATGTAGGCTATTTATATAGGTAAAGAAAACTGAGTTTGTGGCCCACTATGACTGAATTATTATAACTAATAGCAGAAGCATAATGTTTCATGATGTCAATAAAACTGTATTTAATGTGGATCGTTGCCATTATGGCAGATGGTCCACTTAATCGGTTCAGTATCAACGATGATGGTGATCTGGTGGATCAGATCCTCGCATCTCTTAACAAGTACTGTTTTAGACCCGTGTGTTTTTACTGAATGAAGGTAGAACTAATTGTTAGTGTTGGAGAAGAAGTCAATCTTGAAATTGAAGTGTTCTTTTATAAGCCATTAGGTGTAGAAAGACGTCCAAAGTAATAATGACCTTCATTCATCTGATGGTAAAAGTTTCATAATCTGATCAGGTTGCTTTCTATATGAACCCTTTGTACTCATAATCCATAATTCATACCATCCATACTGTACTGTACGTTCTGAGAGGACTGTCCACAACCATTAGAGTAAAAAGCACCTCCTTTCAAATCACGGAGAGGCAACTGATGCTCAGATCCCAAAACAGAGGAACACGATATGATACATTATTTAAGAGTATCGATCACTTTTATCAAATTGATGAGATGGCAGTAAGAAAATAGCAGCTCGTATGAAAGTCACGCTCCGCTCATGGCCTTTTCTGTTTGAAGTGTTTCAGCCTTTCAAGGGAACATAAGCAGATCAAAGAGTAACCAGAGCTGCTATGATGGAGGGGGAGGTATGTGTGGATGAATGGAGGAATTCCGCCGAAAGGGAATGGCCTCAGTCCATATCACAGTGCCGGGGGTTGGGGGATGTGTAGAAGCATCGCTGTACTTACTTCTCATCATACCGTCCCTTCTGATATATGTGTGCAGAAATCTTTGCTCGGTGTAACGAACCAAAGTCGATTCCGCGATTCGTTCTGATCCCCCTGCACAGTTTGCACACGTGTGACCAGCAGACTAATTACACAGTTTAACCATCACAGTGTGGGGGGAAAAAAGAAGTTTAACTGTCGATTGTTATCAGCAGATGTTTAATGTAAAAATATGCGATCAGAAGCCCGGCATTAATGCTTTCTAGTCCCCGATCCCTGATAATGCTACAGACACAACAAATCCATGTAGGCAACAACACTGGAGCTAACAGCGGACCTATGGACGATCCATTCAGTTACATTATCACATGTTCAGGCTCTAAACGTGGGTATTGGGTGAAGGTAAATTATGACGTCCTCATGTGATCTAATATAATCTTGTAAAAAAATTGTTTTTGGCATGAATAATTTGGCTTGAATAATACAAATGAATAGTGAATATGTTTTCACAGCTATAGATAATAGAGAGGGAATTATGACTCCGAACACTATAAGCAGATTGTACTGTAAACTAAAACTATTGAGTAATTCTACAGAATAAACTTAGATCTACTTAACATTTACTAATTCACTGAATTGTGTTATGCAAATCGCCACTATAGAAGAATGATGGTTTACACTGACTTTGGGGTGGTTTAAATGTTTTATAGGGAAAAAAACTCTGTAGTTTAGTTGACCAGCTTTTATATCTAGGAATGATACGAATGAACTTTTGTCTGACAATAAGAATTTTGACTGATTTAATGCTATTTGTGAAACGAAACATTAAAAAAATGTCAGCCTACCTTAAGTGATCCTGGGCCGTTGTTGTCGCTAGCTTTATGGCTAATCCTGTTCACTTGAATCAGCAGGTAGCAAGCAAGACGTGAACTTTGCTGGAGTGTTGAGGAGTTTAAACATTTATTCAGTGACAAATATACTGTGCACACACAGGGCTGCTACATTCACAGCTATAATAGCATCACTGTTAACATCATACTCATCTTAATGAATACTCTCTCGACCGGACACTAGCTAACATTACGCCACACTACCCTGACAGATGGGCCCTTTTCACAGCAGCCATGTTGACATGCTGTTGCAGAGTAAACACAGGTGTAATTAATAACATTAATTATGGCCCAGTTCCATTTACGGGGGGGGGGGGGGGCTGTTATTGTGCATGCTGGCTCACTGGAATACTGTGACATTAAATAGAATTGGACCATAATTCATCATCAGTTTCACTTGTGTTTATCCTGCATGCTGTGTCAAAATGGCTGCTGGGAAAAAATCTATTAAAGCAGGCAGATACACAGACACACAGGAGATGTGGACACTTACAGGGAAAAGTGGTTGCATGTGTCCAAAACAATGCACGCAGCACCGTGGCTGCTAAATCTCCCGGACGGTTGAACCGGGAACACTTGCCTGTTTTTTGCTCAGGTGGATGGCTTGTTAGCACTTCAACCACAGCACCCCTGCACGCAAAGCAATAATCTTGTTGGTTAACGAGGCTCAGCTTGCTATCCCGGCTATCTTGTCAGAGGAAAAAACACGTGCAAAATAATCTGCATTGGCCGATATGGCTCACTGACGGTCACCAATCGGTAGCAATGGCAGTTGTAGTTACAAACCCATTGCTGCTCCTACTATTACCAAAACTGCCTTCCTCGTAAACCCAAGCAAGATGTTCATAGTCCTACATAGGGCAGATTTAACAGATTAAAGTAGATTGTACCACCTCAATAGAAGGGACAGTCTCTTTGGCTTTGGTGGATGCCTGGCATATATTAATCCATTCACACACAGTTACATGCATTTACACTAACACATGAACATGGATGGAACTGAATGTTTCCACCATTAGTGTTACAATTGACTCGTGTTGGTGGAAAACTAAGATGTATGTTCTGTTTCGTCAGACTAACGTAGATAAATATCCTACAGATCAGCATCACACCATTTTGGAAGCTTATTGTGTGTTTTATTCCCACACAAAACACATACGTGGATTGCATGTACCCCCCTGAAAACTGTAGTGTTCCTGGTTGGGAATCACTGCTCTGTAGCCTTTTCATTATTTGAACACAACAAGGATTAGGCCAGGTAGATGTACTATATTGAGCAGTTAAAGTAAATGACCCCAGTCAAGGTGTAACAACCTAGTTCTGATATGGGACATAAAAACAAAATGAGGAGAGATATGGTTTGCTATTGTCTATTATTACCTATTTTAGTGTGAATGCTGCTTGATTCTTGTGGCTGCATGTCCCATTCCTCAGCCTTACAGTATATCAAGACAGACAAGTTTCATCTGCCCTGATTGATTATATAACTCAAGAGGTTACAGATATAAATGTTCTATTTAACACCGTTTTCCACTGTTTCTGACATTTGACATTATACCTTTTTTTTTTAAATGTAGTTTATTCTCTATTTTCATGGGAACAGAGGCTGTATCTGAGATTCAGTTACGCAAGAATTATCACACACTCTTATATTTCTAATATAATCAAGCACCCATTTTTAAAAGAGACAGTTATAATTTATTTCTGCCTCTAATAGCCTATACATCACTGGCAGGGTGTATATTTCATTTTTGTGAAGCATGAAGGCGAATAGAAATCTTAATGATTTGCCTTTGCTAGCATAATTTTAATTATGGATTTTCCTCTACATGATCGATTTAGAGAGAGCCATAGTAATACAAGTTGTACATTCTACTGTATTAAATATTTGATATCCATTAAATTTTTATGATTAATGTTCTGGAAAGAATCAGTTTCTCTAAGCCATTTTATTGCAGACTAAATTAGGGGTTTTACTCCCTTAGCAAAAGATATAGCCATATATTGCACAAAAGCTTTGCCTGTCATGAGAAATGGAGCAATTTGATATTGATTATAAGGGAATCTTAGATTGAGAGAAACGACCCTCAAATGGACGATTTTTAAAGATGTTCTATGTTTCATATTGTTGGGTATTATATTTCACAATACAGCATGTCGGTCGCTTTGGTATTTTGTACAATTACTTTTTTGAAATGTATTTCTTTTTTATTGGAGATTTGAGTATCACAGACCCTCTGTGCTGAGTTCACTCGTGCTTGTTTTAAGTTCTTAACCCTGAAATCAGTCTGTACCCTTTTGTACATGAATGGCAATCATACAAACACAACACATTTTCTTTACTTCAACTGGACAACCCTTTTGAAAAGCATTTAGTCTTCAAGTTAAACTGATATTTGAATTGTTCTAATATACATCATTAAAGTATTGTTGCTATTGTTTAAGTTTAAGGATTCAGGCTGTGTTTTTCCCATGATAGGAGTCACAGTGTTAACTACCAAGATTCAAAGAGTTTATTATCAAATGCACAGTGAAGAAACGTGATTCCCTGTACAATGAAATTCTTCGTTTGCTGACCACCGAATGCCAAATGATGTAACATTTTAGTAAACATTGACATATAGGTTTTTTTTCCTCACTTTTTTTATAAACAGCTTTTGTACAGCGTTCGTTTCTGTAATTGAAAACATCCATCCCTTTTTAACACTTGGATTGACCCGTCATGCAACGTTTTTCATTCACGTCATTACAACACCTGCTGTGTGATCAACAGCCCCCACTTTCTTGTTGATGTGTGTGATGCATTAAAGAAGGGACAGGGCAAAGCAAGCACGAAGTTGCGTTTTTTAGTTTTACCGAATCACAAAATAGAAAAACCTTGGTCTCCTCAATCACCACCCTCAATGTCTTATTACTATTATTCCTGTTCTTTCATAACACATTTCCTTTAATTCATAATCATCACAACTCATGAAGCCTTTCATCAATAGTATGGGATGTTCCCAAAGGGAGTCTTAACCTTTTTTTTGCCATTCACTTTATGACAAATGTTTCAGCACCCAAGAGATAATGATGTTATAAACAAGCTAGAATCGCCCGAGCCTGCAAAATCATATTTCATCCTCCGAGCAGGTACAGTGTCACACATAGTCCAATCTTTAACCATGTGTCCTGATTGTGTATCTGATCAGAGAGGACTGCGGCACTTTCCTATCTCTGAACATGGAGGTGTTGCAGGGCAACGCTGCGCACGAGGAGATATGGGAAGAGGCAAGAACAGGAGAATAATGAGCCACCAAACCCTGACGCCTGAGTTTTGTAAATCCTAATGATTCTGGCTGCAATTCAAAGGAGAGAGGCCCACTTGAAGCCAACTTTCATTTCCCACTATAGAATGGTGTGAATCTCATCTCCTAAAATAATTACAGATATCATTCTTTCCACTGATCGCCTTACACATCTCGTCTTTCAATCAAAATGCAGCATGAAAAACCACCTACATTATATCCAACAGGGGAGGGAGTATGTCCTACAGCTTCAAGACTGTGAATAAATAAATCCTGTTAATAACCTATTTTGTCGATAAAATCTAAATTGCCATATTTGATATTTAAGTAGCAGTGGAGAAAGTCAGACGAGATTCTACACAGCTCTATTCAGCAAACCACCATCAGGTATGGGTCATGCAATGAGAGCGAAGCATTCTTAACTTCACCTTTTTTTAAAGTGTTCACATCTTTTGTGCTCAGTAGCTGTCTCACTTTATGTAACTGTTCTTCCGGGAATAGCTTTGGCATGTTGCTCTCATTTTTGGGATTGCTGCAACACATTTGATGTGGAGTTCTAATTCTCACGTCACCCTGAGTTCTCCGTGACGAGCACAGGCAGCCGAGCAAAAATACAGTCCTCCTTCCACCGTTGCACTCCCTTTCATTGTTGATCTCGGATCTCGCTGCAGACGAGCCACAGTAAAAGGGTTTACTCTTTTTCAATCACGCCTCTCAATCTAGAGTAGAATAACCAGAACGCTTTGTGTAAAAGCCAATGTATATGACACAACAGCATTCTTGTATCGGAGGGAAAGTGATCCACTGAATGTAGTTTCTTCCACAATACCCACGATGGCAAAGAAGCAAGAAGTGTTTCTTGAGGGGAGTAATTGTCACTTCATCTTTAGCCCTCTGCATCTCTGACAAATATTTATCTTACTGCGGCGCAAGCAGGGCCTGGGTATAGACATAAATTGCATTTTTATGTTGTTCTATTGAAAGGGCTGGGTAGGGACTAACATACTATTTCAGAAAATCTTACTCTGCTACATTTACTGCTTACTTGGGATTTCTCTCCAGTTCCCCCTCTTAATATTACTCCCACATGACACCATCCATGCAACATTCTCCTATCTGCAAGTTCATTATCATCAATAAGTCAAGTATATTCTATCTTTCATCATCGTATCATGCATTCCAACCGCAGCACCTTTTCTATTTTTTATTTTTGCAATGTAAACCAATTTATTTCTCCTCTCTATTGCAGATAGTATTAAACAATGCCCTAAGAGTAGAGGCTGTCTGAATGGGAATGATTTATTACAAAGAGAGAGGTCTGTGCGTTGGTTTGCAGAGCTCTGCAGTGTAAAATAACCTAATTTATATTCTATATTGCTCAGGCTGCCTCACTTAATATTCCTGTCAGCACTCTTATGCCATGCCTTCTGTTGGCTTTGCCTGCAATAAAGCCACTACCTCTTGAAAAATGTACAAATAATATTAAACACATTTCATCAGATAAGTGCAATGCAGTAGGAGCACCCCTTTTAATACAAAACGATGGGGGTCAAGCGAGCCACGAGGCTCATTGTTTGCCAGCAGATTTACATCATTGTGCTGCAGGCATCAGGATCATTACAAATTAAATATGTGACAGAATGTCACCTGTCTACCTGTATTTAAAGAATCTCAGAGCACATTAGACGTAAACATAATCATACGTTGATAAGGTATGTAACCACTTTTTGTCCTGTAATAGAAAGCGTTCAGATTCTGTAATTACTACATCATATTGGATCTCTAGTTGCATCCCTGAAAGAAAGTCTAGTAGTTGTTCCAATACAGATCTCTGTATCTGGAATGCCTCCGGTCAGCCTAAAATACCGGATCAGGTATTGGCGAGCATGCGAGTGCACCGATCTGGACATTATAATATCATTATCAGCATTATCATTTATGGCACACAGGAACAACAACACTCACATTCCCTCCTATGGGTGAAACATCCCTAACGTCATCCGCCTCCGTGTGTACACTTGAATTATCCACCCGTCCCCCACCCGAATTATATTTCTCTGATCTAGAGTCCTCACTAGCCTACACGGCCATGTTGCTTTTTAAATTATATATTATATTGATGTATGAGTGTTTTCTACAGAGAAATAAAATGGATTAGAATGGATATTCCCATTTCAAATCAAACTGGCAGGAAGGTCACAGCAGTGGCCATTTTCATTGGTTGTTGCGACTGTTGTAGCTGGACCATTTCTGCAAAAGTCAACGACTTACAACAACGCTGACTTGCTGAGGTGAACTTTTGCAGTAACAACTAACAGTGGAATGGTAATATTATGAAGCGTAGAGAGCCAGACAAATTTAGTCAAATTTAACAACTAAGTGCTTCATCCACTCACTCACATCATTGGAAAGCACACTGCTAACATCAGACGAGGGACAACTTTGTAACAAGTGTGCAGTTAGCTCTTTTTCCCATCAAGCTGCCACAACACTTTTGGGCCCCACTGACATGTGTTGTCACCATGACGACTAACAACGATCCCAATTTTCTTCGAGTCAAATGACCAGTGAAAACAGTTAAATGCCCGTTCTACTTCTATTCCTATGGTTTTCTTTAATGATTTGCTTCATTGAATAGAGGCTGCTTTTAGTAATTGCAAACGTTTCCATGCACGCAGTAATGTTACTGCAGAAAATATAATGGGATGTTGATGTAGCAAAACTGTTGATTAACTGCTGTGCCTGCGAATGTAACTGCAATCCATGCATCTTAACTTTCTACCCAATTTGTCCAGCCTGCCCAATATGTATTCCACATGTGCAAACTCAAATGACGCACCTGTGATTAAACAGTCTTGTGTGCCCTATTCTCTAAAGCAAGCAACACAGCTAAACATTTTTTGGACATTTCGGTAAAAGTGAGTATTAGTCAAAGGTAAATAATAACGTTTTTACAAACTCAGGATCAGTACTCTGTATAGGCGGATATGCAAGTTACATCAACTTTCTGTAATTACTTTGGAAATGATTAAGAATCTAGTTCCTGGTAGACCATATTTCTGTGAAAAAATGGTTTACAATTTAATATTTTTCCCCACATTAGTTCTGTTAGAACCTCCCATTATGTTGCATTATTAGTGATAGTTAACAACAGCAAACACATAATTTGCATTTCTCTCCATCCTTCATTAAAATAGATTAATTAAATGCTTTTGTACTGCGGTCTGGTTTTCAGCATGCATCTGTTCTTCACACCACCATACAGAATAATCTCATGTTTCCCCCTCTTGTCATCATTCTTCTTCTTTAATTAGCTAAGTCAGATTGGGGTAATTGCTCTTTATGAACTACAAGACTGTCTTTGAGTACCCCCCCTCTCGCAACATCATCTCTCTTTTCCACACAAATGGATAATTATGACCACAGCTAAATGGCTTAAGAATTGATTTACTATGGGTAGGAAGAAATGAAGCGTTGCCATCCAATGTGCCAGTGTTTTGCTATAATATGTTTATTAAAATTATAGAACCTTTATTTTTCTTTAGAGAGACAACAGAAAAAAACTGTCTGTTTTAAAAAAATGAAAACCATATAAATGTTTTGGCAAAAAAGACAAAATAACCATCATTAGTAAACAATAAAACTACTACTATGAGGAACTTTAATTTTGTGTTGATTTTGGTTGTCTGAGCACCTTAAAGCTCTTAGCTGCATAAGAGCTTAATGTGGAAGAGATACAATAGCTCCCACTTTATTTGTTAGCACATGCAATTGCGCTTGATTAAAACATTTCGTTGCCTTCTTTAGTTCTGACTGCATGTTACAGGCGCCAGCGAAACCAGATCCGGGTCCGTCCACGGCGGGCTTTTTGCTGCTGGACGCCCGACTGTAGTCTGAGCTGAAGGAGTTTCTGACAGCTTCGTTTGGTTTTGAGAGGGATTTGATTGACTGAAACAACCAATCTTTTTGCTGAGGGTCTTGTTTACTTATGTTGGTCACATAGAGGCAATATTAAATCAAGACTATTTCCTAAGGCTGCAGTGAATGATTATAGCCTATGTCAGCTGAGACCTTGGGGGTAGATTACAAAAGAAAAGTATTTGTTGCTGACTCTGGCTTGATAGATAGATAGACTCTTTACTTCATAGATGAAATGGCACCCATTTATTAAAAAAAACAACGCAAAAGAACATGTATTGCATCTTGGAGAAAAACATGCAAGAATGTTGACTCGTTTTATAAGAGTATAGCTCAGTGATTAGGTCGAGAGAGAGAGAGAGAGAGAGAGAGAGAGAGAGGAGAGAGAGAGAGAGAGATGGTGGCTTTATGTCAACAGCAAACAGGTGTTTACTGTCCATGGCTTGTGTGCTCACAACTTATTAATCTTTCCATAGTGCCGAGACAAAACAGACATATATCCCTTTCTGCAGCATCATCCAGTCCAGAAAGAGCACCTATTTGTAATGTGTGTCTAATATTTCTACATGTTTTTTAATCACCCAGCTACTTTATGTTTTGGATTCAGCTCTAAATTGGAACATACTTTTGGTTCCTACTAACACAACTGCAGTAGCAGGAACTTAACCTGAATTAAACTAGAGATTGTGTTTAAATGACATGGGATATCTTGTGAAAGAAGGCTCCTGTATTATTGACCTGCTTGCCAGGTTGCGTTCCCTGAGTTTTGAGGGGCAGCTGCACCATCAGCTGTACAATACCACACCTTTGGTCAGGACAACAGACTTTTATTCATCCACACACTTTCCACAAGCCACTCAAGACAAGCAAAAAAAAAAAAAAAAAAAGTATGCAGCCATTAAAAACTGGTCGATTGTCAGTTCCTGCCCTCTTCAGAATGTGTTGAAGAAGGCAAAACCAAGCACATGCTTATTTTGTTCAGGCCTTTGGTGGATCTCTTGTGGAAGGAAACAAAGGTTTATACAGTAACCGGTTTGCTCCCTTTCTCCTCCTCTTCCACCACAGAGTGGTCTCACAGATAGCATCATAATAAAGCCTTTTTAATTGACATAAATAAGGATATGAGGAGAAAACCAAGTGCCCAAGGGGAAATGTTTTTGTGTTTGCCTGGACCTGATGCAGTGAATGTGTTGTGTTAATCAGATGTGAACACATGGCTGATGAGTAGGGGCCTTCTGCTAATTGGCAGTGTTTTGTCTGCTGGGGTTGCGTTCCTTCAAGGACCCCAGCAGCCTCCCATTGGTATTCAGGGTACTGCTTTGTGCTCCCAGTAGGGACGCCACGCCATTAGAGAGAGGCACCCAGGACCCTTCCATTTACTTAACAGGGGGGGGGGGGGGACTTTCTCTCAGCACTGAGCAGGACCCACCCCCTCCACCAACACCCGGAGCATATTTTTTTTTTCAGAACCGACAGCTACATAAGTATTTCCAGTTGATGTGGACGGGTGACAAATTTAAAGGAAAAACCTCCAATAAATGAGTGTAGAAACATGGTGAATGCAGATGCTTCGTGGCTCCAGGGTTCACTGAATGGTTTGCTCATGGGAGATTTTAGAAGCAACATGTTAGACAGCGATTGAAAGATTGGCGGTTTATTCAGTGTAGTTCAGAGACTTGGATAATTTATGCCGAGGAGCACTGAAGCTCTAATTTTTATCTCACTAAAAAGAAAGATCAATTTGCAGGTAAATTGGAGGACAAGCGTGTTTAAAAGGTTACTCATCCCATAAATTAAATGAAAATGTGTGAATGTGCCGTATTCGTAACAAACTTGTTTACTGTTGTCTCTTTTAATGATTCATTATTGAATCTTCAACTGGAGTACTTTTTTACTAACTCACATTAATTAGACAACCTTGGCTCCTTTGCTTTGAAAGCAATTTCCTGTTGATGTTCACAAGTTAAGATTGGACTGCCCAAGAACGTAGTAATTACATTTGAGAAATCTATTTAGCAGTAAGTCTCTCCTGTCATTCTGTATTGTCAGAGGCCTCTATGTCGTGGCTAATTGTTTTAGCATAATTGATGATGCGGTAATGTAAACCACATGAAGCATAAGAGCTTAATGTGCATGAGATACAATAGGTCCCCATTTGTTAGCACATGCAATTACACTTGATTAAAACATTTAGACTTTGTTCGTTTGTTTTAGCAAACGTTCCCTCCGCTCAAACACATCACATACTGAAAACTATGAAACAGCCGCTTAATATTCATCATGCATATTCAGGAAAGGACAACATTCTAACTTTTGACTTCCATTAGCTAAAATCCTGTGCCCCAAGAGATCAAATATGCCCCACTGCAGGTTTTCTGTAGGGATATTATTTGTTTTTGACCTTAAGATTGCTATTAATATGTATATTTTGAAATTGGAGTTGTGTTTTGAACCTGTTTCCATAAAGGTCAGGTCTTTTATGAAAATTAAGAGGAAGATGGAGGGCTGTGATGGAAAGAAGAAAATTGTGCTCTCTGATAGAATCTAGTATAAAAGCTAGATAGTTGTTTGAATGGATTTTTTTATTTGATTTCTTTTTATAATTATACCACCAGTCATAAAGAGGTCATAGCAGGAACATTAGTGTGTGTGTGTGTGTGTGTGTGTGTGTGTTTATAAATAATTGATGGTTCCCTAATGAATAAGATTAACATTTCAGATTGATTGAAATCTGAATGCATATTATCTCTTTACTACCATTTACATTTTAGGCCTGTAGCTGACACAAAGAAAGAAATCATGTTCTTTGTGAAGAGGTATTTTCATCAGAGGTCACATAGAAACACAGCAAACACTCTGCTCACTTTTGTCCACCTCTGCACCACTGGCTCATCATTCTGTCATCTAGTATGGGAGCTGTCAACAGTGACACCCTCTACTAGTTGAGTGTCAAGGATGGATGGTGCAGCCGGCACAGCCTCTTCATTTAACCCAGAGTTTTACTCTCCAGCTATGTTAGGTTAATGGAATGAAGCTGACTGCTGTACGGTGGATCATGTTTGATCTTTCTTGCAGATGGCTGCTGAGATGGACTTGGCACAGAGTTTAAGGCAACGCGATGACTGTTCTTTCCTTTGACCGTTTGTTTAAACCGCTTTAATTGACTCATGTTTACGTCCATTCCTGACGCAGGAAGTAGCGTTAAGTTTCTCAAAATGTGGGTCTGATTGATTTAATGAGAACCACGTTGAATCAATTGTGTGGTTATTATTGAAACAAGTACCATGCCAACATGGTGTAGCAAATCCTGGTGCGGATTTAACGTATAAAAGCAGGGAAATGCATTTGAAAAGTAAAGTTATTACCTTAAAACATGGTTTATCAGTGGACGGAGTGAGATCTGTTTTGTTTTGTTATTTCTCTTGGGAAGAATCAGTGTAAAAGAACAGGAGCTGCATAATTGAACACTTTGAAAAGGACTCTGGGACTGTAGGTAATTGCTGCAATACTGTTTTGCGAAATACCCTTTTGATTAAAGTTTTCCAATACTTCAATTAGATGGACACTAAGCTTCAAAGGCTATTGGCACTTAGCCTTCAAGCTGTTTTTACTACAGAGGAAATTTTTCCCGTTTGAAACAACCTGAGTCTTGTTTTTTGGTGTTGGCTGTCATTCCTACTGATTATCACAGCATTTTACTGACTTTGGGGGAGGCAGGAACACTACTAGCTGCAGCTTAACAACAGGTTGTTAAAAAGCTTTTTACTACCTTTAAGACGTACACATTCTCATCAAAGTAAAGCAAATAGAGTAGTTTGAGTTTCCTTTATGCAATCTGTCATCTACCTTTTCTCTGCCAGAGATTGGGAGCAGAGAAAACGTGTGAGCTGTTTTAACACCTGAGGATTTAGCCAAATCGTAAAAATGTGCTTTTCACAGGTTAATACCTAAAAGACATTAAAGTGTAAGTTTGGCGGAAATTGAAAATAAAGCTATTTTCTGAATGAAAATACATCAACTAAGCCGTGGAGGAAGTGATTATCGCTCATCACGCAGTTCAGAGCTAGCACGGGTCGGAGCTAGAGTCCAAAATCGCAAACAGTGGGTTAGCATGGGGCAGACAGCCACACGCTTTCAAAATCGCATTTTTAAACCACTAACATTGCTCAAAACAGCGCCAAACCTCGTCAGCAGCTTGCTCTGGGTGTCTACACATAAAACGAAGCACCAACAACTCAGTTCATGAACCCGAAGTTTATAACAGAAGACAGTTAAGAACACTCACCAATTCTACCCCTGCCAGCTCCTCGCGAAGGATAGTCCGTAAGTGTCGATTACCGAACGAGTTCCCGTGTGAGATCTCGCGTGACATGTATGTGCTTCAGATAAGGCTGCTGTCTTGAACTGATTGGAAGTGTATACAAACTATCCCGACGTTTTTACCATCCGTTATTAACTTATATTTGGCCAAACTGCCACTAATTTAAAAGTATACTCGTTTTATTCTGGGCGAAATCTTCAGTTTCACTTTCACTTTTGCATTGCGTTCGGTAATCGACACTTACGGACTATCCTTCGCGAGGAGCTGGCAGGGGTAGAATTGGTGAGTGTTCTTAACTGTCTTCTGTTATAAACTTCGGGTTCGTGAACTGAGTTGTTGGTGCTTCGTTTTATGTGTAGACACCCAGAGCAAGCTGCTGACGAGGTTTGGCGCTGTTTTGAGCAATGTTAGTGGTTTAAAAATGCGATTTTGAAAGCGTGTGGCTGTCTGCCCCATGCTAACCCACTGTTTGCGATTTTGGACTCTAGCTCCGACCCGTGCTAGCTCTGAACTGCGTGATGAGCGATAATTACTTCCTCCACGGCTTAGTTGATGTATTTTCATTCAGAAAATAGCTTTATTTTCAATTTCCGCCAAACTTACACTTTAAGATGAGGGAGATGACGTTCGTTGGATGCCCATTCCTCACAAGAACATACAATAAAGAGAGAAAGAACATACTTTATGTCCATATTAACACTTGCATATATGAATATATAAAAAGAGATCAATCAAATACTGTGTACATCCCTTCAAGGAGGCATGTTTGCTTTCAAATAAAAAGCAGGACCAAAGCAAATGAAGGAATAGCCGAGTACGCTTTATAGTTCTTGTAGATGCTCTTATTATACATCATGAATCGATCACGTTTAGTACAGTTGTTTTCTTCAGGTTGCGTTGATGCATATTTGAGATTGCAGTCTTGGAGCAACTCTATGCAATCTCATCTGCAGTAATCTGGTTGCTATGACAGGAAGTCAGCAGAGTTTGTGTACGTATCACAGCCGTTGTGTTATCACACTCTTGTTTTATGTTAACATGGGATTGTTTTTCCTATTCTGTCTAGGGTTATTTTAATACAAAGTCCAGCTGAGATCAATCATTCCTGATGAACCATCCAGACAAAATTTCTTAGAGGAGGAACTGAGATCTTATATTTAAAACATTATTATCTATAATGCACATGGATCATACATTTTTAAAGCTTTGCTCCCAATCCATGACTGTGGTTCTGTCTAGCGATGTGCTCCTCATATAAAACTATTAGGTGCTGCCGTTAGGTTTTTCACTTCTCACACAATGTCTCGGAATAATGAGAAATGATACACAAAGGGAAAAAAACAAGAGAGCGAGAGAGATGAAGGAAAGACAATAAACAATTTGATATCTCTGGAGTGCTACTGGGAACACTCTCCTTGTTGTCTTTGGTCTGCATTGCCATAGCCATTATGGCTGGGTTCAGAGAAGATTTCGACTTTAGGTATGAAAAAGGAAAATGAAAGGGACCTCGCACATCCTCGGGGTAGATGTTGATTTGAAAGGAGAAACAAAAGAATAATACTCTTTTGATGTGGAAAAATAAAACCAACCGCTTCTCAGCTTTGATGGGAGAATGTCAGGAAGCAGCAGTCTAATTGGTGCTGTAATCTCTGCGGAAGTGAGGTCGGAAGGGAAAAAATGAGGCTCCGTGGCCTGCACCCCCTGATTGGACGGATGATGGGGTTAAAGCGTGTGCGAGTTAGACACCAAACATTCAGTATTACGTTTTCACTCTGACACACACCCACTGGCAAGGTTGGAGACTTACAGATGAGGGGAGGGGATTGCATGAGCCAAACAGGACATCTGAGCACTGAATCAAGCCCTGGAAACTGATCGAAACAGTTATTGATAAGGAAGCTGGTGCTCATAATGAGCGATACTTAAAGTTTTGGGACACAGTGTTCATTGCCATCTCGTCTAACGTGTCTAATTCTATAATTTATCAATTGCATGACTACTCCTATAACATTTTACTGCCAACCAACCCTTTTGAGGGATGTGACTTGTAATACATCCATAATGTCTTAAAAGCAAAAATGAGAAATATTATTGACTAGGAAAGTACAGCTTGACCTGCTTTATGGGTATCATCTGCACTGCAGGAAAAATATTTTAGACAAATAAAACTGCTTGGCTAAAATGTAAATCGTCATAATCCCACATCTGCAATGGATGATTTAGGCGTGGTCTGCAAGCTATTCACTTCTTTACAAAGACATCTTTGAAAACACGTTTTGTTTTGTAAATAGATGAGACCAGCTTAAGCATTAAGGGCATTTGAGAGCTTGTAAGTTTGATACATCATTGTCTGCTGCATTCATAAGAATCTAAGATTGATGTAATACTTAGAGCAGCTGTGTTCTCTACATTGTGGAACCAGTTATTAGCTATTTTAGCACAACCCCACCTTTATGATCTCTAGGGGTGTGTCAGACCAGATCTGTTAACATTGTTTTGTTGTTGTTTCACAATAATGGGCAGTGGTGCTTGTGGTGTGCAGTTGTACTTTCAGTAGTAATGACATCGGGGAAGATCGATGGAAAGACATGGTTTCTCATCCTGCTTGTGAATAGAACTTCCGGTCCCAATTCCATTTTCACCATTGTAGCAATCCACAGATAGACGGAAACCAGCCGTGATGTGAAGGGACAGTCAACGAGACAGAGAGAGAGAGCCACCCTCTCCCCAAGCTGATTTTAGAATAATTCATTCATTAAAAATATATCTGCTCCTGTAGTGTGTAATATATACAATGTTCTTATTTGAGCGCTCTGATGAATAAATGTGGGAATATTCGATTTTGAAATGGCCGTGTTATTTATGAATGATGAATTAACCTTTTATTTTATTCATAATAATATAATACATTTAATTTGTATTGCACTTTAGATTTCAGCAATCTCAAAGTGCTACAGAGCAGGTCAAATAATAAAAAATGGTGCAATTAAAAAAAATTATAAAAAGTATCAAGGTCAAGCATTACAACATTTCCCGCGTCACTGCGACGATTTGTTTGTGAGATCGGCAATACAATCTCAATTGCAATTTCTTACTATGCAGATTCATGTCATCATCCATGTAACCATCAATAGCTGAAATTCATTCCAGATTTTACAAACAGCAATAAAAGACATCAGCATCCGTTGGAGCTCCGCGTGAGCAAACAGGATGAGCTTGCAGAACTGGCTCTCATGAGAACTGCCTCTCAAAAAGAGCCTTTGTAGAGATTTCTTACTCTGCATCAATAGATATATCCATAGTAATCAAGTAAGTCCAATAAAAACATTGGTTGTAAAGTAATGAAATAAGCTATGTTACAATTGAGGCCTCCTAGTCTTGGAGAAAACTATCGTAATTGAGGAGCAGTTGTTATCCCAAGCTCCATTAAAATTTCATCACACATGCACATTTCCATGAATGACATTATTCAAATTATGCTAAATCACATCAGCTTGCCTCCTTCGCAATGCAACATTGCCCATTACAATGGCTGAGGCAGTATTGAGGCAAAATTCCCAAAGTCTAGAAAAGGGGTCTGCATGTGATTTAACCGCATGCTTCGTATTTTAAGCAGATTCTGAAAAGCTACGGCGTATTGGCCCTTGGCCTATGAATGTTTGGAAGACTGAGGAATGAGAAGACAGAAGTCTGCACATTTGAGACAAAGCTCTTGCTTTATTCAAACACATGTAGCGCACGTGGTTTTTGAAATAAAGATGAAAGGTATAAACCGACTTGCCATGCAGCTACTGCAGGCCTGTTATTCTCAGCATTCATACTCTGTGGACAATATTTACCTCATCTCTCATCCAAAGGTATTCTCTACTGCATACAGTTGTTCATTATGTCGGAATGTGGATTTTAAATGATTTCACTGGTGCCTTCATTACAACTGACTGAATAACATTGTTGGCTGAGTGTCTGATAATAAATATATGCAAGAAATCCCTTTTCTCCATACATACATGAGACGATGTTTAATTCAAAAGCGACGGCATGTTATTCACACTGCGAACCCAAACACACAGCTTGACACTGATTTGCTATTGCAATGTAACTCGGTTTGCAGTGAAATATTCATCAGGTGCAGGGAGCACCTACTCCCCTGCCCATAATAAGTCACCCGCTAACACACTGAGAGTTGCCTGTCTTAACCTGGGCCATGAGAACATCATTATGATTATAGCAGTGATTTCATGATACCTGGCCGTTAATAATACATGATAAATAGCTGGATGAATGGAACAAAGCAGTGTGTAATATTAAGTGACCCCATGTTATTAGCACTGAGAGGAACCATTAGTGGGTTGTCTTAACCTGCCCTAATGAGGTCCCCTCGCTCTGGGAGTGAAAGGGACGATCGGTGCATACGATAAAGAGGGGAATATGAGTCGAGGACGGAGGAGGTGCTATGTGTGTGGCCGCTGTGCTTCCACTGGTATGTCTGTCTGTGGAGGGAATGCTTCATCTGCTCTCTTTTCTGAGTAAAGTTATTGTTGAGGAGAAAATACTTGGTTTAACTGAGTAGTTTGCTTATATTCACTGTATGCTTTTTTTTTCATGATCTACCTATCCTTTCTATTCTGCATAGTTCTACACTTTTACTGTCATTGGAGCAACTGGCTCAAAATGGCATATCAAGTGCACTACACGCTGACATTACTATGCTCTAAGGGTTAAACAGCACAGCTGGCCCCATAATTTGTCCCTGTTTGAATTGAATAGCAGCGGTGCTATTGTGAAAAAAAAAGTGTGTTTGTAGACTGCACTTAACAAGGAAATTGAATAAATTAAAATTTGTAAAAGAGTCATACGATGTCAAATACATACACCAGATTGCACTTATCTCCTGAGGCACGGTAGAGGTTACTGAGTGTTCCCCAATCGACATATTTGTAAGCTTGGAGACATAAGACCTATTCTGAAAGGCTCCTGATGGGGGAAAGGGGGGGCGCTGACATCATGAGTCTTACTGCTGAAATGCCTGCTCTTTCTGCGTTCCCCGCCACTGCCAGACATGTTGAAGTGCACTGCCTGTGGCGACCTGCTTTCCACTAGATATTGTATGTGCACAGCCTGATACTTCAGCAGTTGATCTTCTGCAAGTATATATTCATAAGATCTAGTGTAGACTGACTGCTACACATCTGAAAATCAAATGAGGAGTCAAACGTCTTGAATGGCAGTCAGAAGACATAAGCTACCCGAGATTAGATGAACAGTAGTGCACATTATCACCCAACTATGCATCAATAAAGGTGCACTTTATCACTATACTCATTATCATATGTTAAACTGTGTTGTAAGCATGCCGTTTAATGGCCATACGGTTACCAACTTATAGCCAAGGAACACATCTCTTTAAACTGACTGACACTGTTTTTACGTCCCTGAAGCATCGTTGTATTTCCAGCTGCAAGAGGACACTGATCACCAGTGCTACACTTACCCCACTCTTTCAGCACAGCTCAATTCTTGTCTGTCACAAAAATACAAAATATTCCTCTCATTGCACCGCTCAACACGCTACAGCTCTCTGTCAGGACGTCGGCATTCTTCCAGATCTTAAAAAAATAATGAATGTACTTGTCAATCACACATTAAAGGCAATGCCCGGTCTAGATACAATAGTAGTCAATATTTAGAAACTTTTCAGATGTGACCTAGAAATTGCAAGCTGCGGAACAAAGGAAACTAGAAGCAAAATAAATCAGTCAGTGAAGGCTTGTTTAGGGATTGATAACGTTGAGTTGATGCTGAGACCAACCAATACTGATTGTAGTAACTTAAAGTCAGGTGCATGGAAGCTTAACAAAGCAGTTCATGCTAAATGATGTAATGTTTTAAATATCCAGAGCTATAAAGCTAATTAAGCGAAATTAATTAAGTAGTGTGGCTGATTGTTAAAGCTCTCTAAATGAGGGGGGGGGGGGGGGGGGGGGGGGGGGTTACCATAGAAAGTGGGAGGGAAAAGGGGTGAAATATGAACCCCCCAAAACCAGACAAAGTACTATACACATCAACAGATATGAGAAATGTGTGTACATAAATTATGTGGATTTGTGTACATCTGCATATGAGTCCACACATGATGAACTCTACCGCTGCAACCATATGTTTGCCAAACACCCACATATAGAATATTCACAATGACAACAGGGGTGTCAGCTAGAGTCATAGCATATATGCTATATTGTGTTTATCTAATTCCTCTTTCCCATTTTGCAATTCATGGCATATTTGTTCATTTTTGTTCCCTTTTTTTAAAGATTAACATTATTCTGCGAAACCATAGCAATGAATAAAGTGCCGTCTCGCAGAACAGTCTGAATAAGGAGACGTGGATGTGACAAGTTTGCAAGGTGACATGTTGAAGTATTATTATTGTTATTGTTTTGAGGTATTATTTTCTGGCAGAGACTTCCATTTCTTCCCGTGGGTGTCAGGTGATTGACAGTAAGCACTGCATAAAATAATGTGCCCACTGAGATAGAAACACAAAACTGCAGCATAAAGAAAAGACAACAAAACAGACACTTAACTAAATGAAGGCATCGTATTTACCCTGATAAACTATCTAGCATGGGCAATTTCCAAGTGGATGTTTCTGTACAAAATCTAAATGGCATTAGATAAAGAAACACTTTGCAGAGCTTAACTTGAAGGCCAGAGCAGTCCAGATAATCAGCATACGCTTACAAAAAACACTGGTATTACCTTGTGAATGTACCTTATGTGGGGGCTACATGGAGACTGGACTTTTTTCCAGTAATTACTGATATACCGGCCAGAAGATGGACATGGTTTCCATAGGGACCCTCTGAATCACAAAAAGAGGAGGAGACAGGAACATTACTTGTCAGTCATGTGACGGAGCCTCATTACACTCACACATCGCCATACTCTCAAGTGTTTATTACACTGGGCTTTGGGGAGAAATCGATCTAAAATGACAGCTGCTAGTTCCATGCCTGTGGAGAGTGAAGTTGACCTGCATATAGTGATGGATCTACCTGAAGTTACTGTGTGTCCAGGGTGACAGGCTGAGGACGGGGGGATTTAAACATAAATGCATTTAAAGAGATGAAAAGATCCAAGGCAAAATATACCAAACATAAGTATGTGTACATTAATGGTGTATTTCAGTCTTCTACTGTATGCATATCTGGCACATAGGGCATTTATGTGCATGCAACTCACTTAGCTATGTTGTTTTCTATGTATACAGGGTCGCCCATGAAGTTGGAATCATTTGCAAATGTCTTGTCTTTTATAGCGCCAAACAAATTATGCATGAATTCATTTCACCTGGGACCCATAATGTAATCGTTGCACCTGGTCAAAAGGGATTACTGATGCATTTAAATGGGAATAAACAGAGGATTGTGTCTGAAAACAAAATATTCCATCTTTATGTGCAACAGTATATATAGTGTGCACTTAATTTGATATCTTTATGGATCATTTGATGTCTGATTGAAGTAAAAGGCACGAGGGCAACTGTGGGTACGCTTGGCATCAGTGAAGTGGATGAATAAAACTCAGAGAGATGGAGAGAGAAGGTAGGGACTCTGGGCTGGAGACTGAAAGTGTTCTTTCAGTGTATAAAGCTATCAGATTGCATCGCTTACTGACAGGAAATAAGTACTTTCTTTCCAAATACTATATAAATCTGGGGAGGATGACTAATCTACAAGCAGATACCTTGCATAGTGTTAATAAACCCACATCCACATGCATTAGGCTCTCTGTATCACTCTGCTGTAATATTTATGACTCACATTATTCCACTCATCACAGCAAACTGTATGAAATGATCACTTTATATAAGAAGGCACAAGCGTTGGCTAATACTTGTGTTCAAGGCTGTAGTTGGCCAGCTTCCTTTGTATATACTTAGCCTTTTAACAGTCAATAGAAAAGAGTATTATCTGCGCTCAAGTAGATATATTCTTTAAAATGTTCCATCAATGAAGACAGAGTCTGGAAAGACTGCTTTTATTTATAGTGCACCAGCTGCTTGGAATGAGATTCAGAGATCACTCAAACTTACGGCTTTCATTTCACTCAGAGTTTAAGTCATATCTCAACCAAACATTCCAAATGGTCTGCTGCTGTTTTTAATTTCTAACTTTGTTTTATGTCTATGTATCACCTTGTCTGTCTTTATTATGTTAATGTTATGTTTATTATGTTAATTATACTGCATTAAATAAAGGAAAAATACAATAAAAAAGACTTGAAACGACAATCGTCATCCCTCCTCTTCATTCAGAAAAAAAGAAAACTACATTTTTAATACACTGTAGCTCCCAGTTGGATAACAAATGAGCAACTGCACAAAGCAACACTTCCTAGTATGTTGTACTGTTTTTTGGTCTGTGGGGAACCGGGAGCATAGCACAGCTGTTAAGTACTTTTAGCAGAGCTATTGTTCAGCGAAACAAAACAGCCCATTCAGCTTGGCTGGTTTCCAGAGCACTCCTATAGCGGTCAAATGTTTATCATTGTTTTGACACTACATAGGATAGGACAGCATGGGGTGTGTGTGTGTGTGTGTGTGTGTGTGTGTGTGTGTGTGTGTGTGTGTGTGTGTGCCTATAGATAGCGGTGTCGAGTTTGTGGAGGGGGTTGTACAAGGCATTAATGCTCCAGAAACAAATTAGTTCTATGGCGGAGCAGACCATTTACTATACTCTCTTGACAATTCTTTGTAACACACGGCGGTTTTATTTTTCTGTGCAATTCCTCCCGGGGCACGATGTAGAATTGTGGTGTCTCGTCAACAAGGCGGTCTTTTGAAAATCTCAGGTGCCTTTTAGTGTTGTAACTAAGGACAACATATTACTTCTACAAAGTTCATCACTCTGCTGTCCAATGATTGGCATTTCCTCTGCCCTTGAGTGTTCCAGATTTGAGTCAGTCTTTTGGCAGAACAGAAATGAAAGGCGTTACATTATCTGTTCTGACTGCAGTCCGAAGGCTGCTGGTACACTGATTGTGCTACCTCTCTCTCTCCTCACCCATTTAATCTCTTCATTCTGGCAATGTGCACAGCCAGGACAGTTCTGCTTTATTCTAATTGCATACTTTCGATTAAAAAAGCTTGTTTTCCTTGATTACTTTGATGTTGAAATGGGAGCAGGGGAGCAATTCACATTCATTCGGCAGTATGTTTCTCCCCCCCACTCTTTTGTGCTAACAGCAGAATTCCTATTTATATATTGGCAGTGGAACTAAATTACTGCAAACATCTCTGTGGGCCAGCCAGGCATAACAGATTGGCAGGGTCCTGTATTATATCAGTGCCCCCTACTGGCCACCGGCGGGAGTGCACCATTGTTCATTCCAGGCACGTATGGCATCAGGGGCTGTTGGAAACACAGTGGAATGGGATCCGAGATTCTTTGCTGGACTGCTGGAGTATTTGCTAAATGAATCCCTCATGACTGGCATTCCTCTGCCAGTGTACTGCTATGTGCACATACAAAGAACAGATCCAATTTACCTCCACATTATCTGTATTTAGCTTAATGTTTTGAAGGACAGCGTGCTTCATCTCCAAGATCACTTACATTACATGCATGTTTATGGTTCAGGTGCTTTTTTTGCAAAGTCAATGCACATTTATATTCTTATGACTGCAAATAATGTAAACAAAAAAGGGCAAAAAAAATTGTAGTAGATTTGATATGAATCAAAGGGGGGACTGACATCTTATAAAGAGATGAGTATTTTTTTTAATGTCCCCAAAGGGGGGTTGAATGGGGATGAAGATAAAGTAGTGAGGATTCCTTATCTGTGTTTTGCTGCTAAATGCTACGTGCTGCATTGTATACTTTAGCGCAGGGCTGAGGGCTCAACTGTCCATACAGCAGAAAGATTGATCAGCCGTGTATCATTCATGCCCTCCATTGATGTTAACCCACCAGAGTACAGGGGCAGGTTTGCCACTAAAGGCGGGGGATGACTCCCCCGCTGGGATGCGAGCATGTCTCCCTGGAGTCCCATCACACACTGCTACAACACTAGCACACATCAAGGGGCTTTTGCTCTTTTTATGTTTTATTCTCTCTCTCCGGTTCTCCTATCTCAACAGTGAAAAAGTGAGTTGCACAAGGGTGCGCAAAATGTAACAAACACTGCCTTATTGCTCTATTAGCACTCAACTTCAGGTCACTTAGGAATGTTCAACTGCTGAGAGCTCAGCGAGAGCTAAAGCTTGGAGATTAAAGAGTGAGAAAAAAATGTATTTTTGCTATGTATCTCCCCAAAGACAAATGGATACCGACAGACCAACAAAAAAAAGGACCTCTGCAAGCACTGAGATGTAATTGCTCAAGACATAAATATGATCAGATGCAGCCAACAGTGTGGCAAACAGGTTATACCACGAAATAAAATATGGTTCTTGTATCAAATTTTTGAAGTAGTGTTTCATTAGAGGCAGTGTCATTTTTAGGACTAGGGCTGAGCGATATATCCTTATCGTATCTATATCTGGATATTAACATAGAATATGGACTATATTCCATTTCTCATGCTCCTTCCATCACAGGAGGAGGAAGCCCAAGAGACAGATGTGTTGTGTGTAGGGTCTGCCTCCTTAAAGTGATGGTTCGGAGTAAAATGCACCCGAAGTAATTTCCACCATGACATCCAGCCAAATACCCCTTCGGAAGCATTTTTAGCGATGGTCAGCATTGGTCAAGATAGCCGCTATCAGCCGAATGGTGTAGTACTAGCGCTATGGTACAGAGGGTATATCTCGTAAATTACCCCACTAATAATGCATGGAATGTTACCAAACTTCTGCAGTAGTACACATAGGGTCTGTACTCACAAAACGAGGCATTTGAAAGTTTGTAAGTACACCAGGAGTTTATTTAAAAGAACACTTGCCTGATAGCTTCTATCCTCGGCTACTAACGCTAACTAAGTACAGACCCTATGTGTACTACTGCAGAAGTTTGGTAACATTCCATGCATTATTAGTGGGGTAATTTACGAGATATACCCTCTGTACCATAGCGCTAGTACTAAGCCATTCGGCTGATAGCGCTATGCTATATACTTGACCAATGCTGACCATCGGTAAAAATGCTTCCGAAGGGGTATTTGGCTGGATGTCATGGTGGAAATTACCTCGGGTGCATTTTACTCCGAACCATCACTTTAAAGTCGCAACGAAGAAAGGCAGTACGACTAACATGTTTCACCTATGCAGCTTAAGACAGTGATTGGTCTGTAATAAAATGTGAAATCATAGTCATATCGTAAAGCTCTCGAGCTATTTGGCTTAAATATTGAGATATTATATTTTGTCCACATCGTGCAGCCCTAGACTGGACACTAATGAATACATAGAAATGCCATAAAAGCCTTTTAAAGAAGTTGCATCATCATGAATACCCAAGATAATGTAAAGCTGTTCTGTCGAAAGTAAATGCCAACCGCTGAAATGTCACAAACGGTTCATGATAGCCTGAGAACTGAATAATGCTGTCACCTGCTGCCTTCCCATCACATTCATCATACAAAAAGGCATGTTTGATGCTGCTTGTTCACTTCAATATTTGTGAGTATGACAGGAGTTTTTAGAATAATACGCATTTGCAATTATAAATAGTAGTGCATTTTTTGTGGTAAAAGCAACCTTTTAATATTCTAGGTCTATGAGCACTTTCCTTCATGTCAAAGCCTTGTGCCAGCTGCACCTTGGGATGAGGTTGTTTGTCCTCATTAGCATCCAGTGTTTCTTCAGTGTTTCCATAAGCAAGGTCCCCTCCTGTATGTCAACGGCAGTGAAAGGCCAGAGACACAACAGAATCTGGGTCACGCTTTAATCGTTTTCATGCTATCTCTGCTGCCTCTCCGAGGTGTTTGTCTTCCATTAGCCGAGGAGAGAATTTCCCACACTGGGGGTTTTCTCGAGCAGCTGGTAGAGCCCAACCCTACCGGTCTTGTGAACGGAGTGCAATGAAGCTGCAGGTTTTTTGTTCCCAAGCATTCCTCGTTTCCCACCTGCAAACGGCCGCAGCGTGATTGGCTTTTTCTTGAATACCAGCAACAAGATTGAGAACGGTATAGCACAAACAGAATACAGTGATAATTATGAATATGTCAGCGTTTATCTATTTGAAGAGACGATTTTATGAATCACATTAAACCAAGTTGGACTTGTAGAGATGTGCTGTTTTATCTCATGTGACTTGCTTTCATTGTGCCTACAAAAGGTCATTTTACCTCAGCGTAAACATGTCATATCAAATCCAAGTTTCTTCTTTGTTGCCTCCAACAAGAGGTCAAGAAGTTTTCAGAGAAACAACAGGATATTCATGGACAGTAGTGCCATTTTTCCACGTGTATGAACTTCTATAATGGCTAATTGTTTTTCATGTCTCCAACGCACTCAACACAACAGTGCCGATGCATAATGATCACACGGCGTGACCTCTAATTGAACTATGAAGAGTAACTTTGCGAAGGGAAACATCTCCCTCGCTTAATTTCATGTGTTGTGCTTATAGAGAGAGAATTAAGATGCTGTCAGCAGTTTAATGAGACTCTCACCTATTGTTTCATGCACTTTTCTCTGGGAACGCATCTCCGTTCCTCGCTCTCAACGAAAAAAGACTGTAGATAATGCTCTCAGTACGCGAGTCGCGGTGATTAGCAGCTGTGATTTAAGCTCTTTCTTAATTAACCTTGTTCTTTAATTCCACCCCCCACTAATTTCCAGGAGAGACAATAGAGACTCTGCTCTGACTGCTCATGGGACTGAGCCCGTTCTGATGACAGGGTGATAGAGATACGGTGTATCTGACTGTGTGCACATTAACCGAGTCTATACGAGATGGATGGAGATGATTTTTAAATTAATAATAATTCATTCAACAGAGAGTGAGTGCATCTTTTGGCTGCGTATGGGTTCATTTGTGTGGCTATGGAGGGCATCAAGTACAATATACTGTCACTAGCTATGTTTACTGCACTTACCAGAGAAATCACAGCATTCGTTCTAAGATGGTGGAAAAAGCACAGCATTTTTAAACTGTGACTTTGCTTCCTGCCTCCTACCAAAACGTAGCCTGTTTCAGGTAACAACAAAGGTAATGCTGCATTCATGAAAAGAACAGGAAAAAACGAGTTATTCCCATTTGGGGAGTGTCTAAATAATAACAAATAATTCTATAAAGTGAAGCCTGCGAGATATGTGTTTGTGTGTGTTTTTCAGCTGTCCGTGTAAATCAGTGCTACAGCAGACGCATGTGGAGTGTTTGTTTACTTTCTCGCGTACAATGAGATTTTGGTGTTGACATGGGTCCTGGCTTGCTTTTATTACTGCCTCAGTATTCTGTGTGTGTGTGTATAAGAATATTCACTTTCAGTAGCTCATTGATTTTGGCAGGAAGTATTAATAAAAATGGGGTTTCTCCTCCAGTGGAAAGACAGCAGATGACCTCCAACAAAGATATGAGCTGGATTTCATCTGCTGGTCTGTCATTCTCCACTGTATGCAATTGAATAAAGCATAAATGCAATTAAAGTAATATTCCAAAGAAAATGTCCACATCAGGTTTGCAGTCACCTTAGGTTAGAAAACCACGGAGTCAAATGGATATCTGTATGTGTCTATTTGTTCAAAGCATGGCTCACCTTTTTTCTTTTCTTGGGCAAAGTCGATCGGGGCTATTGATTTTTTTACTGAAGTGGTATAGTAATCTCTGCTTGCTTAATATACACCAACTTGCAGTCTCTCATTTGAAAAAAACATTTATCTTTGCTGCTGCAGTGGGTTGAATGGAGGAAGAGAAATGGAGTGGCCAGCTAAATACCAGGACCATGTAGTGCCTGTCTTCTCATGGGAGGAGCTGTGCTCAGTGATTCTGGACTGAATAGCTGGAGGCATGGCATCAGAATCAGGTCAGACTGTTTACCGATCAGCCCTGAGCCTCCAGAGAGCCAGTGGGCTAACAGTGCTGTGCAGCAGTGTGTAAAGTGTTCAGATCCCATGTACTATAGGTACTCACCACCCTCCGCCGAACTCGCCAGCATCATTTCTTAATGCAATGACCATACGTCGGAAAAGTTGACATTCATGGATATATACTGGCAATGCCCTAAGTATTCATGATGTGCAATAGTGTGAGTAGTGCTTCTAGCCTTAGTGTTTTTGCTTTAGGCTACCACCCATTTATTTCCTAAACCACTTGTAAATGTGTTTCTAGTACATTATTCCATTCACATCTGATAAATAGTAATGTGTTATGTGGCTGCACAGCCTTAACAGCATGTTTGAGTGGAAAAATAGACATGCGATGAGATGTGACAATTCATAAACATGAAACATTCTTGTGCCGAGGCTATCTTGTGACACATTAGCACTCTACTAAGTAACTTTTTCTGATATGGCTGAGGATGAATCAAAGGGGTTTGTGCTCAATTCTTCCTTTTTTTATCCCCCTGACCAATAGGCTATCCTATCCTTAACCATTTGTCCCTCCGGACCATCTGTCATAGCATTTAGCTTTTTACACTGACCTTCAATCATAGCTGCCTGCACTGTGACACATAATATAAAACTGTGGGAAGCCACTTATCCTATATAAGCATGATCAAACTGTACACTATACAAAACAGCAGAGACACAAAACAGGCAAATGCCAGGTGAAGGTTCACATCTAGAAAACTGACTGGAATATAAAGTAAACATTTGTTAGCCAGAAGAGCATCAGAAATATGTTGTTTTTTTAACCCTTGGTTTTAACAAAAAGGTATTATTCAGGAATTAGTTTGGGATTTGAGCATAGACATATGTATCTGATCTGATTTTGATATATGACCAAATATGCGTGCTTGCCAAGGCTTTTGTCATTTCCTTCCCCTCCTCCTGATGTTCCCCTGGAGTTTTAATTACACAGATGTGTTTTAAATCATATTTTACACTCTGCCCATCCACTATTTATGAGAAATGGTGTCACTGCTGTTTATGATTGCAGTTTTTAAATTACATGAGCTACTTATATTCCACATATTTGTCAGTTGTCAGAGAGCGAGCTTAACAGCAGTTCAGCAAGGAAGCACTATCCAGGAAATGCATAGGGAACTGTTGACACTTCAGATACCCACTTGTTTTGTCTAAAATGAGACTACTGCAGTAGAAGTTGCATTTAAGACATTTTTTTCACAGAACAAGACAGAATTTTTCCATAATTGTCATCTCTGACTTGCTGTGTCATAACAAGAATAGCCTATGTGGTGAGAGCCCTCACAGTCCCTATCACTCTTTTAGGTGAGAAGAGATGTGACTAATTCTTTGGGTTAAAGATTTAAAATCCTATTTTTTATTTTTTATTTTTTTCTAAAGCTCCATTTAAGGATTATTTCATACCTTTACAGCCCCACCTGTTAAACTCGTCTGCATCAACTAATCAGCTGAAGGTATGGATGTCGGTGTGTGTGTCTGCTCTGCAAGAAGGTGCAGAGAATCGTGTTGTGTTTCAGGCACAGTAACAGCAGTGTCATCTGCCAATGTTATTTCATGCTCGGTTGGGTGTGAATCAATTTCATTCCGGGGAACAATTACTGAAGATTGCAGATTTTTTTTTTCCTTTTTTTTTTTTTCATCCTTCCAATCATAACATTGAATCAAATCATTGTGCACTGCTTAACATACAGAGTCAGAATCAAAACACATCAGCCGCTGAGTGCTGTGATCATGTGACGTCGACGACAGGCCATTTTAAAGAGAAAAGCAGTTCTTGGCGCTATGTTTGTTTCAGTTTCCCCTCAATTTAAAACCACTAAAAAAAATATTCCTCCCTATTTCCTTTTCTCTCCGGGTCAATAAATACCACACATGACCTTGTTGAACTCTGACTACAGCGTTTGCATTGTTGAGGCAGGGGTAGTCAAACAATACGCGGGATGGATGGGAGATAAAGCCACATACATTCTCCCATTACTCACATAAGGAATGTCAGCCCTTCGGCGATGGATTCCAGGAGCCAACTGGGCCAACACTGACAGTTATTTCTGGCCTCAGGTTTGCAACGAGACAAGCTGGAAGTGGGGAAGGGTACACGCGGAGCCATGCTTCAACAGTTAAAGAGGCTGATCAGTTTGAGGTTGTGCAGCTTTCACTAACATGGAGGTGTCATTCAAGCCCTGCTAACTCTAACTGGAGGAAAGGGTCCGTCCATGGATCACTAAACAGCAGAGACAGACAGGCCCTCTCCAATTAGAACTGGCTGCAATGTATCCGCCCCGTCTTCCGCTGGCTCTTAGTTAGACACGGATGGGTATACTGTTAGATGAAGATCAAGGTGGATAGAATTAAACTGGCAAATCTTTAAGGACACGGAAGTGCTTGAAGTTAGATGTTTATTTTGAATTCCTGCTAGGTTTCTGACTTTGAGTTAAATACTTTTTGCATAATAGATTATGTTTATAGTAAATGCTGCTTCATGATAACATTTAGTCAGATGGTGTTAAATTTTACAGTAGAAAGATAAAATGCCTATGATAAAAATGCAGGAGCCAATAATTGTAACTCTCCCTGCGGGAAAGATTTTCTGTTTTAGCGTCTTTCCCTCACAGAGGAACACCTTGGAGAGGGTGTGCTCACGGCATACACAGATCTCCTTCTTTCATGCCTCGTGAGCGACTCATCCCGTTCCTGTCCGTATCACACAGACACCGACTGCGCTCAACGAGGCTGCAATCATCAAGCGCTGATTTTTCACTCCTGTATCTGCAATATCAAATTGACAAAAGAAGAAGAAACTTTCTGAAAGAGGCACAAGAGCATAAAAAGCACACAAATAGTGGAAGAATCGATAGATTCTTCTTTTGCAACATCAGGGATGTGCCATGTGGTTTATTGTATACGGGCAACCTTCCACCCACACTTTGCAGATCTAAACGGATACTGCGCTTGTTGTTCGTCGTGTTGCCACAGCAATATTTCTATTTATCCTGTGAGACAGCTATACAAATAGATGAAGTGCAACAACATGACATTTTCTGTACTTCAATTACTTTGCAGGGCTGGGCCACGTGGGTTAAAAGCCAACAAACCATAACTTTCCCTGACATTTCCTCCCCCCACAGTGACCGTTGATGGATTCTCCCTGACAAAGCATTCATTATCGCGGAGAACAGAGAGTGCACTAAAATCTCTTTTCTTCTCCCCTCCATCCTTTGCCTCCCTGTCCAAATCGAGATGAACTCAACTGAAGGAGCAGAATGGGCTGTGTGCTCACCGTCAGAAAGGGAAAATAGCATTGAATCCCTGCAGGATATTCGCTGGCAATCACAATGTATATCCTTATTTGCAGGGCAGCCATTATGCTGCAGTGGGCAGATGGGGCATATCAAATGGAAACAACTGTTCTGTGCCAGCTCAGATTTGGTCCTGCTGCACTGAGAGAGAGAGAGAGGCTGCCATGGAAATTAGCTATGATGGCACGCCATTGAAGATTAGCTCCCTTTTATCATTTATCTTAGAGTTCAATGTGCTGAGAATCAGTGGTCCAAGATGTATTGAGTCACCATACGTGGCAGGCAATGCAACCCCTCTGGAAAGATGTAGCTAAAATATTCAGACGGTTCAATCAGTGAAACAGTTTTGAACAGATAAGTATAAAGATGAAATATCAGCTGTGGGTCAAAAATAAAACCTTTAATGTGTCGGTTATGTGAGTATTTAACAGGCAGGAACACATGAGGGAACAATTTACATGCCAGAGTTGGTGTCTTAATCACATTCCTCTTACATGGATGCAAACACACACACACACACACACACACACACAGACGTGGGTCTTATCCACCCACAGGCAGGGGACTGATTGTCTGATAGCATTAGCATTCTTGTCCAACCCTGATAGAAGCAACACAGGAGTCAGGCTCACTTCAAGAGGTTCACATCACAGACAGAAACACATCCATTCACCGTGGACAGGCTAATAAATAAAAGAGTAACCCTGTGGCAGTAACAAGCCTATAAAGTATAGCTATGTTTTACAAGTGAATGAGATGGACGGCCAAGAAAGATGGTTACCTTGCGAGAGCCGGGGCACTCTGTACTTTACAAGGCTGAGGGGAGCGTGTGACTCTATCTAATACTGCACTCTGCTGCAGATTGACTCTGCTTCATCATGATATGAGAATCTCGGAGTGTCACAGCGTGAGTTATCCTATTTACACTGTGAAGATGATATACCGTATGTCTCTTAAGGTGATGTGCATTTTTCTTAAATATCAATTGGAGTAGACACACATTGTGGTTTGAAAAAACACATTTAAACATCTTAATAAATCAGTCGCGTCTTCACAATCTACAAATGCACATTTAATTTTTCCATGAATGGGGGCTATATTAAATATCTATTTATAAATCGGTTATAATGATTGGCTTCAGTCAGGACACATAACTACTAATACAATCACATGATGAATTGGTATGTAACTACAGAAGAGATCATTCAGATGCAGATTGTTTGAATCAATGGATTTATCTGACAGAAAAAAATGTCTATCACAATTGCTCAGACTCCAAGTTGATAGAGACATACTTATATTTTAACAGTCATAAAAGACTACAGCCCAATTTTGTGAATTGAGGAAAATTTCTGCCCCAATTCTGCTGCCTGAACAATCAATAATTGGACTTGATTTCTAGTAGCACATTTCAGTTGACTGTCTTGCAGTTCAAGCAGTTCCACGGTAAGATTTTCCACACAGCTGCTGTCTAAACATATGTTACAAACTAGAGTGAGCCTTTCTTTTTCTGAAGTAGTCTCTTACATGTGGAGGCTGAAACGATAGACTTTAAAGTAGATTACTTTGATATAAAACTGATCTTCTTACAGACCATATTGTGTGCATGTTCCAGCCACCTGTTCTCCATATTCTTGTTCATCTTTCTTTCTTCATGATTTCTGCACAAAGCAAACACTACGATCCATACAGCGTCTCAATATTGGCTAGCCCACAATTCAGGCATTGCATAATGGAATATCATTCTGTCATCGTGGAGACCATAATCCTAGCCAATCTCTAATGTGTTGAACAATAGTCTTGTGTCATAATGTCCAACTCTTTTATCTTGTAATACTGCTCATACTGCACTTTACGGCCAGCGTAGACAGAAGACAACCAAACCAGAACAAGAGGAGCGGTTGCCGCGAGGCTCCGGTCTGGCTGTCACGCCACATCCATGCCTGGTGGACGAGGCGAGGCTGAACAAAGTGACCCGCGTGTCGGCTCCAACATATGCATGTCAAACACTGGATCCAGACACACGCCTGGTGGACACAGGCCTTTATACTTTCACAGTGTCTGGTTTTACCAAGAAGAAGCAAAAGCCAACCAATCGGAGCAAGCTAACTCAGCAGCCTCAATTACAGGGAAACGTCTGAGCAGCCAAAACGCTGGCCTCATCATGTCCGCGTTAGCCCTACTCCAGTCCACCGAGACTGCAATCAGCAGCACACAACACAAACACATTAGCTTTAATTAGATTGCGGCCAGCGCTTTGACTTCATCAAATCTAATACATAGTATGCTGGATGTAATCCAGCCGGTTGCTATGGTATTGTTGAGTGCTGGTGGTGGTGGCTGGGAGGATATGTGCTGCTGGGGAAAACAGTGATTTGTTGAACTGGAGATGTACGTAGATGGTGGTGAGCAAGTCTCTGTTCTACGTGGGTGTGTATAACTTGGTAACAGTGTATTCAATGTTGGTGTGCAAGTATTTGTGTTTGTGGTTATTTCCAGGTGGTTTAGCAAGAGAGTGTGTGTGTGTGTGTGTGTGTGTGTGTGTGTGTGTGTGTGTGTGTGTGTGTGTGTGTGTGTGTGTGTGTGGCTAGAGAGGTAGGGGGGTTGCTGTTTGTATAAATGCATGGCCACGCACTGTGTGTCAGTGCGACCATGTGTCACACACAACATATGCTCCTCAGCAGCTCTCCCTTCAGAGGGAGGCTGAGCTGCGGAACATGCAGTGAGACTTCCCCTGACATGATACAGGGGGACAACATGGAGCATGGTCCCAGGGGCCACGGGGCTCAGCCCGAGGGGCCCTTCAGAAGGCAGGAGATCGTCTTCACCGTCCCCGTCTTGTGTGCTCACTGAGCAGGGAGACGGACTGCACCGGACAGATGAACTGCACATATGTAGGAATGTACTTATGGTTGCATATGTCCGTAATGAAAAGTAAACACACTATGTGTATGTGTGTGGACACATGGTGAGCTTGTCCACACATTAATGACCTTAGAGTGTTGCACCATATGCTTTCATAGTATTACTTGTTATGATCAAGGTTTCTTGGGTTGATAATACAAACAAGGTTTTTATATTAAAGTATTCTTAGCAGGTTAATTTACTAAAATGTATATCTATATGCAACACAAGGAGAAATGCAAATGTAAGTATTTATAAAAGCATATTAACACATGCTTACAGACAAATTTACACAAGAAAACATGCATGTGTTCTACACATGCACATATATCCACCCCTATACAGGGATGCACTGATTAGTTGGTATTTAGGGCTCAATTAATGACAAGTTCCATTATTGATTCAACTAAAAATGTAAAATGATTCTCTCAATTGTACTTGAATGTCAGAAAATATGCAAAAACTGCTACCACAGGTTCCCTGAGCCAAACATTCAAATTAGTTGTTTCTCACAGTTAATGCAATCTTTTTTTTTTTTTTTTTTTGTAAAATGACGATCAGTTATTAAAACACTAGTTCTTTTTTACTGTTTGTTTTCTTTTGATGGTACTACATGATAATTGAGCTAAGCGCAGCTCCAACAGTATTACGTTTGGGTCGTCCGCTTTTTCAGAGCTCAGGCCATTTTAAAAATCACTCACACCAGTGGATACGTAGCCGATAGAAACATTAAACATCATCACTGACAAGACCCATAATCTTTCATCCACCATTGTTAACTTTACACGACACTGGGCAGTCAAACGACTCCAGAGCTGCCACGGACCTGCTTCTCTGCAGCCCCCCATTAGAACAAAAGAGCCCTCCAGACATCTCAGTCCCCTTCTGTCTACAATTTATTAAGATACCTCAGGCTGGCCTGTCCACAGCTCCAGCTATTCTTCTTATCCATTAGGACCTCAGGGAAGAACTTGTGTCAGGTTTAAAGCTCCCAGTCTGTGATTGCATGATGATGGCCCTCATTGTAGCCACAGCTCTGATTTTGCTTACTTGGTGATTTCATAGAATGAAGCTTCAAGTTATTGTTTTAGTCTCTGCTATACGGGGAGTTGGTTAATGCTATATTTTTTGTTTTTGTTCGAGAATGACAAAAGTAAAGTAATAACCATATTTTAAGCTTATCCAAAAAAAAAAAAAAACACTGTATTGCACCGCTATATGCCGATTATGCAAATCCCGACATTACATTCAATGATAGTGTTTTTGTATATTGTTGTGCTTGTGTTTGGAGTATTAGTAATACAAAAAAGAATCAAAACAAGTTTCTGCACTGGTTTCAAGGACACAAGATTAGTAACTGTACTAATGACGTAATGATACATTCCTTCCATCTGAACCAGAGTTTATAAAGTATTCGGTGTGTAAATTCTGATACCCAGAAACTCATAAGTGTTTGTTAAGAAGTCTGCACTTAAATATATTGTTAGTCCTTGATTCAATTTTTTTCAGCAATGACTTGATTGCTATTCATTAATTTAATTCTCACTACTTATTGCCATTAAATGGAACTAAATTCTTCCAAAACAATCTGGTTGCACTTAAAACAGTTTCAAGGGTTTAGCTTCATTGGCCATAAAGTGGACTTAAAGGCTTGAGATGATCTATTTGCAGCGTGGAATGAACCCTCACAGAGAGAGAAACCTCAAATGCCACGGCCTCGGCAGATTCTTGGCCAAATGACACAACGAGTGACGTATACGGGGTCTCTGCCGCTGTAATGTGCAAACATTACTGTTTGAGCTGTTCTGGCTTTGGCCGGCACTCGTCTCTGTGCCTCTCCAAACTTGGAGAGCAGCACCCAAAGCTGTGTGCAGTTACACGTCTCTAATCCTGTAATTACTGGCCCATCAGCGCCTAGTAAAACCATAATTGGAACCAGCTGTCTATTTGTTTTGTCTTTTCCTTTCCCAATCTGCACCATGACCAATTTGACATTTTGCGAAAGCATCTATGGACCTTTAATAGAGACTTTTTTCCCCACAAACAGGACAATGTTGTCCACATTGCATTGGTCCAGGATCATGAGCCAGATGAGAGAGCAAATATCCCATGATTCCACAGGGCCCGATGTTTGGCAAAGTATGAGTCAGACATGAGGTCCAGCTGCACAACGAGCCAGACAACAGACCTGGCTGGAAAAAAAAAACATCGAATTGATGATCAGACAAACGGACAAGCTCGTAGGCATGCTTAAAGGGAGATGTAAAGGTTACTGCAAAACAAACTGACAGAAGAAGACAAGGAAGTAAAAGAGTGGTTTTATTTATGCCAACATATCTGAGAGGCAAAAAAAGAAGCTTGTTTATTCACTACTATTGTTCTACTGCTTTTAGCTCGTTCGTTGTTGTGGTTTTAATAGTTGATGGTATGAAGGCATGTGTTGGGTAATAAAACAAAGATATTTGAGTGTTTAATGAATTTCTGCTTTAGACATAAATATTAAAAAAATGTTTCACAGTATCTGTACTTGTCATAGATAGAAGTTGGGTCTCTCAGCTGGTCTTTGGCACGACTTAGGTTAGTAGACCCATGACATGACCAATGATGACATATGCAAGTGTGCGAACGCAGTCTGGCGAGGGAAGTACGGTGGAACGCAATAGCTCCTCCAGCTACGTGAGGCCATTATCAAGTTGTAAAACGGTCGCTACCAACACAAGTGTTATCAGTCCAGTGGTAGTCAACGTGTTTATTAGCTTACAGCCAGTGTTTCGGTTTAATTAGTGACCGTGTTAACTGGTGACGCGTCCCTGGTGCCTCGTAGTGACGGCAAAAAAACTGATAAACTTCAGTGGAAGTTTTTCACAACAGTTTTTCACAGCAAAATATTGTTTCCTAATAATACTATTCAAACATGTCACTGGGCTTACGCTGGTTTCAAAATATAGAATTATAAAGTGGACAAATAGAATAAAGGTTCACGGCTCATTTAGCTACTCGCTGTTTATTAGTTACACCTGTATAATCCAATGCAATCAAACACAGCAGCCTTGCAGCACAAACCTACTTTTTAGAAAAAAGCTAATACACATAAGTTTTGTCGTTTTTACTTTATGCTAAAACTACTCCTACTATTCTGCCACTTCCTCGGAGCAGTGGCTACATTGGGCTGAGAAATTAGAGAAGAAAGGCTCGTCTGTTCAGAAACATCTGCTCAGTCTACCTGGAGGAATGTTGTTGATAGAGGTTTTTGCACATGGAACTAAAGTCGAAATACCACTCTTAAACATGATTACTATTGCTGTAATCCTTATTCTAAGTGCATCTTAAACTGGCTAAGTATTTTCTCTCTCATGATTCGACTCTTACTGGAGTAAAAAAAAAAAAGCAGCAGTAGCACCACATGATGTTTTGGTACTCATACCCTGGGCGTAGATACGTGTTTACTATTCCTGAAAAGATGTTCCACGCAGACGTGCTAATCTTCATTTTCATTCTGTTTTCCTTGTGAAGGTCACCGTTTGCTTTCCTCTCTTTTGTATACATTACATTTCACAGTCTATTGCTTCATTCTCATCTAATGACTCGCAGGCTCCTCTGTCTGATTTGCCAGAAATGAAAGCAGACATGACAGACTAAGTTACTTCAATTCTCCAGAGCAGAACTGAAGTCGAGCTACATTCCCTCAGAAACACACACACACACACACACACACACACACACACACACACACACACACACACAAATAACAAATAAAGAAGCATGCAGAACTATCAAGAAATGCAATTTAAAACAAATATGTGATTTATGTTTATGGAATCAAAATGAAAGTAGTTATTATTGTCTGGACAAGTACAAGTACATGTTTTTCAAGGACTGTACATGATTTGAAAACAATACAATGTCCTATCTCCCACAAATGATGTTCAAATGGAAGTGTTTAGTGTTGGAAAATGACATTACAGGAGGAAACCTGATGCCACACAGTTTGGTTGTAATGCTTTACTTCATAACCTTCACATTGAACAGCATTTACTGCTAATATGTTAGATTTAATTTGTTACAAAAGGTAACTAACTAACTTACTGATCAAAACATTTTTATGAATGTTTGAGATAGATCATGGTTAAATAGAAACATGTGAATCAGACAGAATGGGAAAGTTTCTTCTTACATGATTTATTATGAAGTTAGCCTTTTTCAAAGTTGAATCAACAGCTTTGGAAATATTCAACGTTTCAGATCTTTTCCAGCGTGAATGTATTAGCATTTAATGACTTTATTATATAAATGAATCAGTGCTCAAGATAAATGCTTTTCCATTTCTTTTTTTATTGGCATATGAAGTTGTTTTGAGTCGTATTCATAAGCTGGAGCATTCATTTAGCAATGACGCATTGACCCTGTGATATAATATTTAAACATGTTTAAGCTCCCACAAAGATGGAAGGCTGTGTGATAAAAGTATTACTTTATTGGAAATGATATGCTACAGAGGTTGCAAGCTGTCTTCACAGTGTTTGATACTGTACCTATAGTCACCATTGCCTCAGGGCTCATATTTAAAATGCTACAAATGCGGTAGCAACACAGGATAATTTAATAGGTTTCTGACTGCCAATCCCCAGGAGCCAACATGAGACGAAAAAAAAGAAAAAAGGCAGCTATTCTAATGTGTGCTTGGCTCTCTTACTTGACTCGGCTGCAACTAGCACTGATAGGAATGATGGTTTTTATATGTATCACTTTCTGAGTGGCGGCAGATGTTCCGCATTCTCCAGCAGCTCTCCGTTCCGGGGGGAAATCAGGCAAAACTACGCACTATAAAATTAAACCACTGACACTTCACCGGCCCTGAAACCAAATAGGGCCCGCAGCATCAGCAAGCTGGAGCGAATCCATCATTTCTCATTTTTAGAGGGTTCCATCTGTGCTAACTTTCATTAACACTGGCTGTATCTGCAGTGAACTGCTTTCTAATAGATAAACACCACCATCACTTATTCACCAGGGCCCATTGTTTGATGTCACATGAAAACATACAGTGAGTGTGTGTAAAATTGGGGGGGGGATCAGCCATAATTATTTACATCAGTGTGTGCCACAGTTAGTGAGACTCCTGTCTCGCCAGAAAAACAACTCCATCCAAAGTTGTTTTTCCTCCAATTCAAATGAGATAACTCTGGCACTCAATGGTGCAGATGGATAAAATGATTTCCTTGATGACTCATTTGTGTGTTATAATAAGCCCACCTCCCAGAAATGATTTGTTGCTCTTTGAAACAGGATCCCAAAAAAAAGTGTTTTGTTGTTTTTCAGCAGGTTTTGTTTAGTATTGGAAATGTTATCATATCAGTCTGAAATGGGCTTCAACGTCATTCAACTCAGTGTACTAAGAATTCAAAGAACCAATGATAAATTAAATTCAGAGGAAGCTCAGAGGGCTTTACAAACATCCTCTGGGAAGAAGAGAATGAAATGGGGTGCTTGTCATCCATCCACTGTCCACAGGTTACCCTAAATATCGCTTGAAATATTGTATAGATTGTAATATAATAAGTAAAAATCTCTTGCAAGTTCTTTCCATCATGGCAGATTCTCAGTTTGTAGATAATGCAAAACAAAGCATATAGATGTGATTCCTTTTCATTTTATGCTGCTAGTCAATGCCTTTTTTTTTCTTTTAATATCAGTATTCTGATCAGTTGCTTTGTATTTTGAGTCCTTTACATAATAATCCGTTAGCCTCTGAAGCTGCCTCCACCAGTAGCCAGTGACACCCAGTTGAACCTGGATAAGGGGATTAGACCTCAGGCATTATGGAAATAGTAAAGATCAAAAAGAGGACCAGCAACGGTCAGACTGTTCACGCAGGTAGACTGGTGGAACAAAGCCTTTTTAATTACCCTTCTAATTGCCCCTTTAACAGTATGAATTAGCATTTTAATGATGGGTATGTAATTAGAGTGGAAAAGGCTACGAGAGCTGCAGGCTGCTAATAATGCCTCTCAGCTCAGAGATCACAGCAACAGGAGACAAGAGCAGCTGCACCTGAGCGACGACACACAAGCGCACTACTCAGCCGACGCTGAGCAGATGCTACGTATACACACCCATGCAAACAATACTGTATGCACACACACGTGGGCACGTCAGTGGGTGCATGCACACAAGATTTAGCAGTCACCTGAGTGAAAAAATGGTGGACGTCCAGAAACCATGAGAACATCGCGACAAACCAAATCCACACACGTTTGTACCAAGTTCGTCCAAAACACGGATAAATGATTGAACTGGCCATTAAACCATTAAACATTCAAGCGTTTATGTCATCAGTTGTCAGTGTGTATTGGAACTCAAACCCAATTATCTTTTTTGTTTGTATGATGGAAAAATATTAATGTTAACAACAACATACAAGTACTTCTGTCTGTCTGTCTGTCTGTCTGTCTATCTTGTAACAATTCACGCCCTTATTTAACGAGACGTCATTGCCACGACGCACAAGGTCTCGGGAGGATAGATTGCGCATGTTGCGAAAATTATCCCAGCAGTTCCAACTAACGTAAACAAACGAAAGGCCTGGCCTCCCTATCAATGACAGTAATATAACGAAATCTGTCTGTCTGTCTGTCTGTCTGTCTGTCTGTCTATCTATCTATCTATCTATCTATCTATCTATCTATCTATCTATCTATCTATGTATCACTTTGCGGACCTTGGCTATTACACCGTTTACAACAGGCTCCTCTAACAGCTCGATGCATGTAGAGATTGAAGGATGGTAAAGGATGAGAGTAGTTTTTGGCCAAAGGCTTTCCAGCTAATTAAAAGACTAACGTAGCCTCCAAATGACCATTAGGATTCACTTGCCTCATATGAAAAGTAGTCAAAGATGTATATCTCGTCATGAAAGATGAAAGCAGGCGACATCAAATATGCCATTTTTGTATGCCATTAATTTGTGGTATCAGAAAGCTTTACCTGTGTGTGTGTGTGTGTGTGTGTGTGTGTGTGTGTGTGTGTGTGTGTGTGTGTGTGTGTGTGTGTGTGTGTGTGTGTGTATGCTAGGAAATTCTGAAGCAACATCAAAGATGTTCTACTAATGGTCTGCTGTCAAGGGGCATGCAGTTTGTTTCCATATGAATATGTAATAACTTAAATGAGCCTAAAGGAGACACAAGGCAGGCAGTAATTATGTGACATAATGGCACTTTATGGGAAAACATCAGTGGCACATATCTCATAATTATCCAGTAATCATATCTGGAGTGAAATGATGGAAATTGTTCCTCGTGTAGCTGTCTAGAAGATCATATATTGTGTTATCAAAGCAAATGTTCCCGTGACCCTCATTTATTTTTTCTTCTTCACGACGTGTCGCTGAGCAGCTTGTGGTATTTATTTGTGAGCGGACACTGATAGCGTGCTGCAACAATGAGACACAATATGAGCCGAAAAAATAGATCTAGCCTTTATTTTAATTTTTTTTATGAAACCTGTAATCAGCCTGTGCATTCGGTACGGAACTTGCTCCCCGTCTGGCTAATCTTACTCTAATTGCAGCTGCCCTCTTACAGGTCACAAACTTGGTTACAGTATTTAGCACCCGCGCTGAGACTATTTAACCAGAACCGAGGCAGAAATATGAAGGCGAGGCTAGCATCAGGAACAGAGGACTGTCTTTGTGCAGCATTGCTCCTGGGAGAGAGTGAGGGGGGGGGGGTATCAGTATGCTCTGGATGGCAGTCCTAATTATTTTTCCCAGAGATGAGGTCACATTCTTCATGGCCCAATCACGGCTGGAGGAGAGCTTGTTATTAACAATCTGCAGACAAACAAACAGGCTGTGTAAAAGGCATCCATTCAGCTTACGCCCTTGAATGTTTTAATTCTCGTCATAATGATCAAATCCAAGCAAACAAATGTAGAAATGCATTAAGGTAAACAAATATTTGTATGAAAAAAATCGTAATATTTTTACAGGGAGATTTTTAATGTGGCAGAACGGAACAGATTTTGCTCTTTCCCCTTGAGGCACGCAGGACTATGGCATGATGACACAGCGGGCAATAATGCCATTAGCAGACTATTATTGTTATTTGATGTGCGTTAAGCAACCTTTCTGCAGATGGCTTAGTAATGTTCAGGGGTATTAGGCTTGTTGTCATGGTGAACACAAAGGCTCCAGTAAACTGTTGGGGATAATTGTTGTGATAATAAGCCTTTCTCATGTTAATGGTTTGTTTTCTATGTGATGTTAAATGATGAACACGCCAAGCCAAACACAAAGAGAACAAACAGACAGAAGTACATACAATCAAATGTAAACATTTGCTTTTGATATCTGGTTTATGACATTGGGGCTTTCCTCGACCACAGAAATTCTTAGTCGACTAACACCCCTATGATTTTGCCGACTCATCGATTATTTGATTTAATTGACAGATCTGTGAAACTGAGTTTCTCCACAACGAATCGCACAAAAGCGCCACTTTAATGGTTTTTGATCGGCTAAATAGATCTTAGTCGTCTAAGACCTGAACCGACCAATTAGTCACCTAATACTACAACTGTCAAGTTGGGCTAGTATGCCACCTATAATAATAATAATGATACAAATAACAACTGGTATTTATATAGCGCCTTTCAAGGAACCCAAGGATGCTTTCCGTAGTGACAGGTGGGACATACAACCAAACAGTCATACATTCAAAGAACACAAATAATGCACATAATGATAACAACAGATTTATGAATCAAATTTATTTTTTGAGCACATTTAAGAAACGATAAATGTTGACCAGATTGCCTGACAACAGACAGGAGATAGAAGCGATGTAGCTTGTGTAACAATTTTTCCTGGCATTTTTTTAATGTAAACGCCCATACCTTCTATGTCGATAACAAGAGAGTCACATCTGGACCCATACTGACCATACAGTGGCTACTATCACAAGTTTGCTTTCGCTGACTTTTTTTTTTCTTCTTCTTATCAAATTTGATATTTTACAGAGCCCACTCATCCACATTCACAATAGGACGAGCTGATTCTGCTGAAGGTCACCCCGACATCAGAGCTGAATGAATGACATTTAGAGTACAATTTCCTATTTTTCTCCATTTTTCTTTAAAAGGCGTTACTCTACATGTCTCGCCATGTACGCCTGCACACACCCATATGTGAACACACACACTGTAGTCTTTCAGCTGTCACTGAGCTCTCTCAGTATTTTACTGCCATGACTGGGGGTGAGACCCAGACTCAATATCCACTCTCATTGGTGCACATTAGATAGAGAAACACTACAAACTGGATTGATGTAAATCTATAAGTTAAATAAAACAGTCGTTCAAATTGACTCAGTGCTCATATGTGTGTGGTTTACTTTACAGCATCAGAATTCTTACATCACTGAGTATGAATTCACTTCCTTACATATGAATTTTCAACCATTTATAGTCGGCACTTTCCCTCCCATCATTAGAAGATGGTATTTCTTCTAACCCTGTTGCAAAAGGACACGTCTCTTTGTGCCCCTTTCCCAGATAATCAAGTCATCCTTGTCCACATGTCTCCCTGTATCTCTCCTCCAGCTCCCTGACCTTTATCTTCGGCTAAATCTTATTTGCCTTCAGGACTTTATAGGGTTTTCCACTCGTTCATAATCTATTTGCAGTGTCCTACAGAATTTTCATTGCTATGACATTTGACAAAAAAATGTAATGGTAAGATATTTCAGTCCCTCGTATTCATTTGTTGTCGACTTTGAGTGAATCCTTTTGGAAGCAGTGGGTAGATGGACTGTGAGCAGCTTTGCTTCAGGGACATTTTCCCCATACTTCAAGAAGATTACCTTTTTGGATGTCTACTCCATTAAGCAGCTCCAAAAGTCATAAAAATACTGACGTCCAACCCCCAAAAAGAAGAAATTGTGGAGATGCTGTTGTTTACTGTCTACTAATGGGCTACAAAACAAACGGATGAATCACCACTGTTTCTTGTTTGACCGTCACTTAAAATGAGGTGACGATTCATTTCTTCTACATCCAAAAGATGCTGGAACGCAAAATACACAAATGATTTTAGTTGAATGTATCAGAGCTTTCGTGTAAGAGTTGACTAGCAAAACCACTAGTAGACGCTGTGTAGATCGTAGAATCGTCCATCTGTGGTTTTTGGTGCCGGCATCACCAAATTAGCATGTGTAACCCACCGATGCAACCAATGGAAGGCTGAGCGGAAGCCTCCGGAGTTTGCCTTACCCCTCAAAACCCGCTGCAAAAGTATTGTCTCCACTTGTGTCTGCACAGAGACAGCTGTTCTTGTTTATACATCCATGGTTTTAGCATGTTGCAGTGTTAAATGTGTTAAAATGGCATTTTAACTTCCTGTTGCAATCAGAGGCTTTAGTTAACACAAGGCAAACGTGTCTGATGGGCTCACACTGCTTGCTATTATTTTCCTCAAACGCACAGTCCACATGGGGGGTTCCACCACATCCATCACAGATACCAAATTTAAAAAGAAGACAATCTTCATCAAAGTTACTACAGCGTTCACTAGCTTATAACTAGCTTATAACTAGCTTATAACTAGCTGAAATAGTTTAGTTCTGTGGCGAGATGTTCCTAAGGTGAAAAGTTTTCAGTACGATGATATAGGTTTAGTTATTAGTATTATTTGGATCTTCACAACAGATCACTGAACTAGCAAAGTTTTATTTAATTGCATGAAGTTAAGATTGTATGTATAACGGCATTCCCTAAAACGTGCATCGTTGTCAACCAATATAAAAAATCACGTGTGAAAATGATAATAAATAAGATAAACAATGCACCTTTGTATAATGTACAATAATTAAGTTCTTCCATCCATCCATTTTCTACCGCTTATCCTGTATTTAGGGTCACGGGGGGGCTGGAGCCGATCCCAGCTGTCATTGGGCGAAGGCAGGGTTCACCCTGGACAGGACGCCAATCTATCACAGGGCCGACATGTAGAGACAGACAACCATTCACACTCACATTCACACCTACGGGCAATTTAGAGTCATCAATCAACCTATCCCCATCCTGCATGTCTTTGGACTGTGGGAGGAAGCCGGAGAACCCGGAGAGAACCCACGCTTACACGGGGAGAACATGCAAACTCCACACAGAAGGAACCCAGGCCGACCCGGGAATCGAACCCAGGACCCTCTTGCTGTGAGGCGAGAGTGCTACCCACTACACCACCGTGCAGATAATTAAGTTCTTACTTTACATATTTCTGACAATGTTACGAAACACTGTATGAGCGCCCACAAAGGTGGTTGTTATGGCAGGTCTGTTGTATTGCGTTGCATTAGATTGTACAGATGTTCCTAATAAGGTGTTTATACTGTAAACATAAAAAAGAGATGCATCACTTCACAGCATTTCCTTGTTGCTGAAGTAGTTCAATTAAACCTGTCAAGAAACCCACAGTATTTCTTCAAATCAATGTCCTTTACCATTAGTTAGTGATTATGATTATATGTCAAATTATTTGAATTAAAAACATCAAAAGCGCTCAGCCTGCATATCATCTCACAACAGAGAGACGTCTCTGCACAAATTGCCCTGACATTGAAACCCAGCGTCTCCCACAGAGGTCAACAAAACACATTTCAAAGTGGGTAGCTTACTGAGAGAGGCTTTGCTATTTGTGTTCAATCAACTGTTTAGGAAGCAGCACTTCAGAGGCCTTAGTGACGCTGCAGGATCAGATGGTTGTGACAAGTTTTTATGAATAGCTGGTTTCCTTTTTAGAAACGAGAAAATACAGAAACCCGTCCCCTTCCGAACCACCAGAGATGCGTTGCTGCACGGCAGTGTGAATAGGGTGGTGTCAGTAGCCTGCAGTTGTGGTGATGGTGGGTGCAGAGGAGGAGAAGGGAGGGTGGGGGTGGTTGGAATCAGTGACATTCTTCAAGGCCAGTGTAAGATTAAAGACCAGGGCTGTCGTGCCTCTGATCATATATTCACAAAAGATACCCTGTGAAGAACACATCTTTAAAGAGAGCCTGGCTGAAAATAAGACTGCTACTTGTGAATATTTGTGGCAGCCCATTATACATATCATATAAATGATCCATTACTAAGTAAGCAGATTACACCCCGGAGAGTTTTTTTTAGTTACCCTTCTCATTTTCTGTTTGCCCTCTTTTTTTCTTTTTCTTTTTTGGCACTGTCCTGTGAGCAGCTGCCTCCAGTGGCACGGGTTTGTCCTCTGTGATGTTTTATGTGTAGAAAAGTCATGGGTCCTCAGTTTGGATTTAGCCGGGAGAGCTCTATCTTTTCTTTTTTTTTTTATCATACACAGTCTCTCCAACATTATAGCATCGTGGCAATGAACTCAAAGTAATGATAAAAGAAAAAAGAAAAACAGCCTTGGGCATAATGTGCAACCAGGAGCATTTATGCAGAATTGAAAAATGTCAATAGTGCTACCTTCCATAATATTGCCTATTTCACTGGCACATAACACTGGCCTGTGACTCATGAACATAAATTCAGTCCACACAGTACAGTAAACCATATAATGATTAATATAACTTTCATCCTGGGTTTGCTTCGTTGGTGTGGCCTTGGTGCTTTTTAATAGTCATAGCACAGTGGTAAAATTTAATATCTTGCTATTCTGCATGTCCTTCAAATTAAATTGTTTCAATAATGGATTCTCATTGGTGTGTGGATGAATATATATATATATATATATATATATATATATATATATATATATATATATATATATATATATATATATATATATATATATATAAGCCTTTTTGCATCTCTGCGTGAGTGAGTGAACATCTGTGGTTGATCACAGGTCAGATCACATACAGCACCTGTAAGGGGAGAGAAAAATGGCTACGCTACTGAGAAGTATTAATATAATAATCAAGTGTTTCAGGTTGCTCTTAATTCAATTGTCCCTCTTCACATGTCAATCAATGTGCCTGCCTTGTCTTTAAAGCAACAGAAGAGGAGTTATCCATTCCAGCACCATTAAAACATCAATGTCTCATTTCTGCTAAATGGCAGAGGAAAGATAATTGGCATGTGTGCATGCATATTAATTAACTGATAATGAGACGATAAGGCCCCCTCTCTATCTGCAGATGTGGAGCTGCTAATCAATTGGCAGTGAAATGGGGTAAAAATGTGCTTCTTTTATCCCACTACTGAAATTAAAAACCTATTCAGTACCACGTTTTCCAACAAAGTGCTTTTCATTTATCTTCTCCAGCACATTATTCAATCATACTTTCCATTTGTATAATGGTAATATTTTCATGTAATTTCCCACTGCCTCTGAGATGGGTATTTTTGATATGGCTTTGTGAAATGGCTATTCCATTCCAGATCCATTCAATTGCTGGTAATAAACTTACAACCTATATTTCAGATTAAATGTCTTCAGCAAATGGAACCAGCCTCAGATGTCTCATTGCAATGTGGAAAGATCACTTCTGCTCCCTGGTGGCAGCAGAGAGAACTCCTACAGTGTTTTCCCATTGCCCCCTGGTGGCTAAGGCTGGAAAGTGAAGATTTCTTTTGTAAAACCCAACTCTTGGCAGCATTTCATCACTTGATGTTTAAAGCACTCGCTGTCTCTGATATGCAGAGAATACTATCTAGTCGGAGAGCTGCGAGGTACCCAAAGCTGAAACATAAGCTGACTATCTTAAAGGGGGTTGCTGCTTTAGCCTGCAGCAGAATTGGAAGTGTTTGAAAGAGTGTGTTGTAACTATCAGCTCTGACCAGAGGTGTGTGTGTGTGTGTGTGTGTGTGTGTGTGTGTGTGTGTGTGTGTGTGTGTGTGTGTGTGTGTGTGTGTGTGTGTGTGTGTGTGCGTGAGCGCTTCATAGGAGGAGGGGAGGAGAATGATGAACATATAGCGACTGAAAACAAAGACGATGCAAAGTGTGTCGCCGGGGGCTTTTGTGAGGATCTAAACGAAGCCTAGAAAAAGAATATTCAGGCAACACAGGTACACAGTGACACAATGCAGTATTTGAATGAATGTATTCATCACAAAATAGTTTCTGGAATAACAACATAAGAGCTGGATTTTCCTCCAAAGTGTGTGTATTTTGTGTGTGTGGCCGGCCGAGATGACACGGAGGTTGATGGACAGTAGTGCAGTGTCGCCTCCTGCTGCTGACAGGTCCTCCTTCACCCCCGGACAGGCCAATCTGTACACACAGCGTCACACACACACAGAGCCCCATCTCAGTCACCAAACAGCCCATTTGTCATGTCAAATAGCCTCAGAGAGACATAGCGGTCAAGTTGTAGAGGTGATTGTATCAAAGTGACCCCGGCGCGATGGTCATAAATTGCTTGTTTTATGGCGAGGCACTATAATCCCGTTCCATTGACAGAATTGAAAACAATGAAAAGGTCATAGTCAGCTGATAAGTAAAAATAGGAAAACGTGTTTCATGTAGATTATGAATAATATTGGATAGAGAAGCAGTTGTAAAAAAAACAAACCAAAAAAATCAATTTCAGGTTATTTATCATATTTCTTACTTTGAGAAGAGTTTTGGAGGTTTTAGGCGTCAAGGTGGCTCTCAGCTGGAACCCTCTGTTTCTTCTTCCTTGTCTTTGTCTGTCCTTTCATTTGGCTCCTCTGCAGACAGCTCCTTGATGGAAGTGGCTGTCTTCGGCCTCTCCTTTGGCTTTTCAGAAGGGTCCACCACTGTGGTGCCGCGGCTTGTGTTGCAACCCATGATTTTGCCAAATCTAAGAGCGTGTAGCGTGTTGATACCCTGGTCATAACCTTAAGACCTGTATAAGTGTTGTGGGCTCAGGTGCCTTTGTCTCTATGGCAACCCCCAGGACTTCCTGCTGAGTTTGTTCGACTGTGTGATGGTTTGGTTTTACGAGCCTTTGTCTTCCGGCCCCACTGCCTTAATTACCCCCTAAGCAACGTTGGTTGAGAATTAACTTGGTAGCATGCCAAAACATGGTTACTGATAAACACTGAAGGGACTCGCGTGTCAAACACAGGGCAGCCATGGTTACCAACAATGGGAGTTTCTGCTTTCATTCAGTCAGAGGAATTTAGAAATTGTGTTTATCACCTGTCAGCTAATGTCAGAGCAGATCCTTATTAACAGGTCTACTGGGTCTTAGGAAAGTAAAACTGCACCATAGACCATTAGTTTAATTGATACACAGCTTTTTGTGAGGAGGGAGTGTGAGTCAGATCACTGAAAACACAATTTTATTTAATCAGAAAATTACAGTCTATTCTATAAATTATGTTAGTGAGTCCCTTGCTGTTAGGTCATTACTTTCTTTTTTGGGGGTCATTACAGAGAAATACTCTGCCAAGTAAAAACAGGTTTCCTGGTTGCTTCTCATTAGCTTTCTGGGAAAAAAAGGCAGCACAGCAGAGGGAGGCCATGACCGCTGAGCTTTATACTATCCATAAGGGCTGGTAATATCTGCAATAATTGTGTTAAAGAATAATGATAATTCATTATTGAAAACGAAGCATGTTATGATGAGACATAAATATGAGACAGCTTGACAAATACATTTTTTTTTTTTTTGTTAAATGCATTTTTACTGTAAAGTGAATTCTGTGTGTGTCTGTGTGATGTCAAATATCCTATCGAAAACTCAGATTTAATTTAGAGAAACTTGCCTTCTGTCGAGTTGCACATACATCACTCTGCACCGCGAAGGCCAAACACTCAAATGATTTAACGATAAGTCAAACCCTTTTCCGAGTGGAGGAGGGCTTTATTAAAATGCAATATCCTATCGAATCAGACAAAATATTAAGGTTGTACTCTACTGTACTCTCTATCTATCTATCTATCTATCTATCTATCTATCTATCTATCTATCTATCTATCTATCTATCTATCCATCCATCCCTGTAGACATGAAAGTTTAGTAGAAGTCTAGTCTTAGCCTAGATGTTGTAAAAATGTCTTATGCACTTTTAATGATGTTTTTTAATATGATCTGGGCTACTAGAGCCAAATATATCTTGGTTTATATGACAGCTAAATCACAGTGGTGAGGTTTAAAACGTTCACACTTCCTTCCTGCTCCTTTTCGGACATGAAATATTTGTTTGATTTTCTGGGATTTTGTGATTTGCTATATGCCGGATGTTTTTTCAAAGCTTGTTTACTTTGTATTATTATTATTATTATTTACTTATTTTATTGTCTTATTTTGTCTTTAACATATCCTAATAAAAAAAAATAAAAAAAACATATCTAGTGCTCAGTCCCTCACACCTATTCCAATGCATCTTATGGTATCACATCCTCTATTTTCTTTACACATGGCTTCTTTTTCATCAATTAATACAAGCAAGTCAGATACATTCAAATCCCTTTTCTTTATTTGGAAAGTGCTTAAAAACAGCTTAAAAACAGAAAGTGCTTAAAAACATGATCTAAAAAGCTAAAATACACGTGTCTGTGTGACACATCTCAGTACAGCAACTACAAGGTTTCACACAATGCCTATGGCGCTAAGTAACCTTGCAAGGCGGAGAGAAAGATGAGAGAAACGACAATAAATGACAACGCAGTAAAGACTCACACTGAGCTGAAATAAAACCACACTGTTCTCTCACTGCATCGATGCAGAATAGTTGTTTTTTTAGAATCGAAACATTTCCATACCTTTAATTCATTACAGCCATAGACTCTGCTTATGACGTATGCTTATGTCCATGATTGTCGTTAGCCATGCCCTACTTCAAATTTATACAACTCCACCAGGGAGCTGCTCTGAACGATCACATCTTCTACCATTGGCCACTGACTAAGGGTTCGGTACATGTCAGAAAATAGTGCAGGGGGCAAAAGGGCAGAATGTTAGCACAGGCTGCAGACAAGACTTTGAGCTGACAAATAATTTGCCCCAGAGGAATTGTTAACGGATATCTTTTAAAGGAAGACAAAGCTGCTCGGTGCTGCTCCTCTGACACCTGACATCGTTAGTCCAGTCTCAGAAACGGGAGCCGAGTGAGACTGCATGCTCATCTCTGCTCTAGTGCAGGTTATCCCTCGTAGCTGGAGACGGTCGGTCCGGGTCCCGTCTCGCCACGCGATTATTCACCACGTTCCTCAGTCGCCTCTGCCAGGCTGACTGATCGTCCAAACGAAGCCGCTTCGCCGGACGGCCCTCTTCCTCCTCCTCCCCTTCTTCCTCCTCCTCCTCTCCTCTTTCCAATGCCACCACATAGCCTCGCCTGCTGGGTGACCTGCCCCTCCTGACCATGTTATTGATGTTACGCAGAATCTGTGGACATAGAAGGGATGTTTGTAGCAATATTTAACCGACTCAATTATTGACTTCATATTAACCGCTGCTTTAATGCAGAAATGTTTTTCAGGCCAAGGACCCCTTGGCTGATAGTGACAGAGTGGAGGGACCACCTACATATCATATACAATTGTGTTAACAATGTGTAGTGCAGCCTAAAGTGCCATATATAAAAGGACTTTGTAATGGTGTACGTATACAATGCTAAGCTTTTAAAATAATAATTGTTGAAGGATTCATATTTTTATGAAATTATAATTCTATATTAGCATTTCTACGTCACAATTTCACAACATAACATTTAACAAATAGGAAAAATTTTATTTGGTTATAGGTTGTATTCATGTTAATGTATATTTTTGAACATATGTTAATTTAAAAAAACAAAAAACAATCAAATTATTTCGGGGACCCCCTGCAGTAACTCTGCGGACCCTGTAGGGGTTCACAGTCAGTTACTGTGTGTAAAGACAGCACCCTCCACTCCGGCACAACGAGCGCGAGAGAGAGCGCAACCGTGGTCGGGCGAGCTAGAGAGTGAATGCACGGATTGAATTTTGATTGGTAACTTGGTCACTAAAAGGTTCCCAACATTATGCCCTACAGACCTCTGGGGGGCTCGAGCTGAAGTAGTAGCAGAGTCCGGGTGTACGGGGGAAAGCGCTTTGTGTCGTTTCCCGGAGGGAAACGTAGATGTTGGACAGCCGCCGTCGGCGTGGAGACCCTTTCCACTGCTGGGGGTACGGAGACAAAGGGGGGGTGTCTCCCTGCCAAAGGGACACAACGTTTGTTAGAAAGTCCCATCTTAAAGAGATGAATTCATACCGTGTATTACAACATTTTATATATCCATTAATGGGCTTGTTTGGGTTTTTGCCTTGTTGTTAAATATTCAGACTTTAATGGTTCACTTACCCCAGAGGTTGGGGCAAACTGCTTGGCAAAGTGCTGCATCCTCGTGGTGAAGATCTGGTTGTAAAAGTGAATAAGGTTGCCCCTCTCCTCCTGACTAGGTCCTGGGTAATGCACCGATGGTGTGTCCGGGGTCGGGATACTGACCCCGTAGTCTCCATTATCTGTAATCAACAATGTCATAAATGGGCTTTTCTCATCGTACAGTACATCGTCTCCTCTTATATTACCGCTATAATGCAGGTAATATATTGTGAGTTATTGTTGTAACTTGATGTATATAATATTTTTATACAATGTGTCAGTACTGTAATGTCGCTCTCCAGCTCCGTAACACTTGACATATGGCTGACCTCAGATGTCTGCCTAAAGGGCTCCGGTTAAAGGGAAGGGAATGAGAGCCAGATGGCAGCCAAAGGGAGGGAAAATATCTGGCAAAGAATTCTCTAACGTGATGCTGATGTTGGTGAGTCCAGCTGTAGATGTGTAGGAGGTTTACGCGTAGCAAGAGTTTCATTTGGACGAACAGGATGTGTCGTTGCAAAGTCACAGCATGTCTAATCTAATATTTAAATTAGCAAACTTTGGGCAAAAAAAACGTTTGTGACTATAAGGCTAAACAAACAAACAAATAGGTACAATTACAATAATATGAGTATGGACAAAAACAAGTTGAACACATGAATGTACTGTATGTTGAGATGGATTTCTTATGTCTGATGTATTATTTTATAAATGTGGTCCCATATCAACCACACACACTGAATTCCAATCTGAGTAATGGGATTCATTTCTAGCTGCATTTTATTTTATTCTGCATGTATATTATTTTAATTTGTGTTTCTTACTGTTGTTTCCAGTGAATTCATTTTCTCCGTCTCTTCCGGACATCAGCACATTTTTGCAGACCTGAGAACAGAAAATGTTCAAATTCGAAATTAATATTTCCACAAAAACACGCAAAAAAACCCTCAAATACACTTTTCATTTGTTAAAATTATACTTAACATGTTAGTGAATATCAAAACTCCAATTTGATGAGTTTGAACTGTCCAATCATTTCAAGCAAATTACCTTCCTGAGATAACGGCAAGCGTGGTTTCAGGTTTATGGATCAAGCACACTGTCTTGTTTATGGGTCAAAAATGACAACCAGGATGATTTAAAAAGAACAAAAAAATCAACTTACATTTTTGCTGGCGAACTGCTGAGACTTGTAGCAGTTCATTATGTGTTTGAAGGGTATCTCCACCTTGGTAATCTGTAAAAGCAAAGCCATAAGATAAAACTTGATTAAACAAGTGCTGGGACTGTGCATGCTGGAAACTATCAGACTTCCCGGGGAGAAAAAAATTTAAAATGCAGGTTTATTAACAACACAAATGTGTAAAATGGTAATCCAGTGTAACCATTAAAAACGCATATCAACAAACAGCAATGAAGACCGCTGAGACTTCTCTCAGATCTTCTCACCTTAGCTATGATGTAGATGGAACACATGAGCAGTTGGTCCAGGTGCCGGTCTACCATGAGGTCAGTACAGTGAACCAGAGAGTACTCAAAACAGGTCCAGATCTTCAGCCGCAGCTCATCAGAAATGTCCAGCACGCAACACAACATCCTCAGACGCATCCCCATCATGCTGTAAAGCTGGGCCAATAAGAAAGAGAACATGCATGACCACACTAATCAGAAGTGTGTGTGTATATATATATATATATATATATATATATATATATATATATATATATATATATATATATATATATATATATAAATACCTCTATATCTCTGGTAGAATGTAATAGTGTGGCGGATGAACTGACCTTGCGAGCAAACACATGGAGGGTGGTGCTTCTCCGAGGCCCGTTTCCAGCTGGTTGGTCTCTGCTGGCGGACTGATCCTCTCCCGAAATGTTATCCTCTGCAAATAGTCAATCCATACTAAGAATACCGTGGCAGGTTTGGAATAAAGGAATGCATTAAATGCAATAGAAATACAATCATTTGCTGCATACCTCCTGGTTGCTCTCTGTCAGGTTGAAAGTCTGTTCTTGTTGGATCTTCTAGCTGTGTAGGAAGCATCACCTGCGTACGACACAAAGCCCTCATTAAAGCCACGTAAGTGTCAAGAACCACTGTAATGCTCCTGACGTTTTGATAAAGGTCCATAAGCGCAGGAGAAAGAAACATTCTAATCATATTTCTAATTTAATCTTTCTCAGAAACTGTCACCAGCATCACCTTTTGAAGAACTTAGAGTATTTAATCTTGTTTTTGTGTGTTTTTGCCAACCTGTTGGCAGGTGGGCAGATGGCTCCCGTTGGCTCTAATTCCCTCCCACAGCGGTGAGTTGCTGGTCCAGGCCAAGCTCTCCAGAACTTTCGCTTCCACTTGGGCGAGGTGTCTGACCACAGCACGAGACAGGCCCTCTTCAGCCCGCAACACCAGCTCGATCACCTGTCGGAACATGGGAAAACAAAACCGAGGTCAGAGGTTACTGCAGAGTTAAGAGGCAGCCGGGATGTTGCTTTGGTTGGAATCTCAAACCAGATGGAAAGTATCTGAATTCCCTCCAAAAAAACACTGTTAAGATTCCCATGAGGTAGAAATGTAACCAGATCTTCTGCTGCGCAGCTTGTCTTATAATCTTAAAATAATTCTGTTTTAAAGTTACCAACACTGAAATTACCATTTATATTGGCGAATGCAAACCATGATGACAACTATGTGCAAAATCTTGACGGTGCACATTCTCTTATATCGTGGAAACGCACCTTCAGGAAATGGTACGGTGCCAGTTTTAAGATCTGAAGGAGCAGAGGGAAGTCATATGGTAGACGGTTTGAGAATGTGGTGATCTCCAGACAACAGGCCACCAGACAGCATTGGAAAAGCTCCTCCTCCAAGATGACCTGAGACAAACACATGGAGATCCTGAGCACAAGTGCTGTAATAAGAGATCGTAACTAACTTTTAAAAAGGCTCAAGAAGGATATAAATATGTAAGTGTAACACATTTTGTGACACTAGTATGCAGAATAGGTGTTTGTCAGAAACAGTTCCACTTGTGGCCACAGGGGGGCAGAACACTCACCGAGATGTCTCTGATTCCTAGCCTTTTCCTCTCTTGCTCTTGACTCATGAGGTTCTCCAGGATCCTGTAATACCAGATCCCAGATTCACAGCAGCTCTTTGTTGCCAAATCTGCAAACCAATACCACACGGGTTATATGTGACATGTTTCATCAACTTTAAACCAGGGCAGCTCTCCGATAATGTAGGGATGACATACATTTGGTGTTGTCGTTTCCTTCAGTGTCCCTGTGGTGTTGCAGAAATGTGTGCATCATACGTTTCAGTCTCGTTTTGATGGCTTCGGATGGATCTCTGGAGCCGGCCCTGAATCAGAGGAGTCATGGTAGTTAGTGTGGTCGCATAACGGTTAAATGAACGGGATTTTGTCATGGAAACATCTGTAAATATCTGAAGGTCAAACAGGGTTTTTAAAAGCCTGTATACAGAAACAACCACAGTCCTTTGTCTCTTTTTTTGTAACCAATATACCACATGTTGAATACAGTAGTCTACAAAGTAGCTTTTGTTACATTTATGGTAAGTGAGGGGGGTGGCGAGTGCATTCTTTCTGTCACACAGATGAATTATTTATCTGATTTGTGGTTTCTTGTAAATGTCAGTTCTAGTGTTTGTTTGTTCTAACTTACACAGATGACATTGTAATTCTGAACTTCCATACCAACAACATGACCCCTGCGTGAGTAATACTGTGGTGCCAACCTGAACATTGCAATCAGGCCGTCACTTGGGCCAAACCGTGGCTGTCCCTGTTTACCCTGAGGCGCGGTTGCCATGGTGACGTCCACACTCACACAGGATGTGAGTCAGAGCAGGAATGAGCACCTAAACGAGGAGAAGAACCATAGCAACATCAGTGATCAACGGAAGTCAACCACTATTTACATACAATTTTTACAAATGATAAAATACATCATATTTTTATTTTTCCTCTATTTAAACACAAATCTATACAACCACAATATAGTTGTTACTTCCTGTATCTCAGTCATTGAATTGCAAGTCACTGACCCAGCCAATAAATGGTTATATCATGAAAACAGGCCAACGTCATGGCAGGGTGGCAAAACAAAACAACTAATAAAATATATTAAAGTTTTGTGCCTACTATTTATGTAACTATCCTCGTAGTGCCCTGCTGGACACAGCAATTGTTTTTAAATTAAAATGATGTCTGTCTGTAATGTGTTTATTTTATTTAAATGTTTTTTAGTGTCCATCCTCCAGAAACCACTGGATGAGCAGCCCACCACAGGGAGGCCCATTAGAAGCAGCTTGACCACCTCCGAAATAAGATCTACGCTGGACGAACTCGCAAAGCAAAGACACGCTATGGAATATTCTCTTCATACTTTGATTATTGTTTGGGGTTTAAAGATATTTATATAAATAAATAGATATGTATTTGTATTAATAGTATATGGTGTTACTTGAAACCAAATTAATTGACATGTGGACTGTGAAGGTCATGTACTCATTGTGAGTGATTATGTTACTTAAAGGGCTAAATGCAATCAAATTTTAACTCCTTGTCATCATAACAATACACATGATCACATTTTGATGTACCTACACCTGTGCTGTACAAGGTTTTGAGTTATCTTCCATGGAAGCTGATGAAGTGGTGAAGCTCTTTTCTAGGAACAGGACAGACCTCACATCTGTTGTAAATGTGTTCTGTCCAACCGGCTGAATGAACAACGGGGAACTGGAGTGCACCGAACAAACAACTAGTAACTATCAACTACTAGTATTAGTAGTAGTTGTTGCACTACTAGTTGTTGTGAGATTTGTAGTAGCATAAAAATGTAATTATTGTATGTCATAAAAAAATGTTTTTTGTATAATATGCCATTAAAAAAAGCTGAAATTGAAGCTGCTACCCCCGCGACCCGACACCGTTTAAGCGGTCGAAGATGAGATGAGATTAAAAAAGTATCAAGTAACATAAGAAGAAACATTTCACAGTTTAATATTACATAAAAGATATAGAATTGTCATTATAAAAACTACTGTCATAAAAAAGTATATTATTATATAAAAATGTTCTAAGAAATGTCATAGTACAAAATGTCATGAAAAAGTAATAAAAATGTCTTAGTAAAACGTCTCTAAAATCCATCATAGTGTGTATGTATGGTATAACACAAACAAATGTCATAAGTCGTACTATTAACTTCGGCCTGTCTTGCTGTTGTTAGACCGCCGAAGGCTCTAACTATTCAGATCAGACCGTTCCAATTTTTTTATTTATTTATTTTTTTTATCTGCAGCTTTGTTCTGAAAAGCACTTTGTAACCTTGAAAAGTGCTTTATAAATAAAGTTCATTATATTATTGTTTCAACCTGAGCTCCACCTTATGGTAAGACAGCAGGAAGTCGACACATCTTCTGACGTAGACTGGAACAGGAGTGGTACAGCATGAAAAGAAAGACATTTCTGGTAGCTCAGGACCACGAAAGATGTATCTTAACATGTAGGACATTTTTTTTTTAGGTCTACCAGTCAATGTGAAGCAGTCAAACATAAGTCATATAGAAGCAGGGGGTAATAGGACTGAAAACCGAAAGTTTTTAATCGTTTTTACAAAACAAGAAGTTGTTAAGACGCCTGAGTTCATACAATAGAAGACTTTGGATCATATCGATGGTGTGATGTTGAAAGTGGATGAAGTGAAGAAACTCCATCTTCCTCAGTTTTAGAACTCTGCAGTCATACGGGGAAAGAAGAATTGCATGACGTAAGAAATTACATCACAGCACGCACGTGTGCCTACAACCACAACTACTACTACTAGTGGAACTATATGAAAATATTAAATACGTTCTAGCTGACATGTATGTGATCGTACATTTGTTCATTTCAGTTACTAAACTGACGAAAACTGTCAACATAATTATTCAAATTACTTAATAGATCCTATTGATTTGATTTGACTTTTTCCAACAAATTATACCGCCTTTTTTCCGAGATGCTATAATATGATTTTATGACTTTTTCCCATGCTATACTATGATTTTTTAACCTTTTCTTTTACATGCCATGACTATGTATCACTTTTTTTCCACAAGCTATATTACTTTTTTTTTTATTCTACATAATATGACTTTTTTTTTTTTTAAATGTTGGTATCCAATAATATGACTTTTGGACATCCAGTAATATGAGTTTAGTATGAGTTTTTTTGGGATATCCTATAATTTGACTTTTGTATATCACTTTTCATAAACAATTAAAGTGTGTCAGGTCAAATAGTGCAGGTTGATCGAAGACAGCCTTGAACACTGGAGAGTGTAAGTTTGATTCTTATGTGTTACAGTGAGATCTAATTGCCAATATCTGAATGTCAGAGGCCAAATGCCCAAAGAAGTAGTTTTCAGGAGTGCCGAGACAAATAGCTCAGAGTGATAGAAGGCAGGATGAAGAACACAAGGTCATAAGTTCAATTCCTAGACCTGGGGAACATGATTGTGTCTAATAGAACTGAAACTTCTCTGTTCTACTGTCCCATTTTACACTGTGACTTTTTCTTTACTTTTTTTGACATACTATAATATGACTTTTTTTATTTTTACGTTATTTGACATACTATACAATTACTTTTTTAATTACTTTTTTCAAAATGCTGATGACTATTTTTTTGCTTATGCTTATATACTTTTTTTTATGTCTTTTTGGACTTTTTGACATGCTTATTACTTTTCTGGACATGCTATACTATGACTTTTTTATGAATTCTTGGACATACTCTAATAGGACTTTTTCAGGACTTTTTTTGATATCTTATACTACTACTATAAAAAAAAATTCTTACCCTAATAGGACTTTTTTCGACATGTTAAACTACTACTATACATTTTTTTCTTACCCTAATAGGACTTTTTTAATGACTTATTTGGACATACTCTAATAGGACTTTTTTTGGACTTTTTTCTACATACTACACTATGACTTTTTTAGGACTCTGGACATATTTTAATGACAGTACTGCTGTTTTAAATATATGATACACAGATAGTTGTGTACTTAAATCATAAATCATTTAGACATATCCCCGCTGGTAGGCTATGTATCCGGGTCCGGCTTCTCTCGTAAAAAATAATAAACCTATTCCGCTCACCTGGCTGTTGAAGATAAACCTTGATCTCTTGATGTGGTGCGGCTCGCTAGATACATTGAAAAGCCATTGGTGCTCCGGCCAAAGCTCAGGAAATTCTCCTCCGTTACTTGGCTTCAAGAAATTCCTGCACTCGTGCTGTTGTTGTGTTCGGGCCGACAACAAATTTGGTTCGTGTTGTAAATGCAACATGTGGCCTTCAGCGAGTTCCTATTGTTACATGCGACTCCTTCCTTCCTCAGGTTTCCCCTCCAATCGTGTCTTACCAGTGTGATTAGATTTGTTGTACGGATGTAGTATGTGACTATTTCCCCTGAGAAGTATCAGTGAAGAAACACTGGCACTCATAAGATACATCTTAACATCACGTAGAACAGATTTGTCTCCAGTAAAACAGCTGCGTTTCTCCTGAAGGAGAAGCAGGTCTGTGTGGAGGCAGCAGAGGCCCTGAAGACTTTCCTGAGATCAGATTCTAAAATTATGAGCAGTAAAGACAGCATAATGCCACGTAATCGCGGTCACCTTTCCACAGCTGCATATCTATCTCTGTTGCAAGACAACACCCACCTGGAAGCACATGCGTGCATGCACGTAGGCGTAGCTACTCTTATGACATCATTGCCTTTTATATGTATTATTTATGCTGACCTCTAGACCCTGCTCATTATCTTTACAATGCACCGATTTGTATGTTTATCTTCACTTTACAACAGGTGGGTTGATATAAAATTGCATGGGTGCCATAAGTCCCAGAAAAAACGAGAAAACAAATCAGGAAAGTGAGTCAACAGCCATAAAAAGTGGACTGAAACAAACACACGAGTAACAGTGTTGTCATGCTTTGTTGTCTTCCTCATTCTGTCTTTTGTCTTTAAAGCAAATAATATTTTTTCCTGTTACTTTCTCCTGACTTTCACGGACTAAAAGAAGCTGAATTTTCACGATCTATAATGAACGGTTAAAAACAGGCCGTGTCGAGCAGACAAAAACAGCCACAGTATTTAAAACCCATTTGTGAGTACACTATAACGTTTTCACTGCTTGAACAGTACACATTTATTGTGCTATTTGTGTGGACAAGTGGCACTGAAAAACCAAGTAACCTTAAAAGCCACTTGAAATAGGGGTAAACTTGCGAAATAACCTGGTGAAGAACAACACAGCATGGAAAAGTATTGCATTTTGATTAATTGAAACAAAATTCCCTGATTTTCGAAGACTTTTCCCCAAATAGATCAAATCCCCTGACTTCGTGTCTGGAAAATACTTTTATAAATCCCCTGACCTGTGGGAACCCTGCATTATATTCCAGAGATGGCAGACATCTCTACAGAGGGGAAACTGATACCATAATAATAATAATACTAATCTAGGTCGAGAAATAGCACTTAAGGCCCATTTAATATAATAAAATGCATGAAAGTAGCTTTCCATATCATGTCGTTCAACACTCAATGATATTCAATGTTTTTTAATTCTTCTCGTATATCAGAAAGCAATGTTCACTCTGAGATGCATAATCTGTGGCCATTTTTATGGGTGACACCCATTTCCTGTTTTCTTCACTGACAGGCGTTACATCAAAAATCTGCCTTAGTTTCACTTCAGACACGTGGTGATTTAACATTTAAATGCTATGCTAGTCAGCTGAACTAATGTTGATTGTTTTCATTATTATAGAACTGTATTGTTAGTACTTTAAGGCTGTATCTATAATAGTTCATTATTAGGCTTATAACTCTTGCAGTCAAATAGGATAACTTTTCATTAATTATGTCAACCCTGTTATCTTAGTTGAACTTCTGACAACTAAAGAAGGTCAAAGTCAAACTTACTCGTGTGTGTCGTCTTGCTCTGAGATTGAGGCTCTTCTGACCGAATAATCCCCCGTATGTGTAGAGGACTGCTGGTGCAGCATGGCTCGCAGCAGCCAACCTGCTGCTCTGCAGACTCATGAGGAAGTTCAGATCATAGGCCTCTCAGACAAGCCCCGACTTGTCACTTGGGTCTTGTTGCTATGGGACGCGATGACCTACAAACGGGCCCTTGAGCGCCCCCAAGAGGAGGAGTGGCGGACATAACAGTAGGCAGGAGAACCGGTTAAACCTTTGTACTTTCAGCAGTGTATTTATGAAGAAAAAACAAAACAAAAAAACACTATGATTTTAAACCAACTTAGTTGAGATACTAACATACATCAGCCAATTACATATTGCCAGATGAATTGAGGATTTGGTGGATCAGCTACATTTAAACGTGCAAAGCAAACAATTCAACTCAAAAAAGTAGGGAGCAAAATGCTATGTTAGGGTTCGGTTACCTCAATTAAAGCAACAATTATTATTATATATAAATGTGTGTCTGCTCTCTAGTTTTCTCCTGAACGCTGCCACTGAATCTGCTCCGGGTGCCAGTGTGGTGATAACATGAGGACCATGCTGATGGTTTCTTGAACAATGCTGCTGGACAAAGCAACAGGCAAAGGCACACTTATTTGATAGTCAGAAGAATATGTTTAATAAAAATAATTAAACCTCAAATTTCCTCTATAGAACTCCATAGAAAGTAATCCAATAAATTACAAATGACTTAGGAGGCATTTTCCTGCACTACATAAAGAATTATTTTGACTACACAGACCACAACTTGCAAATATTACAACTGTCCAATGAAAAAGAAGAAGAAGAATAAAAAGAAAAGACAACTGACCATGGTGACATTTAGGATATTATCAAGCTTGAAAAAAAAAAAAAAATACAAAAACCAATGATGCTAGTTTTGTCATCTCAGTGATTACACGTATGGAAATGGAAAGAAAAACCTCCCTGTACAGCAGTAGTGTGTTTCTTCATCCCTCTTGCATATTGGTCATCATTTACTTGTGTTTAACGCAGATTCAACACTGCCTCTCCAGCACTAGCAGTGCTATGGGAGTCCTTGTACAGTAGAATTTAAATAAAAAAAAAGACAAGCAAAACTAAAGCAAAAAAAAAGAAGTCAAATCTTATGTCTACCATTATTTATATATATATATATATATATATATATATATATATATATATATATATATATATATATATATATATATATATATATGTATAATCCCATTTGTGTCCTAAAGAGGCTCAGCACAGTCATCAATCCCTCAACCAGTGGATGTAGGGCAACAACAACAACAAAAAAGTAGCAAACGTCGTCAGATCAAATCACCTAGAGCAGAAGTAGCGATGGCTGGGTGTTTGCATAAGGGCACTATGAGTTTAAAGAGAGCAGAGGTGCAGATATACAAAATGACAGTGGCATGTTTAAGTTCTTTGCTCAGACATAGAAAAATACTCATACGGTTAGTAATTATATATTAATAAAAAAGTGATTACATTGCAAGCAAAACCCATGACAAGGTCTGTATGTGTGTGTGTATATATATATACATACACACACACACACACAAGGAAATCACTTTAAAGCAACATTAGAAATCAGTACGTGTCCTCAGTCTGTGTGTTCAGACCGTGACGGGGCTGCTCACGGTTTCAGCCACTACCCAACGATGCTACAGCAATACTTAAGAACTAAAACAGACTGAGTTCATTCAGTGGGGCTCCGTCTGCACCCGGTCCAAACAAAACCAAAGTATCATGAAACGTGTATCTAACAGTCCACTGTGTAACAGCAGTCACTAAAGCAAGCACTGTTGTGCTAGAGGAAAATAACAACAAATAAAGGTACTTCGGCTTGAGCGAACTCCAGTGTTTTGTGTGTATCCGGGGTTACAGCTGAACAGGGTGATGGAGGGGGGGAGAGACAATTGCAAACGTGTGGACACCGAGAGTCGGGGATGAGGTACAGGATAAGGGCACTTCTACATCTAGACACGAGTGACACACAGACTCCCAGCAACACAAGCTGCTATAGCCCTTCCTGAAGCGAACCCGTCTGGCACCATGTAAAACAAAATGTAATACTCAATCAAAGATGACGACAATTAGTACAATCTGAGTGAGGAGTTTGAACCATTTTGTGCTTTGTGCCGTGTATATTGTGTAAGACTTTGGTAGACAGGTGGTCATGCAACACAGAATCCGAACGGACTGACGTCTCCTTCTAAGGATGAGATGTTTGAAGGTGAAAAAACACTTGTAATAGTCGTAGTCTTCTACTGGCGATAGCTTTGCAAGCCTCAAAACACAACATTCAGACTGGAACGTTACGGAAGCAGGAGATACCAGGTGAGTCCAGTCAAAGAAAACAAGACAGTGGAAGTTCTTGGTTAAAAAAAAAGGCCTCCGACAGACGCATTCCAACAGAAACGAGGACGATTATGTACACGAACAGCAAGAAACACACACCCATGCACATGTACATCTGCACAGTGAAGCCAATCCATCTAGCACAGTTGAGGTAAGATACAGTCGAATATGCCGGGCTTGTAGTAATTATATCCACGTCATTGATAATCCTGAATTATTCTTCCACACGGAGACCACAAAACTAAGTCGGGACCTCAAAGAGGGGTCAAAGGGCAGTTTTTTGGCACACAGTAAGAAGGTTTGTTTTCTGTCCCCACAGCTCAAAGGAGTTTATCGCCCTCCGACACTGTGGTCACAATGTGATGTGCAAGTGAACGTGTATGCCTACTGTGAGTGGCTAAAGTGCGCCTTGGACATGTTGTGACATGTTGTAAGGTGATGGTGAAAATGAGGAGTTTCTAAAAATTAGATATCAATGTGATAAATGACTAAAAAAAGAAGAATTCACAGCAGATAAATTAAATTATGATCCATTTTGCCAGATTTAAGCTTGTGTTTGATTTAAAAGAAATAATACTTCCACATATTTTCCCCTTTTATCAAAGTGATATCAAAAATCGAGCTTCAGTTAATTTGCATTCCAAAAAAAAGGGGATGAGAACTGAAATCGCAGGAACGAACTTGACGTGATATGAAGGTAAGTGACAGGTAAGTGAGGCGGCGTGACTTGTGCACTGGCGTGGAACATGGCAGACAGAGAATCTACAGCTTCAGTGACATTCAATAGCTGCCCAAGTTATTGCTGACATATCCAACGTATGATCTGCAAAGCATAAGTGTCAACAAACCTGTAAAAGTACCGACTATTTACAAGACAAACCAAAGTGTTTGTCAAGTGTCACCCCACCCCCAAACCCCGACAATCAAAATATATTAATAGTACAGCTCAACGAGCATGTTGATGTAGTTTCACTTTTTTAATAAAATTAAATCCTGACATAATTACAATAATGCCGTTTTTGTTGCAATTGTACATAATTGTGGTTCACAGAGTTCAGAAATCTACTAAAGTCTGACATGCAAAATGTCTCAAAACAAGACTGTACCTTGTGACCAAACACTGAAATTTTATTTCAGTTCTATTTAAGTCAGTTTTTCCTGTTTTTTTTTTTTTTTTTTTAATGTCTGTAGTCTTTATTACACAACATTTTAGTTCGTTTTTTTTGTATTTACACGTAAAGAAATCGTAACATAAGTGCTTGAAAATCCATATATATGTGAATATATGTATACATTTCTAGGCGATACATAAATAAATTTATAATTATATATTCAAAGGTTCAGTCCTAATCACTGGAGTCTGAATCATCTGATGAAGAAGAGCTCCCAGACTCGGATGAAGATGACTCAGCTTTCCCCGAACCTTCAGGACCACTGTTCTCCTTCTGTTCTGCTGAGTCGTCTTCGTCGTCTTCGTCGTCGTCTAATGCCTCGTCGTCCTCTTCTCCGCCCCTCTCTGCCGCTAGCCTCTCGATCTCCAGCGGCGACGACTGGGAGGCCGCGGGCGGAGGAGGATGAGCAGGAGAAAGGGTGGGGTCACTGTTTGAGCTCTGCGGCTGTGTGACAGACACAGGAAGGTTAAGGCCTGGAGTGAGAAGCATCCCTGGGTAAAGCATACTGGAGAGTAACATGGGGTTAAGAGACAGTGGGTGACTGGAGGCTGCAGAGGCAGTTGAAGCACTTTGTGGGGCGGTGGCAGAGGAGGCAGAGCTGGAAGTGGAGGAAGGAGTTGTGTTTGACCCCTCTGTCCTTTCTCCTTTGGTGTCTGAGGTGTGAGAGGGGGCTTTAGAGGCAGACGGCTCTCCCGTTAGGCTGCTGGCGGTTCCCTTTGTTTTCTCCTCAGAGCCTCCTGTGCCCTCCTGAGCAGGCTTCCCGAGCAAGCTGCTCATGCCAAGCAGATTAGGCAATCCAGCCATACCAGACAGCATCATGGGAAACATGGCAGCCAGGTTGCTCGCAGCCAGGTTGCTAGCGTCGGACGGCAGCCCCATCAGGCCCGCGGTGAGCTGCAGAGACTGTAAGCTCTGGAGGTTTTGCTGGAAGGCCTGCAAGCTGGACAGGTCCATTCCAGAGAGGAGGCCGTTGGCCAGCAGGGGGTTCAGACCCAGGGCAGAGGCTGCTGGGTTGGGTGCAGCTGCAGCCGCCGTCGCTGCTGCCTTGGCCAGAGGATTCTTGGGTCGGCGGCCCCGCCGGCTCACCTCCTCAGGAACGATGGGTCCCGTCAGGATCCTGTCAAACATACTCTCTGGAAGGTAACCCTGGGTAGAGCACGGAAGATATGCACGGTTAGCAGTTTTACACACAACAACTGAAGATTATTCTTCATCGTAAATATCAAATATCGATACAAGTAATAATAATGTGGAAAACACACGATATAATAATAATAATAATACTAATAATACAAATAAGATCATTGCTAGGTTATTTGGTATATCATCTTTTTTACTTTAAATGGGACCATTATTTACGACATGGACATCATGCTATATTGAAGAAAAGTAAACTAATAAACAAACTAATGTTTACAGTGTTTACAAAGACCAAGTGATTTGAAAACCAGAGGAGCCGCCTGGTGGCCAGTAGAGGGAGTGCACGTTTAAGTCACTTCCTCCTTGCCTTCACTTCTCAGAACCCGGAGGTTGCTGCCTAGGAGTACCCAATAAACTGGCAACTTGACTGCATAGCAACATTTTTAAAATGACCTTTCAAAATGTTAACAGTTCTGGCAAGTTTTGCTCTGATGAATACGTGACTTTGTGACTCACCGACTGTTTTACAACATCAGCCCATTCAGGTGGGACTCCGTACTCAGGGTTCTCCTGTAGGAACCTGCACAGATCCTTCAGAGGAGGAGCAAAGGCCCCACCAACCTACAAAGCAGATTACAGACAACATGGACCAAAGTGCACCACAGGCAAGACACGTAGTTTACATTTAGGAAACACTCATCTCAGGTATGTGAATGGAATTCTTCTCATTTGGACAATGTGAAAGTTGCAGTCTGTCAAACTAATTATTGACAGAGCTCAAAACAACCCAGGTTTTGTGTTGTGAAATTATTGGCCATTAATGGCATCATTAGTGATTATGATACCGGGTTTTTTGTCATGTTTGTGTGTGGTTTAGGAACATCCTCAAACATACCTTGCGTGCATTTCTCCTGTTGATGATCTGGACCCTTTCTTCTCCCGTCAGGCTGTTCACATCGATCTTGTTGGGATTCCTGCAGCGGTGCCTCTTCTGCTTGGGCCGACCATCCTGGAAGTGGAACTGCATTTGCATCTTATTTACACCCTGGACATAAAAATGGGAAAATAAGTCACGTCAACAGAAAACGTCTAAGTGTGCTGACTCCACACAAGCTAGCTATCTGTTAACTAGGTTTCGCATCAATTGCATCATCAAACTGCTCTTGTGGGTGGATTTATGTGACAGCCATGTTCTGTACAGCACATTTATTCACTTGACTCTTAATTCCAACTATCTATTTTTATTACTACCTGATCCATAAAAAAATCTTTAATTAGAGAAATACTTTATTTGGTCAACTTTACTGTAACACCACATAAAAGCTGGACTTACAGGGATAAAGGCTCCCGTGTCTGCTACAAAGCCAGGGTGCTCTGCCAGCCACTGTTCTAGATCTTTCCTCCTGGGAGCGTCATCGCCAGCGAGCCGGGTGCCGTCTTTGAGGTTGATGACAGGGACCCTGCTGTCAGTGTCTGTGGGGATCTGACTGGTGCTCTGGCTGAAGCCCGGCACAGAGGCAGCAGCCATACCCACCTGGCCAATACCGCCCCACCCTGGAGGCACCTGGAGACACAAGAATACAAAACAGTGTTTGAGAACATGCTTTGTGGTTCCATGAACCTGTATTAAAAGGCACACAAGCTCCGAGGAAAACTGCTTACCTGATCGGGAACAGCCGGGACCCTACTCCTGTTCATGAAGAGCAGATCCATCCCCTCCACGTTCTTCCTCCTTCCCCTCCGCCTCTTAACCACCGGCTGGCCATCCAGTACTCCGTTCAGCCTCATCTGACCAGTAAAACCTGGAGTCACTGCCGAAGAAGCACCCTGTTAGCTGTGAACTATGTGTCGAGTTTTGCATCATTTAAAGCAAAATGATGAAGCTTCAAGATACATTTGTCTTAAATATTAGGCACATTCTCTTTCAGACTTAAATCAGCTTATAAGGACACACACCTCTCTAGTTACTGTTAGGTGTTTTTCATAAAAGGTTCATAAGATATATTTCACATAATTTTGTACCATGGAAATATAAAATGGAAAAAGGCAGTTAGGCTACATGAGATGAGTCCCCAAAACCATGCTTTGCTGCCATCTAGTGGTGGTAAAAGAAAACCGAATGGCCAGGCTCTCAATACATTCTGTATGCACAGGTCTTACAGTAGTTGCTGTTTTTAAAAAAAAATAAACACACCAGTCTGGAAGCTGCACTGAGCCTTGGTGATGTCAGCCAGACCCGTGTCCGAGGCGCTCTGCAGCTCATGCAGCCGGGCCAGGTACTGCTGCTGGGCCTGGGGACCCTCCTCAGACTCCAGGGGCCTCTTCAGAGGTAGACCTTGTTTCTGGAAGGTCAGCTTTAGACCTCCCTCCTGCCACACAGACAAAAGAGGTGTTGGATACATCGAGGATGCTTTACAGTCACAGGAAACACATACAGAGTTGTAAACAAGGAGAAAAATTTAGCTTTTTATTGTTTTTTCTTTCTGGTTTGGGAGCTTTCTCTGTCTGTTGGTCTATGCAGTGATTTAAAAATCATTATGTTAATTTGTCTTGTGTTATTTCCATGTATTTTAATGCTACATCACTGTAGGTGTATTGAATTTCAATTTATATAATGAATGATCTAATATCTTAGAATTTCTTACAAAAATAAGAAAATATTTGCATGTATTTTCCTGTTAGTAGCATTGGGACACATGGACAGACAGGGCAGTGGCTAGTAGGACAGGAGGTAAAGTCTATTCATAGTTTGGATTTTAGTGAGAAGCCATGCGATAGCTGCTGTCAGCACATCAATATTTTATAGATAAGAGCAGTTATATGAGGGTCTGTAATGGTAAAAATAAATAAAAGAAAAAAAACAAATTCGGGAAAAGGATCCTTATCAAAAAAGCAACACAAAAGCAAGGAACAAATGGAAGCAAGTCAGAGGCCTGCCAAGTTAATAGCCACGTCGCCGAGAAGCATATTAGAGAACACCCACAGCCAAGGTCTCCATTTCAATCAGATTATAAGCAAGACCCCTTCAGTCTAGAGAGGCTTCAAACTGAACCTTATTATATTCTCATGACTGAGTGATTTGTGCTCATGTAATCACGGCCTCAGAGCCCAATTCAAATTGAGTGTGTGGGAAAAGGGAGGAAGGCTGCTATTAAATTAATCTCTCCTCCTGCCAGGCAGTCAAATCCACTAATCACACCCAAAGGAAAGGAGGAAGAAAAACCAGCGCAACATGCTGAACACGGCAGCTAGCACCAGTCATGGCAGCGGAAGTGGTAGGGTCCTACGGTTAGGGCGAAGCGGCGGAAGGAGGGGAGGAAGGGAGAAATCAACATACATCGTTGAGTTTTACTGAGAACTCCTTGTTTTCTGCAACATGCTTGGTCACCTTTGACCCCTGTGGTGAGGCAGAGGGGTCCTCGCACAGGCTGTTGGCATTGTCCAGCAGCTTGGTGGTGTAGAAGGAGGCCACCGCACCTCCAGGCTCGTAGACCCGACGTGTTCCTGGCCACTTGCCCTTTAGCACTGCCTGGCAGATGCTGTCCAGGCGGTTGATGATGACACGATCCTAAATAAACAGACAAGTTGCATCACTTTGGTATTCCCTTCTCCCCACAATTATGCTGCAAATTTTTGTATTTGATTTTTTCGAACTTCCATCATTAAAAAAATCCATCATCAAATCTAAATCTAAACATTCCCCTTTTAGCTGAATACTTGATTTGAAGCTTTGGAAGCCTCACGATGTTGTTATGCATCAGTAACAGTGATTGGAATGAACACAGAACAGCACTTCACCTTTGGCCAGTAGGATGCAGCGAGCATGTACCCTCCTCCCTGGAAAGGATGTGAGGAATTGTTAACGACGCCGTTCTCAGCTACATGGGTGTCTTGAGTTTCATCCTGCGTAGTGCTCAGAGACGCCACACTGTCCTCATCGAAGCCCTTTATACTCGTTACTGCAGGCACTGAGAACGTCACAGAACAAAGAGACAGACATTAGAAACATACATATTTGTGTATTGAACCCTTCAGAGCCAATAAAAAAAGAGTAGCAGATAGAAGATATAATCTAGCTGGTTAGTAATGTAGTGAAATATGTCTTTGTTCCAAACCAAATATAAAATATTTCAGGTTTTTACAACACATTACAACACACACAGTTTGGGTTTAAGGCACTCACCTTTCTTCTTCCCTTCCTCTCCCCTACTGTCACTGTCAGAAGAAGATGAGGAGGACGATGACGACGAAGAGCCAGAGGAACAAGATGACGAAGAAGAGGAGGAGCTGGACCCGGAATGTGACGAGGAAGAAGAGGAGGATGAGGAGGACGAGGAGGAGCGTGACGAAGAGCTTGAGGAGGAGCCATCCGAGTCGGACACTGATCCACGCCTAGCCTCCCTGCGGCTCCTCTTGCTGGCCTTCTTAGGTTTCCTCTCAGAGGAGTTGGGCGTGAGGGGTTTGGTTCGTGCCGCCACCATCTGCCTCTCCTTCTCCTTCGCCTCAGACACCGGCTTCTCCTCCAGACCTGTGGGAGTAGCCGGTGCTGGAGGAGGGCTCCAACTCTCCCCCTGCTTCTCCTGGCCCTCCTCCCCCTCTGACGCCAGCTCCACTTTGGGTACAACCCCACCAGACTCGGCGTCTCTCTGGGCAGGTGGAGGCAGCGGAGAGCCTGCCAACACTGAGCTCGTGGCCTGGCACTGAGGATGGAGGAGCGGGGTGGGTGTGCGTGATTGCTGCTGCGCAGTTTTCGTTTGGCTGTAGTTGCGTTGGGCAGCCATGAAGCTGAGCTCAGGGTCTCTCAGAATGTGATAATCTGTGCGGCTGACTCCATGCTTGGCAGCTCCAATTAGCAGGTCACGGTCGTGGGTACCAGCCTCCCACCAGACAGGCAGGTCGGAGCTCATCTGACACAACGGCAGGCGCTCGTAGAGCAACTGATGGCGAAGGACTTGCTCCCTCACCTGGCGAAGCAATTCTACTCGGTACAGTGTACGAGACGCTCGCTCCTCTGTGATCGGCTGGATGGTCAGAGATGGGTCCACAGCAGAGTCTGGAACAAAGACGAAGAAGAAGGTGTGAGAGAGAGTTTGAGAGTTGAAATAAAAGCTGCTCTTCGGGTACAACCCAAAGACCTGTTTTTGCCAGGAGTTAAAATATCACACTGTTTGTCTTTCCACAAATGATTAACCTTATCAGCCCCACCACCTTAGTACTGCTGAGCTGGCTTGTTTGTTATGGTGCTATGGACCTTTCTCCAGAATAAAACCCATTTACTGCCAAGAATGAGTGCAGGTTATATTGCAGTAACCTGAATGTTAATGGCATCATCAGATGTCACATCAGGGCATTGTAAAATAAAGTACAAATACGTAATTCATCCTCATGTGGCATTTAAACAGACACAAACTACTGCTGGACAGACACACAACACAATATCCATACAACATAACATGCTAAATATTTAATTAACTTAAACTGGGCAATAATCATTTCTTGTGTTCAAAGTGAATAGCACGATGACACCAGATTGACATTTTGTATCGATTTGGATTAAACGGCCACAGAAAGTCTGAGAGTTCAGACTTCTTCAACTAAGGTGAGTACAAATAAAGATCTGCATTTTGCGTGTACATGACGGAATAAGCAAGTAGACGTCTGACCTCCGTCTTTGGGTGGCAGGCGACACACCCTCCGGCACATGGCGGTAAAAGCACACAGGTATTTCTGCAGGCTCTCGTCGGTCTTCTTGTGCAGCCGAGCCATGGCCCTGAACTTGGCCCAGTCGAACCGGCCAAGGTTTGGGTCGAAAACTACACCGAACGTGGAGACCACGCGGTAGAAATCAGCCTCCTCTCGCCTGGTCCATCTGTGGTGTGAAGTAAAAAATGTATCCTGTAGTAACAGTTTTCATACACATATAATAATATTATTTCTAATTGATCAAAACCATCAAGATGCATTTTATTTCACAAACATTGACCCCGTTTCGTGTTCTGACCTTTGTTGCCGTTCGATCTTAGCAACCATCTTGGGGTTGAGGGTGTCGTTGAGTGTGGGGGGCAGCGGACAGAGCGGAGCAGACAGGATCATGGTAGACGGAGAGGGAGCCTGAGTCTGGTGGATCTGAAGGATCTGCCGGCTCTTGGTGAAGCGCTGAGAGGCTGTGATCAGTCGCCTCAGCCTAGCTGTCAGCACTGAGGGCGAGGGCCAGTAGGAAGTTTCACCTCCTGTCACAGGAACTGCGTCTGGATCAGAGAATAATATACAGAATAAAGAACATTCAACATTTTTTTGTCCTGCCATATTTTGTTTATTTCTTGTAGGAAGCATGTCATGCATGTGTCATTTTCATTCTAATATAAAATTTCACACATTTTCCAGATTTCTGCCATCTGTGGGAAGCCTGTATTTATAATCATCACAGTAATGATAATCCACTGTGGATTAAGAGCATCTAATACTCACCTCCGGCATTGTCAGTGACAACCAAGTCTCCAGGAGAAGAGGCATCATCCTGCATGAGGAGACAGTGTGGTTTGAGTATGTTTTATCCCGTCATAAACACAGACTGTGATGCAATTTCATAATAAATCACAAATTATCTTAAATACACAAAGGGGCTAATTCCCTCCACGAGTCCGATTAATATGCTTTATCACAGGGCCAACGTGGTCTTACCTCCATATCATCCTTCAGCAGGGCTGGAGCTGGCTTGTACTCTGGGTCATCCACATCCCTACACACGCATTTAAAGTTTGTGTCATTATTATTGTTAATACACACACACACACACACACACACACACACACACACACACACACACACACACACACACACACACACACACACACACACACACACACACACACACACACACACACACACACACACACACACACACGCACACACGCACACACGCGCAAACGCAAACACGCAAACACACAGCACATTAAAACAAAAGGACCACATAAAGTTTGTACCGACCCATCCATGAAATCGTTGCCTCTCTGTTCGGCAGCGATGGCCTTCTCATCCGGTCGCCCAACGCGCTCTAGGAAGCACAGGGTCGGGTCTGCACGGACAGTGTTGTACTTCTCATAACCTGCGAGGGCACAGCAGGATAAGCAAATACCAAAAGTTAGCAAAAGGGCAATGCATTGAAACTCTTAGATAGCGACACAGGCTGGATGATTTCCCACAAACACCTGGTGCCAACGGAAAATGGTGAAGCAAAATAATGTTTAACTTTCAAAACAATTCTTTGAATAATTTTAAATGCTGTTGTATAGGTAAGTACTGTAAAGCAAGTAAAACAGATGCTTTTAAAAGGTATAGTCGAGACTAACTCTAGAGCACACGTTTCTCATTTGGATTATTTTATTCATCTAAACGAGTCACAGTAGGAGCTGAGGTTTCTTACCATGCTTATAGACACCCAGCAGCAGACACTTGTCACAGATGGCATCCCACCACAAGGCTGGCAGCTCCGAATGGTCAGGGTCTGGCACCCAGATTTTTATCTCACTGAAGAGGAGGAGGAGGAGGAGGAGGTTTAGACAGATAGTATGTGGGGGATTTATTATAGATTTGGTTCATTTACTGACCTTTTTCTAAATATGCTCCAATTTGTTGTATGAATTTGGTGTTAATACAACACATAGCTCCCCATTAAGGGCTTTTACTGTGAAACAACTTCTGAAGTGATTGAGACAATCAAACTCTTCTTTAACTTCCTGTGCTGATTTTCTCATTAACAGTGTATTTTTTATTAACCATTTTCAACCGTGCTGTATAACAGCAAACAGGAGATAAAATGTCCCATCTTTCACCAGCAGGAGGAGCTCTACAACCTTCTTAATCATTTGGCTGATCAGTTGTTTCTTCCATCAACAGGTTGGTACCATATGCTTAAGATCACACTCGCTATTCAAGGAGAAATATCTACGGGGCAGTTATTTCACCTTGATACAGAAACTCCACTGTTGCAAATGGACACCTATGCACGGGTATATAGTGTATTAAAGCTGCTTAATCCATCTGATCCAGCTTTTCTATTATCTGAGCAGGTCAGGATTTCTACAAACTAGACAGGGTGTTTTGTAACATCCACTGTATTATATTTGTTAAATAAAGTGATGCGTTTGAAAGCAGTCACCTTTGTATAGGATTTTTTTTTTTTTTTTTATAAAAACAGAAAGTGAAAGTAAGGTAACGTCAGCCTCACCTGGAGTCCACGCCGTCTAGCACAGTCTGGGCCTGGCTTCCTATCACCTCTTGTTTCAGGTAGTAGAGCATTCTGACCCTGAGCAGCACCCTGCAAAGAGAAAACCCACCGGTCACAACAAAGCCCTGACCATGCACAAACGCTGAGCGAGCAGAACGAACGAACACACACACACACACACACACACACACACACACACACACACACACACACACACACACACACACACACACACACACACACACACACACACACACACACACACACACACACACACACACACACACACACACACACACACACACACACACACACACACACACACACACACACACACACACACACACAGCAACCTGTTGAACACAATGCAAAAGAGTGAAATGTGTGACAGCCGTAATCCTAAAATTGTACTGTATAGTGCTTGTCCTATCCTTTCACACAAACACCACACACTCTAATGAAATTATTCTTTTTTCTACAGCTATAAATCATTAGCTGTACAGGCCTGCCACAGAGCAGGTATACACACACTAAGCCTGATCATGAATTATAGTTTCACTAAAAGTCGATTAATGTATAGACCACACAGGGAGTCATGGGTAGCTGCGGATCCCCCCCCCCCCTGAGGACCGAATGAACAGACAACAGTCTCTCTCCAGTCGACATGTGGTCGTGTTCTGGCAGTAGATGAAGGCTGGGAAGTCGAAGCTGACAAGGTAGCGAGAGGCTGACTCACAGGGGAGACATTAGCTCTGTGATGCATGATCACACATCACAGCCAGCGAAAGCTTTTGAGCGAGGACACAGTGAAGTGGTGGGAAACTGTGGTGGGCTGGTGTGCCAGGCTGTAACGCCTGGCATGCCTTGACATTTTTTGCTTGATGCAGAAGGCGTTCTGTGTAAGGATTTTGTCTAAACACAACATTATTTGAAATTCCATTGTGTGATTCTGGCTCTTGGAGGAAAAGAATGCGGCGCAGACGTTTCAAGGATTTCTGGCATTGGGGCACAATTCTCTGTGGGGTTATTAGCTGTCCTACAATTACTCTTTACAGAATGGTTACATCCCAGAGGATACAGTATTCTCCAATCACATTGCCAAATGAGCAGTGAAATTTAGGTGACATCCAAATTGACAGATCCAGCTCTTCTGAAGGAAGCCCCTAAAACACCCATATTAAATAGGAAATGTATTGAAACCGATTAGATCAAAGACAAATATAATATTTGTCCCACTATTAAAAGCACAATAGTGCAGCACAATTGTCAAGCACCTGTTGCCAGAATACTCATGTCTGAACACTGAAAGTTTCATAAGAACATGGAGTGGAAGATCTCTAACTTTGTACTTTCTATTTACAGCAACTATATATATATATATATATATATATATATATATATATAAAAATATATCTATAACCTCGCGTAAACCTGTGGCCTCTGTTCCTGCCAAGGCTTCTCTACAGCACCGCTCTTCTACTAAGAGCTCTGTGAGAGTTGTGGACTGCCACTCTGAAATATAGCATGCCAGGCATTCCATCTTCTTCACACAGTATTTCAGCTATATATATATATATACACATACACACACATACATACATACATTTTTTTTATTATTATTATAATAATGAATGAGCCCCGAATCCTTCCCTGATGCACTGACAGGACAAGGAAAACCTGCAGGTCTGTCTGCGTGTCTGTCTGTCTGAGTGATGGATGTCGGTGGTGACTGGTCTGGACTTGTAGCTCTGTTAAATCAAAGTCTTCAACTTCCTCCCTTTCCTCCTCCACCCTCGATCCTCCTGTGTGACTGGACGCGCCCAGGAGCAGCTGCTGCTTCCGCTGCCTGTCAGCACAGCCCTTCATCACTCTCCTTCCAAGCCTTTGTTACTCAGTATGTGTGTGTGATGTGGTTCAGTCGAGAGAGAGGCTGCAGAGGATCTCAGCGCCATCATAAACAGTCGTTCACAAGCAAATAAGCCAAGTATGCATGACATGAATGGCATGAATAGAATCCCTCATAGTCTTTTCGCGGAAAACAATCCATCAAAAACCGGCACGACGGGAAGATACTGAGTCACAGATGTTATTCTGATTCAAAACACACAAACACCATGAACATTTTATGTGGCTTCATCTAAACCTAGTCCTTCATGCCAAAGCAGATTTGGTCATCACAGTTTCACATCTTTACTCCATTATGCATTAAAGGATATATTTGATATTTTTACAATAAAAACAAACAAACAGATGTACCAGAAATACACAACTTCCATGCTGATCAGATTTGACATGACACTTATCAAGACTTCGGGAAACTTCCAGAATAATTCCCACTACTTCTTGTAATTTCCATTCTTGTTCACGAGGCCTACATTTACGGTCCTGTTAAGGAAGCCAGTGACCCCCCCCCACCCAACCCCCACCAGTCACATTCCAGGTCCTCCAAGTGAAAACACAGAAGTCAGCAAACCCTGCTGACTGTGTGTCCCCATTTGCCTGGCGTGTCACATATCAGACAATCCATGGATTCAGCACAACTGTACCGGGGAACAATGGAGAACTTTCTATGGAAGCTGCAGCGCTCTGCGTCCAAAAGCCCCTACAGACACAAGCCCCCCCTTTAAAATGAAACAGCCATCTATTCCGCTTTATATCTCAGCGGCCCATGTTTTGATAGCAGCCATCTTTCCCCCCTCTGTCTGTAAATAAGAGACATCTATGACAGCCATTAGCTGGGCTGAAGTCTCATTAAGGATCCTATCAGTCAGCTGGTCTTGATGTAATGCACGTCCGTTAATGAATCAGTCGACTGTCTGCTTCAATAGACATTTTATTGCCTCCTAATTATTGTGGCTTGGAGGTGCCCCAGTTAAAAATTTTAGCCATGTGCAAACTGGATTTTCAAATACTTAGGCTTTATTCTTTTTAAAATAAATCTGCACTAGAAGAGAATAACCACCTGCCAGTTGCTATAACAGCATGACGGTTTAAACACAGACAGGAACACCAAACAATACTATTAGTCACCATGTGCACTGTTAGCATGTTAAATGCTTGCATATAAGATATCTCCTCAATCAATTTTAAAAAGTCAAGGGAATACATAACATATACTGAAACACCTACTTGTTGCAGTGGTGTTTGAGGTGTTTCTTGTAGCCGTCATCCTGAAGCATGTGCTCTGGGTTGTGTTTCCTAAGCCACTCAGCTTTGTGGATGTCAAAAGAGCTGGATTGGGTCTTCATCTTTTTACCTTTCCTGCCCCGAGGAACCGGAGCAGACAAACCTAGTGGGACAAGAGGAGGATGAAAGTCACATGTGCAGTTTATATATTAAGATGAGTTCAAATGTAGGCTGGAAGGTCCGGAGACTCACCGAGATGATTCTGCAGCTCCTTGGTGCGTCCGTCCTCTGAAGGGGCGATCAGGTCCCACATGAAGCTTTTGATCTTGTCATCCCCACGGTAATGGACCAGGCAGTAAGACAGCAGGGCCCTGCAGATAGACTCCACATCCCTCTCTGTCAGCTGCTTCTTAAAACGCCCATGGTTGAGAATATCTTTCCAACGACCCCACCTGGACAACATACGGGAAAAGCCACATTAAAGAAAAGTGGGCTCGGATTTTGAGTATCACCTGCTAAGCTTGAAAGGAAACTTTAATTGTGAAACTATTCCAGTGATGATGTAATTTCTATAGAGCCAGCATTAGTCACAAACATTATTTCTGTTTAACAAGTTCAGCTGAAATCAACACAGTTGCTGTAAAAGCCTTGGACTATTTGAATAGTCTTACCCATAAACAAGCAGGTTCTTCTCTACTCTGAAGCACTCTGTGCGTCCGTAGCTATTGAGGCGGTCGTGGTTTCGCCTGTGTTTAGGTTTAGTGTCATCACTGTCGCTGTTGCCCTCGGAAAGCTCCGCCAACTCGTCCTTGGTGGCACTGAACGGCCTCGTCTGCTTTCGGACGCGGGGGGTGTCGATCACCAAGCTGTTCTGTAGCGAGGGAACGGAGGGCAAATAAAGCGTCAAGGGCTTTTTCAAGGTCTATACACACACAGATAAAGGAAGGCTGCAACCCTTCTGGATGTCCAACCATTATTACTTTGTGAGAAAGGTCCTTAATTATGCACTATATATTTGAATGATTTGTAGTGAAGCACATACTCTGCCGTTGGCCATTTCCATATCAATGTCAGCCTTTTTGGCCCATTTGTCCCAGAAGTTGGGGTCATCCAGAGAGATGTCTGTGCGGTTTCCGGACGCCACAAAACTGGCCTGAAAGCAGACAGCAGAATCATATCAAACCATAATCATATTAAACCAGGAACAGCCATGATACATCATACAAGGAATGGAAAAAAAAAACAAAAAAAAAACAGCCAGTGACCTGTAAAATGTTAAATGTAGCTGCCACTAATTACATGGCTATTTAAAGCCGGTTAATAAAGTTTGGATCTACATCATTTAGTGTTTTTTATTCACCTTTGCAAAGGTGGATCCTCGTCCCTCAGACTCGATGGTGATGGTCTTCGTCCTGCGTTGGAGAATCTGATCGATGTCCTCCTCACAGAATTTGGCCCCTTCATCCTCCTCATCCATGATGGCCCCGTACGCACCACGTCGCAGTAGATCCTCGATCTCCTTCTTAGACAGCTGCTGCTGCTGCGCTGCCTGAGAAGTACAAACAAGGACATGGACGTTTAGGGTCAAGAAATTATTTACAACAAATACAAACAAACGATTAAAGACTTGGAACAGTATGGAAAATAATATGACATAATATACAGCACAAATAAGAACCACCCAGCAGCGGTAGCCCCGTATCTAACCCCTGCAGATGTTTAAAATGCAAATATGTTCAGTGAAACCGGATGAGGAGACTCGCTAATCGTTCAACCTCCTTATACTTCTGATAATTCTCAAGAGGACACCGACTGCAGCAAAACATCCGCCTACACACTTCACACACTGTTGACACACTCCCTCACAACGAGATTAGACTCTAATAGGATCGGTTGCACTTCATGTGGAAATTTTAAGAGAGAGCTCCAAGTTTTAGGGTTTGTGACAACAGTTCTTCTTCTTTGCTTGGCATCTTGGTTGGCGTCCGCCATCTGTTACAGTGTTCCTCTGATATAATTCTGATAATCAGAAAATGTTGATTTTTATTATTGTTGGAGAGACAAAAATGATACATTTTTAGCCTTATATTTTTATAACTTCCCTCATTCTCATTTGCCAGCAAAAGAAAAGTCTGGGTTAGTGAGTGTCAGAAACATGCCTGTAATTGTGTTCTGTGAAATGAGTCCTTTCTTAAAAAAGTAATTTCAGTGCCGGACCAGGCTTCTGCTGTTTCCTTCTTGCTTTCATAATAATTTGATGATGAGATAGTTGAACTGAAACAATTTGACGTCTAGCTGGGCGCCCCTTGTGAAATTGAGTTATTTAAAAAAAATGTTTTAACACAAGCACAGTCTGTAAACAAGCACCTCACTTTGAAAATGAACTGAACATAACTTATACGACTAAATTATTTATTTCCCCATTCCTATTCCAGACCATTTGGACAATTCTTAAACGTACCCCTCCGCCGACGCCTCCTCCCAGGCTGTTGTCTCGGCCACTCATGCTCTGCAACACTGCTTTGTCCAGACCCAGCTTGAGGCTGGCCCGATCAAACATTTCTCGCTCGTATGAGTTCCTGGTGATCAGACGGTACACCTTCACTGCCTTGTTCTGACCGATCCGATGGCAACGTGCCTGGGCCTGTGAAGGGCAGGAACAAAGTTTGTTAATGCACTACACTTAGGAATAGAAGCTTTCATTTGACCTAAGTGTCATCTGATCATAAATTATTGTAACTACTTATTGCATCCACTGCTAAGTGAGTCTCTGTGTGTGTGTGTGTGTGTGTTTGTGTGTGTGTGTGTGTGTTTGTGTGTGTGTGTGTGAGTGTGTGTGTGTGTGTGTTTGTGTGTGTGTTGTACCTGCAGGTCGTTTTGAGGGTTCCAGTCTGAGTCAAAGATGATGCAGGTGTCTGCTGCTGTGAGGTTGATTCCCAGTCCACCAGCTCGTGTGCACAGAAGGAAAACAAATCGTTCCGAGTCCGGCTTACTGAAGCGATCTATAGCTGCCTGCCGCAAGTTCCCACGAACCCGTCCATCTATTCGCTCGTACAAGTACCTGCAGCACACATAAAATACCCATGATGTATATATACAACTTGTTGAATACATGAATTATTCTGCAAGACTTATTACCTTACAGTCACTGTGAAGGTTCACATCCACTGATCAATATTTTTTACACTTTCTGCACTAATCTGTAGAGCTAATTAATTTCAATATAGAGTTGCATTGTATATATTTTTGATAGTATTATTTATAGTATCTTTTTTAAAATATTTTTACCAGAATTTCTATTCTTTATATAATCTATTTTTATTTCCATTATTATTATTATTATTATTATTATTATTATTATTATCATCATCATAAGTATTATTATTATCTTCATCATTATTATAATAATTATAATTGTATGTGAATAACCTACTTGGCTAAATGCTGACTCTGTTGTTTATTGTAAATAAACTTTCACCTGAAGCTCAAGGTCAAACTAGTGATCACGTTTATGTTTTCCTGCAGTTTTTATTTAGTGAAGTAAGCGTTTAGTGACTAATTTTATAAGTCAACCATATAACTTCTGGACTGGGTTTGATATTCACAGCAAAACCAACTTTTATTCTCCTTCCCTTCCACACCTGTAAACTGAATCCTAGATCGATAAAGAAAATGGTTTCTATAAGGAGTGGTTATGCTCTTTCATCCTTGTGTCCATTCTCATGCACTCCCACGATCCAACCCTGTGACCACCCCAGGGGTAATCCACTTCCAGTCAGGAGAAGCCTCACAGACGGCCCTGCTTGTCTAAATGTAGAGGAGCCCTGAGGGCTTCTATAACCTGCTGCTGAACCATGTCTGTGCTGCGCAGCACCTCACATGTTTACAATAGTTTAGATGGATAGACAAAAAGAGAAAAAAGAGAAAGGATGACAGTGAGAGAGAGAGAAACGAAATAAAGTGAGACAGAGAGAGAAAGTAAGGAAAAGGAAACTGAATTGGAAGACACAAGAATAAAAATAAAGATAAAGACAAGGTTGAGCACCAGAAAACCAAACTCTTATCTGTAATCATCAAATTCCTAAATGCCATTAAATTCTAACCCTCATGGCTAGGAGGAAGCTTTCCCCCCATGATAGTCGTGCTAAATGTTCCTGACCACTCACTGCAATTCAGCTTTTTATGGGTTTTTAGGCCATTACCTAAGACACTGCTGACACAGACCGAGGGACACAAAAATGAGAGCTCTTTGATTCTGAAAGCAATGATGTACTTTGGCAGAGCCTTAGGTTGTATATAGAAGCTTTATGGCCATGATACAAGTTCAAATCATTGTCCACCTGTCCATCTATATCAGCTTCCCCTGTTCTCTGCAGGTGGCCCAACAATGCATTTTTTCTCCTTCTTTTCATTCATTCTAATTACAGGCCTAAATTCATACATTTTGCATTTAAAACATAAAAATATTTACTATATAAATATCTAAAATACTGAGACTAATATGATTAATTATTACCATTTCTGGAGCTGACACGTTATAGACTTACAATGCTGAAGGAAAGTGAAATGAAATGTACATTTAAAAAGCATCTGTACCATCTGTAAAAAGCTTTGACAGGATTTATGTATTTTTGTGTATTTCCAGTCCAACAGACAAGCAGTTAGTTTTGATGAACTGGACACTTTAATGCTCACACTCTAAATTGATTTGGAAATAGATGGATGGATGACTTCTTTTTGACTCATGTCATAAACACCCGGCTCCATATCTCTCTAGTCATTAATACCGCTGCCAACTACTCTCAGGCAAATGGCGATCATGTATTGAATGCTAAAACACACCGCTATAGAGACACCGTCATGACATTCGCAGCCATAGGAGTCAGATCATCCTTTACAACATGTGTAGCAGCTACTGAGTGTTTCCAGTATGTTGTATCTCAGCACTTAGTGTTTTGCTTTGAATCATAATGGAACTTAGAAAGCCAGAGGATACGAGTGACTAGCTAACAATTAAAAGCTTCATAAGGTAAAAAAAAACAACATAAAAACTTGATTTTATGATTATGACAGAAGCCATTTAGTGACTAGGAGTAACTTAATGTATTTTTTTTTTTAATGCATCTGAAAGAGATTTACGTTAAAAATCAAATTTTCAGACTTGTGTGGGAGTTCTTAAGACTGAGCTATAAATAACAAATCCTACATCGTTTGTCACCATTACCTTCTCTGAATGAGGTAGTCTTCCAAGATGTCCAGGCAGCGCACCATCTGGGAGAAGATGAGCACCCTGTGCCCTCCGGCCTTCATCTTGGGCAGCAGTTTGTCGATGAGGACCAGCTTTCCAGCAGACTGCACCATCGCCTGCAAGTGAAAGTCCATGGCAGTGGGGCTGTACACCTCCCTGAAGTCCTCCAGGATCTTCTCTTCTGCCCCTGACATCACAAAGAATATGGATACATCAGCAATACGTAGTTTTTCATGCTTTTTCTTCAAGATCGTATTGCCCTATTTCCCTAAATGTCACATGTACATGCATGAAGATTTGGGCTTCACTGCTCTACTAAAATAAATTAGCATATTAAGTGTATATTATGCATTTAAGAGTATATATTAAAAAGGATCCTTGAAGAAGAAACTGTGGTTTAATTAAAAAAGGGAACAACAAATAAAACATTCGACTCATTTCATTGCATATGCAATGTCTCCAAAATCGATTGAGCCTGATGTCTGAACAATCACTTTATGTATCAAATTATAATGAGCACCTAAATCTTTACCCTTTGAAATAAAAAGGTACCTTTGATGAGGTAGGGGTGGTTGCAACACTTTCTCAGCTCCATCATGGTGTTGACCAGGTTGGGCATATTTTGCTGGCCGGCTCCTTTCGCCAGGAAAGAGAAGTTCTTCTCTAGAATTGCACGGTAGTATTTCTTCTGAATGTTGGTGAGCTCAACCTCGATGATGGTTTCCTCTTTAGGAGCCAACTTCTTCTCCACGTCCTCCTTCAACCGACGCAGCATCATGGGCTTCAGGATGCCCTGAAGCTTCTGTACCTGTGGGTCCAAAAGATGAGAGACAACTTCTAGTTATCATATTCAGTAAATGCTGTAAGGTATATTGTATACTACACAGGTATGGGTGGTTTGCAGCAGTTCCTTTCCAATTTACGTAAAAACGCACGAACGTACCCTTCACTTCATGGGTGTTCATGGCCAAGTGACGAAGATGCAAAGATCGATAAATATTTTTTTTCTACCAATGCCCAATTATATTATATTTTTGTCATTCATTTGATGCAGAACCCCATTTCCCAAATCACGAGTTTGGTTGGGGGAAGCTGCTCCACTTGTGGGGGGTCTAGTAGTGAAAAAGCTTGGATGCTGTTATCCAACATCTGTTACATCACGTGTTGAAAAAGTACAAGCAGCAGCAACCTTTACTATGAAAAGGATATCACATTCCCACTGGCACAAAGAGCTTCTACATTTAGTAAGTGTTAAGTACGAGCTGTTCCAAATATTTTGACTTTCAGCATGAGTGCCACTCTTCAAAACATGTTTTAGCGGTCCTTCTTTGAGCATCTTTTTAGTGCTTCTGCCTAAAAATGAAATGCCAAACAGCAATATGTGGAAGGAAAGTAAAAATGACACAAATGCAATTTTGTCAAAACATTGTCCAACAATGAGTAGCTTAATACCCCATTATCTGTTATCGTTGTCCACCATATGTCGTGTGTGTGTGTGTGTGTTGTACAAAATGTCACTGTGGCCTAGTTAGAAAAAGCTCCACTTCAAGGGTTCCATCTGTACCAGCAGGATCTATTGTATCTGAGCAACAATGTGTGTTGTGCAGCTCTAAAAAAAGAATAATTTGACGGTTCTTTCATATAATTCACATACAATGAAAAAATATGTTTTAATGTTTACAATTATTAACATTAAAGTGACAAAAATAGCACCGTAAGCCCGAAACATTGTCTGATCTGATCGTGTGACATGACAAGTCAAGTCTGAATAATCACAAAAACGCATAAATGTCAGGACTCACCTGCTCCTCAGTCTTGAGGTCTCCAAACTCCTGCATGAAGGTGGTTTCTGACGGGAAGCGAGCAGGCTCCAGGAAGTGGAGCAGGCTGAAGAGCTCCTCCACTGTATTCTGCAGAGGAGTACCCGTGAGAAGGACCTTGTGCTCCTGAAAGACAACAACATGCATCAGAAGAGTATGTTTCAGTCTCAATGGAAAATAGGTCAAATTTGTTTTTTAGATTTGCGTCTCTCTGTAAGTTGATGGTTTGTGTACCAGGTTCATGAGCTTGAAGCCCTCTAGCAGCTTGCAGTTCTTGTTCTTGAGGCGGTGGGCCTCATCGATGATAACACAGCGCCACTCTATGGCGTTGAGTTCAGGACAGCCTCCCAGGATCATCTCAAAAGTGGTGATGACGGCCTGGAACCTGTAGCCACCTCGTATCACACGGCCCTTAAGACAAAGTGAGGTCAAATAGTCAGATAGGCTGGATGTTTCTATGCACAATAAACCAAATCTGTTATGCAGAATGCATTGAAAAACGAGAGAAAACAACTATGTAACTATTCATATTAGAAACCTACTAGCTTTATGTTGTTGATAGCAAACACATGGCAGCTTACTTTATTTTTAGATTTTTCTGACAATCTAAAAACACACCTCTTGATTGTGAAGCTATCTATAATACAACCAGGGAATGAATGCTCACGCTGACCAATGAATCATATTTGTGCCGTGACAGGAAGTGAGGTGAAGATTAACGGTTTCTAGTCCACAACAATTACGCTCATTATTGTAAGTAAGTGTAATAAAACCTTCCCAAGGATAAAGCCAATAATTTATCAATACACCTGTTCAACAAGAGTAGACACGATACAAGTGAAGGAAAGTACTCAATCAAAAGGTTGCAGTAATAAAGCCGCAGACTATGGAGCCTCCGTGTTATTTTATTACCTTCATAAAGTATAGGCACAACGTAACCCTCGGCTACACAAGCTAAAACAATAGCTGTCTGTATGTAGTCTAAGAGTTTAGCTTAATTTTCCACGTATGACAAATTCTTGTAAGCATAGTTGCTGGCTGAGATAAAGCAGGAGGACAGAAGTAAGACTAATAATGACTGTTCTTTACTCAGTATTTTGATGTCAGGAATATGATTTTATTTTTTACATTTTAGATTAGCTTCCAGTGAGATTAAATCACATTGCTATTAAAATAGTGTATAGTAATATTGTACCACAATATTAAATTCTTATCCAGTTCTGAAATTAAAGGCGACCAAATCTGACATAGGAAATGTATAGCCAATATGCACACTTCCGTATATGTGTATTCATCGCAATATTGAACAAAGTAAATGCACATTGTATATCTTCCTCATACTTTGCAGGCCAACTGAGTGCACACATGTTAGTGAGTCTTTATGCCGTTTGTTTATTTGTTTGTTTGTCAACGGAGGCTTTTCTTCACCCCACCCCTCGATTTGTATCTATTGCCTTGACAACAGTCCTCAAGGGATACTCAGTTATCCAATAACCCCCCTCCCACAGCCAGCCGACTGCTGTAGTCAGTCTCTCTCTCTCCCTCCCCCTCTCTCTCCCTCCTGAGCGGCGCTGACAGAGAGCTCCCCTTGGGGGCCGCTGTGACATCACAGGCTGCCTGGGAGACAGCCTGGTGGCGGCTCCGCTCTGTTCTGCTCTTGTTTCGCTTTAATTCCTCCTACGGTTTCGTCTGAATACTGAGGGCTTCCAACTGCCTGTTGTGACACATCACATGGCCTGCCAACCACAGAAAGCCTCTGCCCAAGGCTCACTAACTACGTAGAAGCCTACTTACGGTCGGGCACGTGCCTTTCTTTGAATCTGCTTATTTGTTATGTTAGAACCACTTATTCATGAAAAATGTTCTCTTACCCAACACGGCAAGAAATCACGGAGATAATACAATTATACAAAATAAGCAGTGCTATTTAACTGTACATATTTTGTAGATTTTACAATATTTTAACATGACTAATGTAACGGAAATTCAATATTTTCAGCCATTTTTCAACAAAGACATACAGAAAACATTTTTCTGAGATATTCACAATCCTTCAACTGCTGCGTTCAGCTTGCTACAGGTGCTTTTTTCCTCTGAAACATTGTGGTAAATTAGTTTCCTGCATTAGTTAGAGAGTCCCTGTGCATCTAGGCTTTGTGTTAGACACGGTAATCACATTCGGGCTTTTCAATATCCAACTCCAATTGTTGTATACAGGGCAGGTCTCCTGTTTTCAAACATATCATTAGATTACTCAGGACTTCATGTTGCCGACACAGTGCTGCTGTTCTCTAAAAAGCGGCATAGTGATTATTTTAATCGAAGTGAATCACTGCTTTTCCAGTCTGAAGGTAAGCACAGCCATGCCGCTTTCTCGCTTGTCTGTCTTTAAAAAAAAGGGGACCATTAGGCATGTCAGGATGAACTAAAAGGCCTCTCCATCCTTGCAACTCCATGTTTGTTAGGGGAGCGAGACGAGCTGAAAGCCTGGCTGCACATCTACAACGGAGTCATCAAAAATAAAAGATTTCCTTTTCTCGAGCCAAAACAACTACTTTGGTTGGAAAACATGCTTCATTCTTAAAACACACAACAGCAGTAGTTGCAATGCTACAATAACTTCATCTGAGAACCTAAAATGTATATAATGTAGAGAAGAAATATGCATCTAACAAGAAATGTACAATGATTTATAAATTATCTCAGCTACAATATATTTAATTATACCAATGTATTTTTTTCGTAAAAATAATAAAAAAAAAAGATCTCTGTCCATTTACCTGTGCATCCCTGAAATACATCTCATACTGTTGGAGCATCTGCCTGCTGACCATGCTTCCATGGTACACGATGACATTGAGATAGGTCCAAGTACGGAACTCACGCTCCCAGTTGGCAATAGTGGAGAGCGGAGCAATGATGAGGAATGGCGTTTTAATGCCCACACGATAGATTTCCTCCAGGAATGTGATGGACTGGATGGTCTTTCCGAGGCCCATCTCGTCTGCCAGGATGCAGTTTCGTCTGACGGATGGAGATAACAAAAGGGTTAGAAGAGGAAAAAGTGGAGATGCACCTGACACAAGAGGTGATAAACCCTTTATAAATCACTGACACCTGTGTGAAAATGACATTATACCCCCAGGATGTTTTAACAGTCTGTTATGGAATGATATGTTATGTCTCCATAGCATCAAGACAAAGTAGCATATATTCACAGTGAGCATTTCTGGTGTATGTAACCCTTGCACTGGTTGAAAGTAAACAAAATAAATGTGTAGTGGGATAAAAAAGAAAGGGGGGAGGGGGGCTGAAGACGAAGAAAAACAAGGAAAATACAAAAATCCCATGATAGTAAAATAATAAACAGCGAACAATGGAGGAGAAAACGACATCATCAGCAGTAATAACAGACCAAAGAGGTGCGAACATAATGGCAAATGTTACTGCCTCTGCTGCGTGGTGTAATCCAGCAAACCATTTATTCAGCTGTCCAGTGGGTGGGGGTATTATGTCTTGATGCTAATTGCAACGTGCAGATATTCCCACTGGCCTCTTAAGCAGCTCTCTACTTTTGATGAATCTCTCTGCGTAGGCATACAAAAAGTCCTGCATGCTCTCCCATAAAGCAAATTCCCAGGACTAATGCAGGCACACTGACACGTCGTACTCAAGATATACTGTGTGCACCACTTATTTTGCGATTGTGGGCAAAGAAAAGCAATTGTTGTTGCAGCAGTGTACACCTTGACAGGAAATCTGACTCCCTTCGCAGGCCCAGCCAAATAATGTGAATACAGCCAAATCACAATGTGGTCCAAACACACACACCGGAAAAGCGATTCATTATTCATTATGTGCAGTCCCAAAGCACCCAGAGGACTCCTCTCGAAACACACTTTGCCTATGTAAAATCTCTGAATCAATAAATATGCTCTAGTATTGCCATTTGATTCCTGAAAGTTTACAAGCAAATTCAGTAGGTAAGAGTTGCCATTTTGCTTGAAGTATATATGTATATGCTAAAATCTACAATTTGTGCTTCCAGTAGAGAAGTGTGCCTAAGCTACTGAAGCCAGCTCACTCTGCAAAGTGGCAGAGTTGCATGTCTAGAGTTGCAAAAGTGTCGGAACATCTCTGAAAGACTTCCAGGGGAAGTTAAGCTCAGTTCAGTCAGCAACACCAGGTCTTATGGTATCTTTCTATCTATCTACCTGTTTACTGAATTGCAAACATGCACGACATACAGCAGCACACTTGTCCATCAGATAATCTGCCAGCATCCCATAAAATAAAACTCTGCATGCACAGTGCATTCTTCTCCCATCACATGTACAGTCCACACTACTGCACTTAGCCAAGCGAGCTTTCAGAGGAGTGTTGATTATATTGCTAGAGTTATTTGTTATGATATTTCAGTAAAGCAAAATACGCTGTTTATAACTTGTTAAGGCCTCCTGCTAGGTTTGGCCAACTGGCTGTTACCAATGCGTGATGTAGCTTGATTGAGCACACTGAACTGATTATGATTTTATTTCCATTCATTAATTATTGTGAAACATTCATTTTATATATTAGTTATTCTCTTCCAATCCTTGGTTTGCAGTCCACATTGCTGGGTCATTTCACATTGTATGGATTTTGAGCAATTTGTGGATTTATTTGGCAAATTAATGGATTATGTCTGTTTATGATTGCTTATATCTGCATAAAACATGGTAAATACCGCCTGAGCAGATAAGCCCTTTATTTCCATTGCATTCCCATGACTTCCGTTCAGTGTGAACAGGCTGTAGGTGTATACATGTAGGCATATAATATATTTAAAACTGACCTGTTGTACCAGTTGAAGAGGAGCCAGTTAACCCCCTCTAGCTGGTAGTCCCTGAGGCTGTTGCCATTCCTGTATTCCCTCGACTGTTCTCTCTTCTTCCACAGATTGGCCGGGGGCCGCTCCTAAGTGAGAAATATTATATGGAGAGTTGAAAATGAGTGGTTTGGAATCAACTCAACGAGTACATTTTAGATGTGGAATAAAAACATCTCATTAATTATGATGGCAATGATAGATGAGGGGCAAACTTGACAAACAAGATGAAACAAGCCAGTGAGTGCTGATATTTTACAAATAGACAAATAGGGAAACAGAAAAAGAACTGGTGTGGTGGTGTTTGTATTCTGAGGTTTTTTCTCTCTGGAACCAACCCTGTTATATTGTAGGCGCATGGCCATAAGCAGTCATGCATTTGCATCAATACTGGGAAACAGGTGGAAAACAACATGTATGCAAAGTGTGATCCGATGTGTAGTTTACACAACAAATCTGCATCATTATACAAAAGAAACGTAATTTTGTTTTAACTCCCTTATCAGCATTTCAGAATACCAGCAACAAAAGAAGACAAATATATGTATACAGTATGAGGGCGGTAGAGGAAAATGGAAACTCGGTGATAAGTGAGGAATGTGAGTGGGAATGGCTTACCATCCTGCGTGAGTCTGGCTTGACTGCCTGCAGCTGCTCAAACTCTTCAATCTTGCTCTGATCCACGTCGTCCTTCAGCTCCCAGGTGCTGTCCTCATAAGGCAGAGAGCACCACTTCACCAGGTAGTACACCACCTCCTGCAGCAGCCAGAGGAGAATTAGCACTGCAAAAAGGCTAGAACGAGGCCAAGCTCTGCTTTTATAATATTAACAAAGGCTGCGAGCAAGCCCGTCAGGATGGCCTTGGGCCCTTTTGAGATACAAAGACATCACTAAACTGGAGAATATTATGAAAGGAACAGAAACCACAAAAAAACTGAAAAAGAGCAAAACATGTTCAGCCACGTAGATATAAATAAACACACGCACACACACGCTACTCACAGATATGATTAATAAGCGGAAAAAGGATTCAGTTTTACCTCGCCTGTGTCTTTGTCCTCACAATACGACACCTCCAGCACTCTGTCAACCTCTACATAGTCAGGGTTAAAGGGGTCCTCTTCCATCTGAGAGTGACAGAAAAAAGACAAGAGGGAAAGAAAATGAGAAAAAAAGGAGTGAATGAACCTGAATGCCCACTCACCATCTGGAATCTGAGACAAGTATCACTACTGTATCCAGTAAGGGAGCAAAGAGATTCAAATATATGCACACAGATGTGTCCGCCCACACAGACAGAACACAAAAATGTAATTAAACATTCACACACGCACACACACACTCAAATGCATGTACATTAAAGTCTTAGAGGCAATAAATACATTGTAAAAAAGAAAAGAAAACAACAACACACAACTGCTCATAACAATTACCCAAACATTAGTGTGCACATAATAAACACAGGACAAGAACACAGCCTTACATCTGCGAAGAAGAGTGCCCTCTGTGCTTGTTTTATCTTGAAACGTTTGATCTTCTGCTGGATCCTCTTGTCCTTCACCAGCTGCTGCTCTGTGGCCCACTCACAGTGTAGGTAGGAGCTGATACCCGCGCACACACACACACGGACACGCACACACACACAAACACATTCAGACTAAGGTGAGAAACCCTGAAAAACACCTTCTAAACAGCATCTGGGGAAACTGCTGAGGTCACAGGTACGGTCACAGATGCGGTTGCAGAGTCTTTTATACTGACGCTGTTCAGAAATCACTGATCTCCTCCATCATATTTGGTTTTTCATCAAATGCTAGCATGACATTAATGTCTCAGTACCTTTCATCATTCGGCTGAAAACATAATGAATGGGATCTGACTGATGACGGCTCAAGTGTCAAGTGAAAAGAAATTATTTTTCTCCAAGGCTGTGGTAGTAAACCTAAGGTTAACTATGATTTTTAATAACGGCCCTGAGTTCATAGAAGAGAAATGTAATCACAGTATCCAAAGTTGTCCCAAGGATGCCTGAGAAGCTTGCATGCGGGTGCAATCAAATAGCTCTTATTCAGCATCCTTTTACAAAGCCTTCAGGACATCTGCTTTCTATTTTTAGCCAATGTTAGTTTTAAAAATGTGTGTTTTTCTGTGTAACTGGCACAGTGATGTCTGGAACTCAATCTATGAACAGATCACACACGCGTACTTAACCTGGGGTGTGATTATTTGCGCGTATTATGCCTGTACAATCATTTCTTTTGCATATGTCAGTTATAGTTCATGCTGTTATTCAGCTTAACAGTTAAATTAAACAAACCAAAGTGAACTTACTAATTTTTGTATTTTACAAAAAACTCCTCTCCTTCAACCACCACTCCTGGAGAGACCTGTTAAAATGACAGAATATAGAATTAACGACAAACTATCAACTGCCTTATTCTTTTAATAAGATAATTGCAATTGTATCTTTAATTTAATATCTGTAATTGTGCAGTAATGTACTGTATCTTTTACAATCACTACAAAACAGAAAAAAGCAGCAATTCATTACCTCCTTCTTGACGACACGAGAAGACATGATTTTGTCGACAACAGCAGCATCCTCTTCACTAGGATTCTCCTATAAATGCAGGGGACACAATATTTAATGTCATATTACTTACATACTCTCCTACGGCAGAAATTTGCATAAGCCTCAGGACACTTCATAATAAATAATAATAAAAAAACACCCACACACCACAGTGTGCAATAATAAAAAATGGAAATAAAAACTACACATTGTGCACAAAACTGTGCTCTCCATGAAGTGTCTACTCGTTTTGCTCCTTATCTGAATAGAGGACTTGTGGTTAGAGGCTGTCATATGGTGGCATATTTGTGATTTGATTTTGTATAATAAACTTGAGGTGGTTGAGATTGCTACTCCAGCGCAACTGAACAACTATGACTGATTTAGATGGCAGAAAACAGCCTGTACGTTTTGTAAAAAAAAAAAAAATGCGTTTGAACAGAGCTGTCCGTGGTCACAATAATCCTGATTTCTCTGCCTTTGCATCTAAATTATTAAAAATGGGCACTGAATATGCATCCTCCCTGTTGGTACAGGCATACCGCAGGGGTCCCGGTTTGGACGTCACAATGTGTTGGGGAAAAGAACAGGCTGTGCTGCACTGAGCATGTTGTGCTGTTGCTCTATGAAACGTGTTCTTGTTTTTCAGTTTATAAATAAGTTATTTTTCAACAACATTCACGCGCATTATTGTCACAAAAATATCCTTTGTATGGATTGTTTGCAAACCAAAAAAAAAAAGTACAATGTGGCTCTTCCTGTACTGTGGTACAGTATATTTCATGTTTTCTAAATAGCTGTAGGCAGAACTACTTACTACAAAGAGTTGAACAGCAGGCTGCTTGGATCCGCTAGAGTTGGCTTTCTTGGCTTTGACGATAACCTTGACCTCGTCGTCAGACAACCTGGCCTCCATCTCTTCAGCGTATTTCTTTCTCTTCACCTGGCGATTTGATCGCCTCTTCTGGAAAAGCAAAACACATTTTTTTCAAAAATATTCAACGGATCGGGATTTGTCAACTCAAGCATCAATCTCACCACTGAAAAATAAAAAACCTTTTTGTCATAACTTGACAATGTCCACGTTTAAAGTTGGGGGCGGTCTGATCTGGACTGATGTACCATACACTCATGCTTAGTTACTGCACACTTATGCAACATCATGTGTGTGAATATTCTCCACTGGTGTGTTTGTTGGGGCTGGCTTGATAAATGAACAGTACTGAGCATTTTCTCATTTAATTAAGAACTTTTTGTGCAAAATAATGTATGAATGATCACCGAGCCTTATTCCAAAGCCCATGAAAAAACATAACCCATAAATGACCTTGTTAAAGTTTAATAAAGCATGGAAGAAATTCTGAAAAAAAAAAAAAAAAAAATCCTCAGAACCACCAGCCCCTCGCGACACACACACACACACACACACACACACACACACACACACACACACACACACACACACACACACACACACACACACACACACACACACACACACACACACACACACACACACACACACACACACACACACACACACACACACACACACACACACACACACCTAATGATAATATGTAGTCAATTAGGAATAAATGCCACTGAGCCAAGTTAATTAGGTGTGGAACATAATATCCCCATGGAGATATACCCTCACATGTTCAAACCCAAGCTGGCCAGAGGATGGAAAGGCTTCAGATAGAGGTGGCCAAGGTTTTTTTTTTTTCTAGCTGTCAGTCATGCTACTTTGACTTCTTCCACCGGATCGTCCTAAATGAGTCATCAGCAGACTGTTTTAATTAAGGCCAGGGGCTCCGATTAATGAGCGTCATTATATAATAGGCAATGGTCGGGAAAGGAGGCAAAACGGAAGAAGAGAGAGGTGGTGGGGCGGAGGAGGATTCAAAGTCACTTGTTGTCCTCCCCCCACTCATCCAGACATGTCTCTGTTAACATGGCAGATATCTGACGTGACTTAGCTGGGAGCAAAGAAGCACAGGTTTGTGTTAGAATAGAAGATAAACGTGTGTATCACCTACGTCATTATTGATCAGATCACATAGAAAATAGCCAGCACGCATCTCTGCGCATTTCATTAGGATTCATTGTATTTTTATATCCGGCCCCTGGTACGTTTCATTGTACATTAAAAAAATGTCATCCTCTGGTGAGCAATCACTTATTTTCCACAGCCGTACTTTGTGTTAAGTAGAAAATAGAATCACTAATTTGAATTTGAAAAAAAAAAGAACTGTGTGATTTAGCTAAGTGTTATGTTCAAACAAACATAAAACACAAAATCCCTGGACGATTTCAAATTCACTGGCTGTTGTGGCAACAACATTCCCTTTTAAATGACAAACTGTTAAATCTAGGTGTGTGCATGCAAGGGTGCTATTCTTGGTGCTTTGACCTAGATAATGCTGCGTCGAGGAGGTCGCCATCATATCTCCGTCATCAACACAGATCAGCATGTGTACTTGAGATAGCCACCCACTGCATGACCCCCACATGAACCGGTGATTCAATCCTCCCAGGCTCAAACAAAATCTGTGAAACCTTCCTCTAGGCTCAGCAGCAGTGTCAACAATCAGACTGAGGACACCACTTCACTCAATGCCTTGTATTGGAACGGCAACAGAAAAAAAGAGACAGGATTTCCACTTGATTTCTTTAAGCTGGAGGTGTGACACACCACAGGTTACATTACACCAACACCTCATCTGAATAAGGTAGGGCATTAAAAACACATTCAAATGAAGGCAAACTAGCACCACTCCCTCACAGTTACATGTTATTTCCAAGCATTAAAGCCCCAGTTAGAATAAGAGTGACTTGTGTCAGCTTGTGAGTGTGTATATGCTGGATCTTACAGAGTCGTCTTCTTTAGAAGCATGTCGAGGGGGAGGTTCATCATCCGAATCCTCTGAAGACACTGGCTTTCGCTTCTTCTTCTTCCCAATTTTGATGACAATTTTCCTGTGGGAGGAAGAAGCACACCATGAATATGATGAGGTGCACGCTAGAGTAATGTAAACACGATCAAAGTACATACAGCGATATTTACTGCACTGTTATCAGTAGGAGTATTTTGTGTTGACAACGCCCAGGTGATTCATAACCGTCTGCACAGACACTCTTAGGTATTTGACAGGTACATTTTTATGCACAAATGGCCTCAGTGTTCATATCAAAAGTTCTAAAACAATACAATTATTCAAGCGCTTGGTCGTCATACAGATTTTAGTCTTACACTAAGAGACTATGGGGGACAAACTAATAAGCAGCATTTCGTTGTGTTGTCTTTAAAAACATGCATGTGCAGCAGTAGCTAATATTCCATACGAATCTCTCTCTGGAGCCGTCAGCGTGCAATTTTTGAATCCAACATATATGCAACAATGGCTAGTGGAGGGCCAGCACACTCAATGTCCACCCTCAGGGCTTTTTGCCAAACCCTAAAGAAGATTTCTGGTAGTAATCTTCCTCTATATGCCGGACCATCTGAAATATGGTAGAAAATGTTTGCACATATTAACATCTCCAAATCTATGCTGCAGGAGACAGGAATTCAGTGTGTTGCTTAAGCTCCCACCTTGAACATCATTTGATCATAATTTGGCAAATATTTTTCCCTTTAAGCCTCCATTGCTCGTTTGCGAGTGTTGAATTCTCACTGTGACCTCATGACCATTCAAAGCACCAAGACAGACTGCAGAGATGTGGTGATATCAGGAGCCCAGATAGCAGCAGATTGCACAATGAATAAACGCATGGTTTTTCCTTTTTCGCCAGTGCTTCATCCTCGAGCTCTCTTTTTCACACACAGTCGCATATTATTTCTGTGACCTTTCCCCATATATTCTCTCACCACATATGCACGCACATTCTATCTTACGCTTCTCCGCATGCATTATCTCTTGGAAGCCACAGGCGCCAAATCTGTGGCTTGGTGTGATGTTAAGAGGAAGGGGGGGAATAAAAAACACGGCTATCATACTGACGCACAACCAGATCTTCACTCGCTCACTCTCCGATGGGTTTGCATAGACAGAAACCCACAAAGCCTTGCTCCAAAAAGGCACACATGCTCTGTTCTCCACTCACTCACAATCAAAGGCCTACTCAAACAGACTGTGGCATGAGCAGGTATGTCTCCAGTGAGAAGGATGTCCCTGTAGGGCTTGTTCATATGAGAGTACATTAGAGACTTGTATCGAGTGTGAACAAAGATTCCCACGCTTGCCAATATCTTCTATTGTTAGCAAACATTCACGCTGTTGGACAGCAAGTCGGTTCTTCAAACGACAAGTGGACCCACTACACAGGAGAAGGTACTGTATGGAACAGGACGCCAACCTGTTACCATAACATATTAGCTTGTTCAACAAGACATTTAAAAGAAAGACTCCATGTATTTAGATTTAGGGGCTGAATGTCTTTAAACTTCATCATTTTTAAATAGTTTCTGTTAGAGCTCCTCGCAGTAGCATCCTGGTTTGCTTCCATCGTAGACTGTCACTGACTGATGACATTTGCTTTTATCAAAGACAGACATGCTCTTTTATTTTCTCTGTATCATTCTTATAAATCTTCACACAGTGTGGAGATACAACAGAGTAAAACCCACATCAACACAGACATGTGGGTCATTCCGTGTCATTTCATCAAATTTCTGAAAATCTTCCCACCTGACCATCTCAGAATGTCCTGAAAAAATTAAAGTACAAAGACACACTTGTTACTAGGCCAAATCCAAAATATTAGGTCTCTACTGTCAATACTTTTCTCATGAAACATCATTGAATGAAGGGTAGTTTAGACGGTTTTTGGCATCATGCTCTGAAAAGCCATTTTTAAACAGCAATATCTGGGAAACTATCTCACCTGTGGCCTTCAAAATTTTCACAGAGTATATCTGTTACTAATAGCCTCCAGACATGAAATATCAGGGGTGTAGCTCAATGATAACCTAGTATGGTAGGTACTTAAAATGTGGCTTGTTGAAAATAAAGTAGTACATTTGAAGAGTGGCTGAGCTCCCATTTTTGCAGATAAAATACTTCTATCATTTCTGCCTCTATCTCTGGTGTTAGCTTAAACATTCTACAAAATATGGTCTCTCTTAGATTATTAGTTTCACAGATATTAAGGCTCAAAAATGGAAGTAAACACATCTTTGCCCAACTTCAGAGTCATATTCCAAAAAACTGACAACACGTATCAGGTCCAAACTTACTTATTTTGAAAGATCATATTCTTGTTAAAATCATATTAAAAAATCGGGAGGGTGTTTTGCCTCAATTTGTCGCAGTGATTTTTTAAAATCCTGACATTGGTGGGGTTTTTGTGGCCGTTTTTGGTACTGCATGTCTTATTATCCTACCAGTAAACATCACAGCAGGGCAATTCAAATGTGTTTTTTACCATTTACCAAAGACTTACATGTGACTAAATGCTACTGATAAATTTAGCCTCACGAAAACATTAAAATGTAGCACAGTTGTAGAGGCAATAAGTCCTTGAATGTGAGTTAAACATGCTGAAAGCAGCTTTTAATGTCTTATGAACAAATATAGCATAATATTGAAGACTGTACATTTTGTCATACTTTAAGTATATAAATTACACAACTAAACCAAATAATAATCTTAATTTGAGCATAAAGATTTTGAATTACAGTAGAAAAGTCTCCAAAGTTTGATATTGAATAACAGTTTGTCTCTATGCTCACTATGAGACAATATGTGAGTTATGATCAGAAATGGTGGATAGGAAGTATCAGAGATGTTTCAGATGAAGATGTACTGGTTCAGTTCATGCACCCACATGGCCCTGCCAAGAGTTTCTACTGGCCAAGAAGAGAAGACATGTGCAATGTCTCACTGCAGCATAGAATTGCAAGATTTGACGTTCCCTCTACAGTAACTGGGTGCATGTATGCCATCAAAAAAGATGAGCACAACAGAGCAGAGATGTACATTAGACAATTTCTAAAGTGACTGCCAAATTAATGAATGTGACGAAGGAATTGGATCTAAAAGATGAAAAATGTGTGATCCCTCACAGTGAGCATAGAGACAAACTGTTATTCAATATCAAACTTTGGAGACTTTTGTACTGTAATGTAAAATCTTATGCTCAAATTAAGATTATTATTTGATTTGGTTGTGGTATTTATATACTTAAAGTATGACAAAATGTACAGTCTTCAATATTATGCTATTTTTGTTCATGGTTTAAGACATTAAAAGCTGCTTTCACCATGTTTAACTCACATTCAAGGACTTATTGCCTCTGTAACTACAACTGTGCTACATTTTAATGTTTTCGTAAGGCTAAATTTATCAGTAGCATTTAGTCACATGTAAGTCTTTGGTAAATGGTAAAAAACACATTTGAATTGCCCTCCTGTGATGTTTACTGGTAGGCTGTAGGACATGCAGTACCACAACCGGCCACAAAACCCCCACCAATATCAGGATTTTAAAAAATCATTGCGACAAAATGAGGCAAAACACCCTCCTGATTTTTTAATATGATTTTAACAAGAATATGATCTTTCAAAAAAAGTACGTTTAGACCTGATACGTGTTGTCAGTTTTTTGGAATATGACTCTGAAGTTGGGCAAAGATGTGTTTACTTCCATTTTTGAGCCTTAATATCTGTGAAACTAATAATCTAAGAGAGACCATATTTTGTAGAATGTTTAAGCTAACACCAGAGATAGAGGCAGAAGTGATAGAAGTCTTTTATCTGTAAAAATGGGAGCTCAGCCACTCTTCAAATGTACTACTTTATTTCAACAAGCCCCTTTTTAAGTACCTACCATACTAGCTTATCAATGAGCTACACCCCTGATATTTCATGTTTGGAGGCTATTAGTAACAGATATACACTGTAGAAATTTTGAAGGCCACAGGTGAGATAGTTTTCCAGATAATGCCGTTTAAAAATGGCTTTTCAGAGTATGATGCCAAAAACCGTCTAAACTACCCTTCATTCAATGACGTTTCATGAGGAAACTGTTGACAGTAGAGACCTAATATTTTGGATTTGTCCTATTAACAAGTGTGTCTTTGTACTCAAATTTTTTCAGGACATTCTGAGATGGTCAGGTGGGAGGCATTTGATGAAATGACACGGAATGACCCATGTAGTAAACCAGTGATTCTCAAAGTGGGGTCTAAATATAAACGTAATGTGTCCATTACTCCCACCCACGTTAGCTTTGTGGCAACAGGACCCTCTGCTATGAATGATCTGTCACAAATCAGTAACTGTTACAATTATGAGGGCGTCCTTAAACAATGCTCTCCCCTGTTAGTGGTCCCTGGACCCAAAAAGCCAGAGAACCTCTGCACTAAACTGTGCTATACACATTGTGTTATATAGAGCACAATGAGCTAGAATTGTAAAATATTTGTAAATCTAGCTTTTATCCAACTTATAAGAGCATGACTTAAGTATATACTGTGGGTGGAGCAGAGACAAACACGGCTGAAGAGCTGTCCCTGCCCCCTCTGGATGGTATTGCATTTCACAAATCCTCTCGACAATGACACCTTATGGTTGCCATGCAACATGCCCTTGGGAGTGTATTTGACAACGTGGGTGGGAATATTCAGGATGACATCACTTCCTGTGGAAAAACAACACCGGCACACGTCCACTCACACTATGAATGGTTAAAAAATGTGCCATGTCAGAGTGACAAGATAAAAAATGAATAAATAAATAACCAGCTGTGGGGAATAGGACAAAACACAACGTTCTTCCTCTACCAAATAAAAGCTGGCTGGGATACGGGCCTAGCAGAATACCAGTGTCTCATCACCAGGCAGCCGCTCAGCAGTTAACAGCATATAACAGGGCTAAGAATCTCTCTGATCCCCATATGCAAAAACCTGAACTGTGAAACGAGATACTTGACGGCTGTGAAATCATCGAATGAGCCGGTACAGACAGACAACACTGCTGGCGAGGTGACTGCTGGGTACTGCCATATACTGTACAGTATGCATTGTACATATACTGTACGGCATGCATTCTCTTTACACGAGAAACATGGCATAGTTGGAGCAGACAGAAACACACATAAACCACATCTTAGCGATGGTTACAGCCTGTTCCACCCTGCTGTGGCAGATACAGAGGAGGACCACCCAAGGGGTTTACTAGCGACAATGCTGACGGACACGCTCCCCCATTGCCTAGAACGCCACAAGCTGAAATATAACAACTAAAATGACAGGGAGGACTTTCAAATTAACTTCTTACTGAGAAGAAAGAAGCTTGAAAAGCAGTCATGTCTACTCTTCAGGGTCACAGTCAAGTCTGCCTGAAGGACTCTCTTTAGGGCTTTCGCACAGGCACTTCACATTCCATAGCAACGATACCGGCTGACCTTGAATTATAAGAGACGGATGGCTAAGTGATATCACATAAGTGTTAGCGGGTTAGAAGGGTAACACTCAAATAAGCTCACGAAAGAAACATTGAGAAATTGACCAAATAACCACCGTTTGCTTTACACTAGTTTCTGTAGAAGAACACTGCCTGTATGATAAACTGAACATTGTATCAAACAAGCCTGCGTCTGATTTCAAGAAGCCTTTTATTTATTTTAACACAGTTTATTAGATAAGTCTCTTCTTGTAATCCTACCATATGGCTAAGTAGTAGAAAACCCATCTTGCACAAAACTATGTAGTGAAGACAGGACTTCTGGACAACCTATTGAACGCATGAAACCTCATGTAACTCTCAGACGGTCTAGCTCAAATGGTAAATGTCAAGAGAATCAATACATAAAACTATGTTGACATAGGCTTTTTAAGCACAGTATACGCGTCTTGGACATTCAGGACCTTAAATGTTTTGCAATACACAATTACAGAGAAATACACACGTAAAGTCGACTCAAATGTTACTCAACACTTTTCTTGACACAATACCCAGCTATGTCTGGCCTGCACAACAGTATGTATTCGACATAGAATTCAACAGGCAGGCTATTGTATAGATTTCTGTTTTTAAAACTGGCTTTTGTACATAAGTAAATGCCAAAGCGTTTGGCAGGGAGCTGTGCGACAACTGCCATGTACTTTTTGTGGAATAAAAAGAAGACAAAAAGAAAAGAATTGTAACCAGTCCAGTTTTTGTCACCATTTAAGGGACAGTGCAAGAACAAAACATTGCAGATAAACCTACATTTAAAAAATGGAAAATTAAATACACAGTTTAGTTAGCTGGATTATCATTGCTTAGTATTTGGATAATCAAACTTTACATGTGTACGACTAAGGCTTTCCAGTAATGTCTTTGTGATAATTACTTTTTTTCTGACTTTAGGCAGCAATGAAATGATTGCTTTTCTATAATTAAATAGTAAATGACACAAGGAGATCGAAGTGCTGACAGCACTCCGGTATGAGTGGGAAGTTGTGCTTGGTTTATGTTTAATCATTTTGAAACCAGAAATGAAACAATAATTTAATTTAATTTTTATTTTCTGCCATTATTTTCATTATTTCCACAGTACAACTCCCCTGATCCAGACACAAATTAATATCTTATTGTATTAATAACATTTACATTATAATAGATACCACGATAAACACCATTTTTTTCTTTTTTCTCCTCCAGATGTCCTCCGCTCGATAGAAGCCAATCTTCTCTAATTACCAACTGCACACTCTCCTACACCACCTTGCTTCAAAATCATACATTTAGGTCCATTTCCACCTGGATGATGCTGGCTGACCTGAGGGAAGTGATTTATTTGCCTCCACACCAAGTATTAAAGAGGCCATCCTCCAGACATAATCATCTCTAATTAGACTACAACTGCCCCCAATCCGACATTACAGAGTGATCCCCGATGATAGGCTACCACTAGCTTTATTCTTCAGAGGGAGATAGAGAGGTTGCAGTTGGAGGTTCGCTTGGCTCCCATCCTCCTATTGTGCCAAATAACCTCCATCCCTTGTCCCCCTAGTGTTGTCCTGCCCTACTTGGCATGCCGCCACTGAGAGTGTATATGTGAGGGTTTGATTAAAATAGAACCAAGATATGATGGTGCTTTGCAGGCCAAGACCGCAATGTGGTGATTTAGCGTCTCAGAGAGGCAGTCATCGCCTTTAAGTGCGTCTTTCTCAGGAATTCTGATTGTGTGTGATGGAGTATCCTTCAAAACCGCTGTTAAGTGTGTGTGTGTGTGTGTGTGTGTGTGTGTGTGTGTGTGTGTGTGTGTGTGTGTGTGTGTGTGTGTGCATTTCTCATCCCGAGGGGCTTATTGAGACAGTAGCGCTGGTCCTTGTCAGGAAATCCCCCTTCTTATGAATGGAAGGCTATAATCTCAGTGCCACACAACACACAACTGGAAACAGTAGTCACAGCAGCATCAGGCCCCCTCTCAAAAGGCAAATACTGTATCAGCACCGTGCACATGGCCACACAGGGGAGTTTTTGGCTTTATTCAGCAAACATTCAAAAAATGTGCAACGCTCTCACACACACACAGTCACAAGATTGTGTACATTTTATATGACTTTCAACTCAAAGACCAGCAACATAGACCCACAAACCTGTTTATATATCACACACAAGCACACATAAACATGCACACCTACACACCCTGCAAGGGATTTACCAGGATAACGCACAATTAATAAAACAGCTTTAGCTCTTCCTAATGAAAAAGTGAGGAAAGGAGATTAGATGGCTAGCAGGCAAGCCCTGAAATATGAAGAGCTATACGCTGCTGCATATACGCGAGACTTAAACCTCCATTTTCTATCATGTAATTGATCTCACGAGCACCATTTTGTTTGATATTTCCCTGCTATCCTGCTGCTTTGTTGTATCAGCATTTTTAGAGTATGCCTTCTCACAGGAAACATTGGATGCACGGCTGGAAGGACCAAATTTATATTAGGGAAAAAAATGTAAAGGAGGAGGGAGAGGGAGAAACAAGAAAAAAAAAGGGGGGGAATGAGCGGCACAGTGCTTTCATCTGATGATTATAGGAGCTTATTTTTCAGCAGGTAGGCTGCCTCGAAAAGCAAAATTCCAGCACAGAGAGAGCTGTGATCAGTCAAGCCTGGCCTGTGAAATAACCCTTGCCTCACCAAAGGGTAGATTTTGCTAGTAAATTCTTTGGTACACAATGTGTACCTATACAGCGGGTCAAACTTAAAATCTACCAGTGCCTTTTTTTAATTAATTAAAAAAATGTAAATGCTAAACTTTCACAATTTACAGCAATATCCCAACTGAAAACGTGTTTCTCCTCCTCCTTTGATTTAGAGTCGAAGGCCTTGTGGTCCCCCTCCCAAAGAGCTTAGGTGACATTTGTAATATGCTTTTACTGCCATAGACTCTTTTCATAGACTTCTTCTCTTTCAATGAAAATAGATCATTCAATTTGAGGTGAGGAAAACCAACTTGACTCCTATTCTTGAGAGAACATTAGGTTATTACTGTTATTAATAACACCTGCCTATGTCAAGTGAAAATGACTGCAGCGAAAAGGCCTATGGTTCAGCATGGATCTCACACAGCCAATTACAATTTTTGTTATGCATTAGGGAATATGATGAAGTTACATGCGCTACTTTTGAAACAACATTTTATAAACGGATGATTAGTGATTCCCGAGGGTAATGTCCTCTTTCGACAGCAATGCACAGGAGCTTCCATGTCGATATGTTTTGTTTGAAGGCTTTTGGATCTTACAGTCTATGTGTAGCTTGATTATTTATTATTATAAAATTGTATTATTATTATCCGTTGGGAGATTAGTAATTTACAAACCCTGATCAGGAGCCCTACTTGATATTAAATCACTTTAATAGCCAAGAAAAGGATGGCTGACAACTACTCGACATCTTTTCTTGGATACGTGTCATGTTGCTAGTCCACCTGCTGCAGCGGCTGCTGCATCCATATTTTAATCAGCTGCTTTCATTTATGTTTCTCATCAGTGAGACAGATTTTCCATGTGATGATATGACCCCTAAATCGCTTGCCAAGCAGCTGGTAGAGTAAAGTAGCAAAGTAATTCAGAAGACACTTGAATTGAGCAGAATAGCAGTTTCAAATAGAAACTCAGAAAAGCACAGTGGTCTCAGAGAAACAGAAATGTACGGTAAGTACTCGGACAATTAGGGTCACAGGTGTTATCTCAGGCCCCATTCCCAGCGTAAAGGAGAATCAGATGCAATGAAAGAGTGGGAAGTGTTACCTGAAGCCATCTGAAAGCTTTCACACACCCTCAACAGAGCAGAGACAGAAGTAAAGAACCTAGTAGGAGGTTAGTACCTTGTGCTGCCATGCTGCATTCATATTTAATGGGGAGATCCTGGGTGGTGTGTGTGTGCATATGATCAGGACTCTCCTCCAGTATGAATTTCTCCCCGGAGCGTCTCGTCAAGTAGGCCGTTTTCATTACGCCACGTTAGTAACGGAAGACTAACTCCCACTGTCACCGTATAGACGCACAATACAGGTACAAGGTAGACTTACAACGCTGCAGCGTGCTTAATGCAAATACATTGGCTCAAATCTTTTTGGATGTTACGTTTGAGAGAAGAAAAAAAACAACTGACATAACAAATGTCTCATAATCATCTTTATAAATTCAGGGAAGCATGTCCCCTTTTGTCTGTGTGAGCCACTGCAACACTGTTATTAGTTACACCTGTGAAACTAAGTCAGTCTTATATTACGGCTTGACTGATTGTTGCGCTAGTCTGGCAAGCTTCCTCCTGTCTGTCTGGTAATCAATATCTGATGTTGTTTTATTTATTTATAAAGTGAAAACACATTTTAATCATTTTATTATTCATCTGCCTACTTTGCTTACTTCAGTTTCCGTAGATGCATTAAAAAGTCAGAAAGCAAGTGTTGAAAAAGAGGGGCTATAATCCGGTCGTCTGGTGTTCAGGCCAATACAGTAGTATTTACATTTTAGTTCTCATGTTTACATTACAGTGCCATGAGCCTGTGATTGATCACGCTCCAACTTCTGACGATTCAAGGCCTAAAACTGCCGGCCTCAGTGAAACTTGCTGGATCCGTTACTGTCCTTTAAAGGCAGAATGAGTTAGATTTGCCAGTTGCGGTTTGTTAACACATCATCCAAAAGTCGGCCCCTCCTCCCCCAGCTCAACGAGGGTTACGGTGCTCGCCAGCCGGGTGAAAGCCAACCCCAGATTCACCCTCGTTTTGGAACAATCTCTGTTGGCTTGGCATTTCGCCTCGCTATACTTACGCTTTACGCCTTGATTTTTTCCGAGGAGGCGTGCTTACAATCTGGCACCTGGTCGCTACGGTTTTCATAGGAGGTTGACGCCCAGAACAGTCAAATTAAAAGAAAAGAGGCACAACTGGCATCTGCATCTGCAGATGAAGACACCGCCACAGACTTCAAGTTATGATTGAGAGGGAAAAGCCTCCTCCTTGTGCTTTGAAAGAACATGATATACGTAGGTTTGTCATCTTCATGTTTTCATAATTGATCATTTCTAATAAAAAAGGGGAAATGGACATTATACTCCAGTAAGCATATTTTTCTGTTAGTTATTGAGGCCTTAAGCATCATTATTAAGCTCTTGAGAAAGATTTGTTACAAATGGTCCGTTCTGTCTTTACTGCGCAGTTTCTAATTAGTTAAAGCTCTACTACGAGCATTTGCAAGCAATGAATTTTCACACCTCAGACAAAATGTTCACACACTCCCACAAGCCTCTTATGTACAGACAAGAGTTGTACGTCACTGCCACATTTCCACACATGCCCCGCACATCTGAACTTCTTTTCTCATTAAAACAAAAAGGGAGAGGGATAGGGAGAGAGAGTGAGAGAGAGCGAGAGTGAGAGAGAGTGAGAGAGAGAGAGAGCAAGAGAGACAGAGGGGGCCGGTGCTACAACTGTAAATGATCACGGCCACATTCTAAAGGACTGTGAAAAAATAAATATTAACAGTCATGGCAAAATTGGAGAAAGTAATTGAATTTTAAAAGCCTACTAGATGTGGGAGATATTCTAAATTTAATTCAAGCAGTATCTAGTGCGAGTATGACATTAATACACTGAAAGTTCAGCCTAAATCACAAAGTGTTACAAGTTCAAATGCATCCTAAATATTACATTACACTCGAAAGAGGTCAACAAAACACAGCATAGTGGCATTAATACTGAGCCCACGGAAACAGAACGCACTCGTCTGTGTTGAGAAACTTAAATAGATTTGGTTGAGAGACTAAACAAATACAGAAACAAAGCTATCGAACAAGTATAAAAAGGTCATGGCTTATATAAAAGTTTATGTAAGATTTCATGCCAGTCTTCCACCTGGCCAGGCTGAATAACAGCAGGAAGAAGAATATAAATTTGATGTTTCAAAATGGCCGGAATGCATGACGTAATTAATGCCATTAAAAAAAAAGAAAGACAATAAGCAGGTTATGTAGCCTAAGCTGATGCTTTTTCTGCAGGCCAAGTACAGTTAACATTAATAAAAATGGGCTACACAGCTCATTTACTTGCAACCACAAGGATCATTATCAGTAACATATTTAAATGACAGAATGCAGACCAGTTGTAAGCTGCCTTTCAAGATTGAGTCTTGGATTGCATTTGATTAAATGCTGGTTGTTTCATCAGCTTTTGTCTCCACGACTGCAAAGGTGGTTAAGTAGGGGGATAAGTATCTGGGTGTGCAGAGCAGGGTGTTAAGCGCCCCGTTCTCCAAAGTGTTTTGCCTCAAAGTTAAATTACATGATCAAACTGTGCTTCTATTTAATGATCAAGACAGAGCGTGTTCAGTGATGCCACCAGATTAACGATCCTTTAGTGAACCAAACAGCTAAGAGGCCCGAGTTACCGGCAGCATCACCAGGCGCGTACATGCAGCTAAAGCTAGAAAGCCAATGGAGCTGTATCACTATGAGCGATTCCTCCATCATCTCACCGTTTTCTCAAACATCAGCACTACCACAACTTTGACATTATCACACACACACACACACGCATGCACGAGCACACACAAACACACGCGCACGCACTAGCATACACACACACACATGCACACACCCAGCTAAATCCATTGTCTGCAACAGCTTTTCTCCCTCCATTTAGCTCATTGAATCATTAATCAACATAGCTGCCAGCCAGATAATGCTGTTGACCATTGTCAGTCACTCTCACACCAAGTCTAAAAAACACACACGCTTTCTCAATCATGGTTACAACTAACACCATGGGTGTTTTCAGCAGCACAATCTGGCATTTCTCCATCTAAACCATTTTCCTTCAGCTCCCTGCCTCTGCCCCTCACATCTGCACCAGCTGATATTTCAATAGCTTGCGTTGGGTGTGGCTTATAGCTACATACTGCTTATAGCAGTTAAACAGGGGGATGGGAGGCAGATCACGGTATCTAAACATCAGCACTACTTGCCTGAAATATACTCTGCAGCACTGTCTCACATGTAAATGCAGTCTTTTGTTTGCTCCTCCCATGTCTGTGCCGATGACAGAGCCTGCTTTATTGTTATGGCGTGCTGTAAATTCTGTTGAACTTTGAGCTTCCATCTTGGCAAGAGACAGAACATGTAGGCTAGTAAAACAATGCATCAGCAAAATCAACCGGTACACAAGCAGGTTCAGTAAGTGAAAACGGGCAACAGCACAGGCAGAGCTGATCAATCCTAACATATTCAAATGTATGCATTGTTTAATATGAGCATTCTCAAGACAATATTATTTGAATCATCAAGTAATAGCGCTTAGATTCTCAGCTCAACCCAACTTGACTCTTAACAGGATAGATTTTAAATTAATAGTATAGTTCTGATTTTATTTATGGTTTTATCTATCTATCTATCAATAGATCATGTGCAGAGAGGCAGCCTAGCAATTCAGCAGCTTGCCAGATATTAATGAACAGCAGCAAATGTGGCCTCTAAAGATGCACATTAAAAAACACATCATACCATCTCATATTTAAAAATAAATCTCAGCTGTCCCCTACAGCTTCTTGGATCAGGTTTTGTTTTGTTAGTATTTTCCACATATCAGAGCAAGTGAAAGCGTTGCGTTAACCTTGCACTTTGAATATCTGGTCCTCAGAGTACTTTGTAACAATCTGCGGTTGGTTTGGCATATTAAACAGAAAATGGATGAAGTGAAGATGATCTGAGAGAATCCAAATGTCCTTTTAGAAGGGAAAGTCTGCAGCGAAGAAACCTTTTTCTGTACTGACAAAATACTAGTGAAATTATGTTGATTATTTGATGTTCAGAAAAGAAATTAAAAGCTTAACTCTTCTCTGTTCACACTGATATAAATATCAATCACAAGGATATGCATATCAATGTATTTAATGCATACATTTTGTGTCCATTTGATCATTCTATGATGATTTACCAAAATAGTCACTACAAAAAATAAATGTATTTGGAAAATATAGATTCCTGCAGTTTAGTCCAGTATTTCTGGGTCACATATGCATAAATCTCCTAAAGTATGTCAGGGTGTTTCCTTACTGCTGTAGAATATGTCACTTGTTCATTCAGGCTTATTAAATGCTGCAGCAGTTTAAAGGTGTGAAAAAAGGTGCATTTCAGTGGTTTGCAGAAGAGTATTAACGGCTGTGACTACATACCCGATCTTGGCCTTCTGCTTGGGCTTGGAGGAGGGTACAATACAAGCCTTCCTACAGGTCTTCTCTTTAGGTCGTGCTTTGCCGTTTCCTTTGTGCTCACGTTTGCGGTGCTTGTGCTGTGAGGAAGAGCTGGGGAAACTCTCAGGACTCATAACTCTGGGGATGTTCTTCTCCCCACGCTGCCGGGCCTTAGCAATAGCCTCTGATATTATCCTATTAGCCTTCTCCTGCTTGTCCAGTGAACCTGACTCCATCTGATGATGTGTCATCCGGGACGCCCTCTTCTCCGATGAGGAGCTGGATGAGGATGAAGATGATGAAGACGAGGAGGACGACGACGATGAGCTGCTCTTCATTGGGGGACTGAGGACCCGCACCTGACTACCAGGACCATTAGTGTTCTTTCGAGGCTGAGGAAAGAGGCAGAAAAATAAAAAGGTTTTATAAGAATTACGACCCTCTTTAAAAGGCAACTATAACAGAGATTATGACATCTACTGTAGATGGCGTGACCCTAAACTTAGAAGCCGTGCTAAATGTTCTATAGAGGGACCAAGACGCATGAAGTTGACACCTGACCTTTGAAGCAGAGTTGAGTGACTGAAGTCGATGTTGTACAAAAGGCAAACCGTGACTGGATCTCTCACAAGAAGTGGGCAAACAAAACCAAAATATCAGACGAAAATCATTCTATGCCTTTTGCCACATTGCCAATTTTTGTTATAAATAACTTGTTATTTGTGGCTGATGTGAACATAGGAGGCCATTATAGAGTCATACAGCTCAGCTTATAAGAGAGAAATACAAGCAAACCTTTATAGAAAATGGTTGAACAGTCACTCATTCAGAAAAAAAATAAAACCTTTCTGGAGGCTTTGTGAACTTCTTAGACAGCAAAGCTTGTTGCAATCCCCATCTCAGGTGCTTGGGGTAGAAGGGGGGTGATGCTCACTTCAACGCTCAGCCTCCTTTATAATTCTACCAGCGCACCTTCAGCGTGAGATTGGCCAGTGCCTTAACCAAGACTTCATTCAGATCAGATGGGGGAGAAACCATGTGACATGAAACTCTCCGAGTCCAGCACACACAAAATTCTTTTAGGTGGAGTGAGCTAAAAAAAAAAAAAAAAAAGGGGGTACGGGTAAACAGGGGCTCAATGTTGCAGGTTACAGGGATCCCTTCAGACAATAAATTATCCAGTCTGGCTGATACATGATGATATGTGAATAATAGATGATGTGACTGCGGTTATGCCTACACAAGCTCCTTGTGGTGAGAGGGAACCCATAAATGGATGACCTAATCTAAAAATGTGTTGCGTATGCGTAGATGGCCCAGGCGCAGCCCGGTTGCATTTTTTCCACACTGCTAGCTAAATAAAGAGAATTAGCTTGAACCTCGCCAACAAAGTGGGGGGAGGGAGTTGAATAACTAGCGATTCATTTGGAAGTAAACGGGACACACACACACACACACACACACACACACACACACACACACACACACACACACACACACACACACACACACACACACACACACACACACACACACACACACACACACACACACACACACACACACACACACACACACACACACACACACACACACACTCACAAGAGCTGCATTATAATTTTCACGTGTGCAACGCTGCTGAGGCTATTAGGTAGAAATTTACTGGATCATGCTGGAATGTTCTCATTCAAGTTAATGGTAAAAAAAGAGTAAAAGACAGGGGGGAGGGGTTGAAAGTAACGCTCAAGAGCGGAAGAACATGACGGCACATGAAAGAAACAGCAAAAAAATATTAAAACAGGCCTGTATCAGAGAGACGGAGAAAGAGATGAGGGAGAAAAGATAAAATGCACCAATACTGGGAGCTCTGCAGCTGTGTAATACATCTATAAATAACTGAAATTACAGCCTGCCAGCACTGCAGTGATTTCAATCTCTCTAGCAGCACGTAGTCCCATGAAATTGGTGGGGACCATTACGGTCCATGAAAAGGTAGAGTAAGCTCCATTTGGGACCGGCCAGCTTTCCCTTGCTCTCCCCCTTATTTCCACATGTAGTGAGCTCTTGCTGACTGACAGGTTCAACTCATGGAGGACACGCACGCACACGCACACACACACACACACACACACACACACACATCACACACTGCACGCAAACTACAGCGCGGCGTGGAGAGCGGGTGGGAAAGAGCTGTATGGAATGAGCAGACAGTGGGGGTGGGGGGGAAGATAAAACTGTAAATCCAGTGTGGCTTGATAAGGTCTAGCACAGCAAAGCAAATGAGTATGGAGGGGAGGAAAATAAAGCAGCAATGAGTTCAAGATGGCGGCAGTGCAGCATGAGCCAGTAGCAGAGGAGGTTGTTCAGTTCCTGCCGGGCCCCTCCTCCTCCCCCCCCCCACCTCCTCTCGTCCCTCCTCCCTCCCAGCTCTCAGAGCAGCTCACTTACCCTTCCTCTTGGCCTCTTCACTGTAGACATGGTGGGGTTTTTTTCTTCCTCTTTCCTCCCCCTCTCCAACCAGCTAACAAAAGCCTTGCCCTTTCGCCGGGTTTTTTCTCTCTCCGTGGCTCGCTCACGCTTTCTCTTTCCAAACACTCTTTTCCCCCTTTCAACAGTCCCTTTTTCTCTCACTCTTCCTTGAGCGCCGTACGTCCCCCCCCCCCCCCCCACTCTCTCTCCCCTCCCTCTCCTAGTTTTGCCTCCCCTCCTCCTCCTCCTCCTCCTCCTCCCCGGTCAGCTCTTCTCCTCAGGCAGTGTGAGAGCGCCGGACCCGTCCGTCTCCTCCTCCCCCAGCAGGCAGGGCTCAAGAGGAGCGCATGGGAGCTCTCTCTCCCCCTCTCTCTCGCTCTCTCTCACCCTCGTTTGTCTCTTCACAGGGTGATGAGGGAGCAGCGCTGTGGGCGGTAGAGGAGGTGCGTGGCAGTCCAGGAAGCTCTCATTCTGCTGCTCTGGCGCTGCTTCGCTGTCGTCCGGCTTCACCCAAGTCTCCCTCACTCTCTCTCTCTCTCTGTGCGTGTGTGTCAGAGTTGCCTTCCCCTGGCTCCTCTCTCCTCCCCTCTCATTGATTCCTCTTTCCGCCTGCCTTTGGTACGCGCTCTTCTCTGCCTGTCCGAGCCTTCTCCCCTCTTATTACGCGTTCTCTCGGTCTTTCCACTCTGCCGTTTCCCTTTTTTTGCGCCTCTTCCTCGTGTACTTCACCAGCTGGGATAAGGTAGGTTACTCCTTTTATTACACACAAAAGGGCTTTTGTGTTAGCTCGCTTGTTTGGCCTGTTGTCTTTTCCTCCTCTTCCCCCCCCCACTTGTCTTTTTCCTCATTCGTCCTCGCTGCCCTCACCTCTCCCTGGCTGGGGCGCGTATGGCGAGCTTGAGACTCTGGCAGGCAGAGCGGCGGAAAATGAAAGCACAAAGCAGCAAAATGCATCAGCATGAATATTAGAGATGTCGTTAAAACCCAGACTCGTTTTTCCCTCTCTCTCTCTCTCTCTCTCTCTCTCTCACTCACACACACTCACTCACTCTCTCTCTCTTTGTAAGGAAGTAGGCCAGCAGATGGTGCTAGCAGTTATTACATTAACTTTCACAACTTAACCCCCGAAGTACCGGATTTTGCCTACACCACAGATTGTCAACATCATGGCTCTTTTTTTTTTCTCCCCCAGGTAGGTTACTGCCAATGACATGTTGACGTACTTATAGAACAGCATCATACAGAAGAGTCTAGATCAACAAGCAGACAAACAAATCTCCAAAGGCTAACAATGTTATCAAAATATTATCCAAGCAGCACAAAACATTGCAACCAAGAAATGAACACCATATAGCAGACTTTCTACTCCCCAACCAAACCAGGAACATGCAGCTGAGTCTGAGTCTCCAGTGGTGAGTTCAAGCACTTGTGAGGTCAAAGCCTGGTGACCCTGCTCTGTAAAAAAAAAAAAATTCAAGAGGGGAAACTGGTATGTTGGTGCTGTTGTCCAAGACATACAGCCCTTCCTAAGCACCATCACCTCTAGGAGGAACGAGCCGGTATTTCAGGGGACTTCGACAGTCTGATGCAGGGGCCATGTGCACCAGTAGGCACATGGTATCTGGTTTTATGCAGAGACACATGGCTGGCCTGAAGCCAGGTACAGTACACGCCACACTACTGGTTCAGTTTGACCGTTATCCAATCAGCTTTTAAATCTTTATTTACAGTGCTAAATCAGCTGAACAGGCTTCTTTCCCCAGCCAACACCCTGTTCACTTTTCATGCAGCTACACGCATTGACATGTGAGCTGCCCAGTGATACCAGGAGTCGAACCGGACTAGGAAGGGGTACGCATTTAGTGCCACGTATTATCCCTTCAAGTCAATAGACTAGAAAACCCTATCAGGAGTGAATACAACATGCACAGCAAGACATCTTAAAAAGCAAAGATCTCCAAGGAATTTGTTGATGAACATGTTAATAAATATGAAATGTTCTTTGTGTGCTTTACATTCTATGTTGACCTGAAATCTAAATAAAATGTATGCAACTGACCAACTGAAATGGTGTGGAAAGCCTTTTTGAAAATGTGTGTGAGTGAATGAATGTGCACGTAGAGGAGGGGGAGGATACAAGATCAATACAAACACACAGGCATGACGGTGGAAGTTCTCTCACTATCTCTCTCATGTGTTTTACATTTTACAGCTTTATATCTCCTATAGAAACAGAGACGAATGCTATGTGCTTAAAAATGGCCGTCCTTTCCAAGTGTGTGCAGCAGCAGGCATCAAATCCACCTGCCATGCCAGGCCTTGGAGTTTGGACTTTAAAAGGAGACCACACACACACATACTTTACTGGGAGCTGAGCAACAGTGTCCTTTCCAAGCTAAACAAATCCACTGTCAGATAATTCCCAACACTGTACAGCACCTGGGGGGAAGCTTTGACTACAAACACATCAACAGTGCAATGAGTGTTAAAACTCATCCCAGTGCCAAATGACAACAAAACTGTGGCCTGCATACTGCATCTGCCGTGCAACAACGCAAAAAGGCCATTTCACTGTAAAAGGTGGAACAAATTAGCTATGTTTAGAAACATTAAATGACTGCAAAAGAATTACTGAATGGGTCTGAGTGACATCTTATTTAAAGCATAAAAATGCATGTTTGTCTTCATTGAAAAGGTTTGCTTATGTGCGTGTGTCGAAAAACTGCAACGAAAAAAAAGAAAAGAGAATAACAGCATATAACATCGTATACATGCTTCAGCGGTCACATGGCATGAAGCCACTGCTCCTTGGCTATCAAACAGTTAATATGCAAACAAGCCAGGCAGCTCTGTACGAGGAGGAGTGGCTTCCTTTAGGACAGATGAGGGAGGGATGTAGAGAAGGGGAGGGGAGTAGCAGAGCTGGTGAAAGGAAGCAGTGGGGGAAAAAAAATTGTGTGTGGGGAGGGAGGGAGGGGGAGAGAGAGAGAGAGAGGGAGAGGGGGGGGGGGGGGGTAGGGTTGCTGCAGAGGCACAGGTGTCTGTCTCTGAACACTCCATTACTTCCTCATCAAAGGGCCTGTATTAGTGCGCCATTGCTCTCAATTCTTGCCTGTGCCACCGTGAGAGTCTCCACTAACTCACCATTAGGGAAATGAGAGCTGAAAGCTAGCAATGAACTGAAAACGACAAGATGGCTAGCACCCACTGGTGCTTCACAGTCTACAGCTATAGCTGCTACACTTGAGGCTGCACAGGAGGTGAAAACCCATCGCCAAACTGGAATATAATGTCATCCCAGTGTTGATGACAATATTTTCCACAGGCCGTTTGATCTAGTACGCACGTATACTGCAGCAGACAATGTGTTTGATCGGGTTATTGGTTATTTCAATTTCAACATTTGCAATTAAGTGGTAGGTAAATTAGTACATGATTCTCTGCTGTCCTCGCCATCTAACACACACAAAATCTTGGATACTGTTCTGTAGCTAATCCCGTCATAAATCTTTTACTTTGTCATTTTATTTTTAGTTGATACAAATTAATATATACATTTATAATCAAAACTTCCAGACTGATCGATGAATCACAAAATCAAAATAGCCCTTGTTGACACAATAATGAAGCACTACATCTGTCAGACAGCCACCAGTTTTTTCACAGGTTCAGACCTGATTTGTGGTGGTTTGACATCCAACACTTGGTGTTCACAAATTAACAGTTTGTTCTTTCCTGTCAGATCATTCTGGGAACTTTGGTCAATCTCAAAGGAAGGAAAGAAGTTAGGTAGGTTCCAGAAAGCAGTCTCTGGTCTTAACAGATGAGAAAAATAACTTCACTAATTAGCCGTTAATGTTGTGAATGCTACACAGTGTTGCAGCCGACTCAAGTGTTTGATGTCAAACCACCAAAAATCAGGGTGTTCTTCGACAACTCCACCACAAAATACATAGACGTAAACAAAGTACTTTCACCTCCAACCTTGGCTGAACCTTTGCCTCACATTTCACACTTCCTCGAAAACATTTCTCAGTGCTGTTGCCTGTTTACCAAGAATGCATCGTCTCACCCATCACCAGATCTCATACTTATCGCTTTGCTAATGACACATAGAATGCACTGTTATGTCTAGGTGCAAAAAGATTAGGCCCTGCTAATTAGGCGTACGGCTACAGGCCAGTTTGCGGCCTCACTGAATCGTGAGGCGGCAGCAGGGTTGACAAATTAAAGGAGACGTGAGGCACAGCAATGCTTCCTCGACCAATTAAATACAGCACCATGCATTAATGATCCTTTATTCAGGGTCAGGAGTAACAGTAGCAGGGCCGAGCATTGTGCCCTCCAGAGAAGCTGCACAAAGCCTAACTGAGAATTGTCACTATACAAAAAGAAATATCACTTCAGTTGCAATATCATCATAAGAAATCAACTAAATTATATTTCCATACTTTCTTTAAAAGGGCATTTATCCTAGTCAGTTACAAACCTTTGCACCTGGGTGCTGCCCACCATCCCCGTCAGCAGTATTTGAGCAATGTGAGCACTCCGTTTCATTCATTCCTTTTCTTTTACACACATTCCCTCTCTAAACACACACACACACACACACACACACTTATCATTTACACTGTGCAGCTACAGCAATTAGCGCACTAGATACAATTAACTAACTGATCCAGCTGATCCGTTGACATGTGTCACCAGTACGGACCTGCTGCACGTCCAATGAACTCCAAGCCAACAGGCTTAAACACAGACAGCCCATTAGCCATTATGCAGTCAGCTAATTGACTCCCCTTATTTAATCATGTTCAGCAAAGAGAGCCATTCCTATAGCTAATCAAAATGTTTATGAACACAGACACAGCCATGTGAAGTGCAGCAAGTTGTGCTTGGTGATCTTGCTAGGACAGAATTGAACACAAGGGGGTGACTGTCAGGAGAAAGTACAGGAATGCACGGCAAAGAGAGAAGACGCCTGCCTTCACCTTTTACTGGCTGTCACATCAGAAGAATACAAAGAGGAAGTTAGAAAAGTAACGACTCACACTCGTATAAGTCAAGTTGTGATATCAATATTTATGTAAAGTGACCTCGGTTTGGTGTCTTTTTATTTTGGCTTCCTCATGATGATAATTTTCTTAATAACCATGTAAAAATGGTTATAAAACAGCTGTGATTTCAGGTTTGTGGGTTGTGCAGAATACAGAATGCAGTGATTCCAACTAGGACATTTGCCCTTCTTGTATCTCTTAATTGTCAGCACCGAGCGTGAGCCAAATAGGAAGCAGGAGGCCATCCATCCACCGAGGGACACCCTTCACAATTCGTAGCCGACTCCCAAATCCTACATGCCAGTTGTGGTTAATTTCCTGTTCAAACACAAGTAAACACTCAAGTATACTAATATTTTATTGAACAAAAGTAGCATTTAATCTGTTCAGGAGGTATTTAAGACTGTGGGAAGGTAAGCTGTGTATCTCTTCTACCAATAACTATATCATGGACTTAAAAGAAGCAAACGTGGACCCCACAGAAGTGACAATTTTGCAGATGTTGTATGATTGTCTTTTGCACATTAAACACTTCATGATTATTGTGTAATTAAATGGATGAATCACAAACAAAATCATGAACCTTTTTCCTCGATAGCCTACTGTTTTTTTTTAACTGCGGTTGAGTAATGACGTGGTGCTCTCTGAATCAGAGACGGCACAGCAGGTCAGACACCAGGCAGTGAAGTGAAGCTGAACTCTGCAAAACAAGCAAGCCGGATGATGCCATTCATTAATGGGAACATCAGTGCAAACTGAGCAGTGGAGCTGAGAGGAGGTCCCTTAGGATGCGAACGAGAGAGAGAGAGAGCCAGACAGAGACCGAGAGCAAAGGGAGGAAAGAGGGAAGGATGAGGGGAATCCAGCAAGGGGCTTATTGCCAGACCTTCACAACTCATTCATTATAAGGGCAGTGCAAAGGGAGACACACACACACACACACACACACACACACACACACACACACACACACACACACACACACACACACACACACACACACACACACACACACACACACACACACACACACACACACACACACACACACACACACACACACACACACACACACACACACACACACACACACACACACACACACACACACACACACACACAGGTACATGTGAACACACGAATGTGCACACAGACAGGCAACTAGCTACATGTGAACACGCATGCATGCACATACACACACACACACAGTGTGCGCAGTCGACCTGCAGCCTTCAAGATATGATGAAGTAAGGATTTTTTCCCCCTGCTCTGGTTTCTACACCCTGCTCAATGTGAGACCAGGTCTATGGAGTGAATCTCCACTTGAATGGCAGTGGCCGAGCATACGGGCATACATAATTAACAGGATCACCTCTACATCATTTACATGAGTATTTCTATAAAATACTAATAAAAAAAATATATATATATATATATATATATATATATATATATATATATAGATAACTAAATCTGTTAGAAGACTGGTGTTAGGAATGGTTGTTTTCAAAAGTAAAAATACACATTTTGTGTGAAAATGGAGATCCGGTTAACAAGAAGATACATAAAATCAGTAAATACATCATATATATAAACAGAGCGGTGCGCATACATGCGTTCATAATATATGTATACAATACACAAGGGTTGAGGAGAGTAAAATTATCTTCTTTATGTAAAACTACAATGTGTCATTTATTTATTTATTTCAGTAGCTTTGGTAGGTGTTGGTTAGTGGCACCACTAATGAAGGGTAAAGTTGTCTAGACACATTGTCCTCACTAAACCACAGAAACCTGCACATTAACAGGAGAACCAAGATGGGCTCTTGGACTGCTGTGTGATGCTTATTTACATTTACATTTAGCAGACGCTTTTGTCCAAAGCGACATACTTACAATGAGTACATTTGTCAAAAGAAAGAAACCACAACATATCATTGCCGATATAGAGCGAAAAAATAGAAACAAGTGTTAGGTCCTCGTCTGAATAAGTAGTAGCTGTTCAGCAAGAATACCTTAAGAACAACCGTGCTATGATTAATATTATGTATGTATTACACTTTTTTGCAAAATGCAACCAAGCAAACAAGAAGAAATGATAAATATAAACACTTTTGATGAAACTTATTCCTAACGACCATTCAGGAAAGACTGTCAAGAATGACAAGCACATCTCGCATGAGTATAATTTCTTTGTCTTTGTTGATTTATATTGACCTTTTTACGAGCATGTACGATGCAACAGTAGCTTGACTCATAACAGAGTGAGTGATGAGTGTTTCAAGAGTGAACTTTCTTCTTCTGAGTGTTGTAAAATGCAGGTATAACAATCAGTAAACAACAGACTGGACTTGCAACATAGGTGTCCATGGCAACAATGACTTCCTACTGACACAAACCTGTTTGCTGAACTTACAAATCAGTAACCAGTAAGCCAACTGCCGTCTCTGTGGACAATGTGACCGACACTACTATAAGTTCTGCAAGTCAAATTGTGTTAAAGAAAACCACGAATCAAGTGGAATGGAAGGAGAAACTTATTGCAGCCACACTAACTTTAGCTCTTAATTTGAAGCTTTACTTGATATTAACATGTTTCAATTCCAAGATTTCCTCAGACAATCCCTACCGCAGACCACAAGAAGACAACCACTGTGTCAGTTGTAAACACAAGGGCAAAGGGGTCATTACCCCTTCATGCCTTTTCTAATTTCCTCTGTGGCACACTGCACTGTGGCTAATTTACAAGTGATTTTCATGCTGTCTTGCTCAAGAGTTTAGAGTCTCTTTATACCCAGAGACAGCATGGTAGTCTAAAAACACCCAGCCTTCTCTTCTCCGCTAGTCAAAGGTTAACACAAGTTCAAGGAGGTTGCCTCACGTCACAACCAAAAAGCCTTGCATTCCACTCACATACACACACACGAAAAAAAAAAAAGAACTTCCACATCTGACCAACGAGGAAACACTCACCCACCCTTCACCCCCGAAAAATATTCAAAGCCATTTAATCCCACGAGAAAGAGGCAAGAGAGAGAAAGGAGGATAGAAAAAGCAGAATAAAAGATTTAACAATTTAAATTCAGACCTACTGACAGTTTGGGCTGGCAACGTTCCCACATGCTGCTGACACGCTCAATCCAAGTTGAACTCCCTCCTCCCTCTCCTCCCCTAGCTCCTCCCCTGCCTCCTCCTCAGAGCCCTCCCCTTCCGCCTACAGCAAAGACCGCCTGACTTCCTGTTTACCTCTGACCCCATAGTTATCCACCACCCTTATCTGGCAGGCGTCCAAACAGACAGGCTGATGAGGCCGGATGCAAACAGTCAGAACACTTGACACAGCGAGCAAGTCGGAGAGGGAGGGGGGGGAGAGAGACAGAGAGAGAGGGACAGAGAGTGTATGTGTTGCGTATGGATGTTGGGGGAGGTGATCAGGGAAAGTGTGTGAATGACAGCCTATCACCATGTCGCTACAGAAGCAGCAGGTTTCCCCAGGGGTGTGTGCGAGTGTGCAAAATGTGCATGTGTAGCACATGTGGGGTGAGGGCTGGGGTGACGCATGGTGTCAAGTTTCAGGGCTGATTATGGCATTGCCTGTCTAGTCTGGTCCGCTGGTTAGCTAAGAGTTATATAAACATCAAAGGGGTCAGAAAGCAACAAAGCTAACTTAGCACACATAAACGTGCTAAAGCCTACTTGCAAGCACGCACAGATAAGTTGCTGCGTACTCGCAATTCAGCTCAGGGGCCAAGGAAGGGTAGAGAGCATGCAATACCCAGTACCAGATAATAAATCTAAGCCAGCAGGCGGGCAGGGAGGAGGCACCTGCTCAGTGTCACGGCCTGTCGTGGCTATTGCAGCCCAGGACATCAGTATCTGTCAGTCTCCACTTCTGTGTCTGTTCATCTTTTTTCTGTACTAGCAAGGGAGAAAATTGCCCCCCTATGCAGTTTGGCTGATACATCACAAAACTGAACAATGAATTTGTTCACGCTGTTTTATCTGCAGCAATTCACTTTTTTCTTCTTTTTTTTTTTTAAATGTGGTAAGAGGTAGAATAAACTAATCCAACTGTAGACACATTTCGGAGTCACCTGTTTGCAGTTCATTTAAAAACACATTCAAGGTTTCTTGTGCCAACTTATTTCTCTCAGGAACCAGGTTTCTTATGTGCACAAGAACCCGCAGTGACCCATCTCAGTTTTAAATTGAAATAATGTCTCCTTATGTACCACAATGCATGACTGATACCACGGTGAACGACATCCTCTTTCAGTTTGAATACACCTAGGAGGGTTGTTTTGAATGTACTGCTGTTGTCCCATAAATCTCCCAAACCAGTTTAATTTTTGCCTTTGGGAATGAGTTTATTTCATATCCATATATAGCTCTATCCCATCCACATTAAGACACGTTTGTGATCAAGAATACAAAATGGGGAAGATACAAATCTAACATGAAATCACCCACAACTGAATATGGGGGGTTGATATTGAAAGAAAATGCAATATGTAATACTGTAGTATAATATATGTTAAATGTATGGCCAGTCATAGCATAGCAGCATCCATTTCCGGCCAAGTTCCAACAACTATACAGCTGTGCACATAGACTATCACAAAATAGCTTTTCTAATTCAGGCTGCTTTTGTGGAATTCGGACAAGTCATGGTTGTTCCTGGAGAATGTGTAAAAGTGATGGTTGGAAGGAGATGTACATAAAAAAATCTGTGGCTCTAACATTAGCACATCATTAACTAGAAATCGTTTTTATTTATTTTTTTCCAAAAAGTATATAATATTCAAGCAGACAGTGCGGGCTTCGCGGTAGCTCTGGCAGCTTGAAGGAGTAGCAGCGGGGAGCAGAGCCTAGCGATCAAATGTCCAGTGCCGTTTTCGTTTAAGGTAGACGGAATGGTGGGCGAGCTACTTTTCACAGATGCAAAACCAGAAAATTACACAATTCTAAAATAAGACATAATGCATTATTTCACATGTTCACAGTTGACAAACTGACTGAGCACATTTTACCACTCAATTCCATGTAAAAGTGACAAGCTAGCAGTTAGGAAATGTAACCACATGTTAAATCTGAGGCTAATTCTACCAGCTGCTTACAATATCCCGTGGATCAGAGGGTGTACATTGTGTGGGCTCTTCTTGTTGATATCCGCGTACTGCCGATTTGTCATGACTGGTCACGAGTGGTGGAGTAGCGATTTACTGCAAATGTGTGGAACGCACATCACTTCCACCCTTCCAAGGTGTCTGCACATCTGCATCCGTTTGAGAGTATACCCGCGTTTTAGGCTTGAACTAACTCCTCAGTTCTATGCACATCTGTACAATTAGGTTCAGATTAATTGCAACAGGGTCTTAGACATTATATTAACTTAATTTAAATTGTGAAGAATTTGGCTACCTGGGAAAACTATTCAATCTTGAACCCCGGGTGCTCATCACAGCTGCAGCTGACTATTACAACCATAGAAAATCCTAATTAGCCACATTCACCGCGGGGGAGCGAAGAGTGGGCAGCTAGCCCCTGATGCCTTGCCTGTTCAGCAAACACACTATCAGCAGGCTCTTCACACATCAGTGCACATGAATAGCACAGTGCCAACATCCAACACAGGGCTGGATGTTGACACAGACAGGGAGAGGCTCACTCGTATGGCCTCATTTCAATCAAGGACCTTTGCAGACTGGCAAATGGTCCGCCTAACCATAGCTCATCCGCACATGCCACCCGTTTTTTTGTTTTCACCTGCTGCCTGTTTGGGAATAGCAGAAACAGTACTTGTCCTGTTTTGGCTTATGGGCTCGGGTACGGTTTAATTAGTGGGTTGTCCTGCCAGTAACAGTACACTGTTTAGAGAGATTGAAATGAGTCACTCAAACTGTTACGGTAAAATGGTGATCATTCATGCATTCATTACTATACTACAGCAAGTGCAGATGCAGAAAAGGTGGGGTTGTGGTAAGTGCCGTCAGTGGCAATGAGGAAGACTCGGCTCTATCAGTAGTGGACCATGGGGTACATAAATGCTCTCGTGAAAAATGTGTGAAATTTCCACACATGCTAGTTTGAGATGAACTACCATCAACAAAATCTGTTTAATTGTTAGCAAAACATATGTTGCTTTTGTAATATTACTCAAATGTAACAAAAATATGATCAAAAAGGAACCCATGGATGTATTTTTTTAAATGTGCAAACCAGGACGAAACATCTGCATCATTTTGCTGCTGGGCGTGTGTCACTCGTGGGCCAAGAGGGCTGTGTGGATGCTGCTAAGTTACTAGCCAACTGAGGTCCAGGAACAGCCTGAAGCCTGTTACAGCCAGCTAATACATTCTCTCCCAACCTCCCCCTCTGCTTCTCTTCTCCCTCTCATGCTCTTCCTTGCTGTCTCTTTCCCTTCCTTTCTTTCCTAAGCTCTCCTTTTTTTCCATGAGCTACAGCTCTCTCCATCTACCAAACCCCCTCCCCCTCCCTTTTCTTCCCGCCTGCTCTCACGTGTGCGCACGCATGCACGCACACACACACACACACACACACACATATATATATACACACACACACACACACACACACACACAGACAGAGAAACTGTGGCAGCGACCACAACAGTGTGCAACCTCCCCCACACTCCATGGAGGCAGTGTGCAAGTGCCTCTGGCTTGCCCTGACCCACATCTTGATATAGCCCTAAGTATGCTTACAGCTAAGTCCTGAAGACACTCCTGCCACTCTTAGCCTAATCAGGCCTGACCTGCTGTCGGCACACTGGGCAGATAGACAGGTCAGGCCGGACAGACCATTATCATTTTCAGAAGGCTTTCAGATGGCCCTAGGTACTGCCTCTCAACCTTTCCCCTCTCCACCACTGATTGCAGGTTTCCTACTAGACAGGCACATGTTCTATCTGGGATAGTTAGTTAAACATTACACGAGTGGCCAGATTCTGTGCCATGACACACTGGGGAAAAATACATAAATTCTCTTAATGTCAGCAACAAAATATTCTCCATTAGTATAGCAGGTATTTGCAATTATAACAATTAATTTCAACGCATCAACATTCACCCCCAATTTCCCTCATTAATCCATACTGACAATAAACTGGCGTAAAGGACTGAGTGCATAGGCTGTACATTACGAGAGTTGCTCCACTACAGTGTGTATAAGATGGACTGATGTGATGACTTATGTGCTTAAAAAAATATGCATTTGTAATTTTTAATAACCGAAAAAGGAAAACACTTGAGTTTGTAACACTGCATTACCTTTTCATCCTTGCACTCAACAGGTGGTGGTTTCCTCTCTTGGCTGGAATCGACCCAAGAACAGTTTGATTCATCATGCTGGCTGAGAGCAGCCTCCAGCTGGGGCAGGAGGTCAGGCAGGAGGTCGGGAGGCTCCAGACCCTCCAAGTCTCCGTCTTGAGCCTCTGATGGCAGGAGATTCTCTCCCAATGCTTGGTATCCATTAGTGTTGATGGCCCTGCAGCTCTGTGGCTGCTCAGAGGGCAGCTGGCTGACCATACTGGGGAAGCAGTTCATAGACTCACCAAACATCTCAGATGACTTGCAGTTTCCCTGGGTTTCTGCAGCGCAACGTAGGGCCCGAAAAGGACATTCCTCTGCCTGGCTTACTGGGGTCCTCATAACTGCTGTGGATGGAAACTGACAAACTGCCCCTGAGAGCTCAGGCACTGTAGAAGTGAGGGGTGCGGTGGTTGTGGGCATGGACACTGAGGTTGTGGACAAAGGCTGCTGACTTAGACTGGACATTTCTGGCTCTCCAGGGTAGGCAGGGTACTGAGCAGCTTGGTAAGCAGTGGCAGAACTGACTGAGCATGTGGGCAGGGAGTGAACCATAGAAGACGACTGCATGGGGAAGGGCAGGTTAGGGTCTTCCGCTCCTGATCCAGAGAAGGCTTGACCTCCCCTTGTCATCTGGTAGCTACCCTGCTGGGGCTGTGTCTGTATGCAAGTCCCACTCAAAGAAGGATTTTGACGATCCAAATAAGGCTTACATGGCATAGCCCTCGAATGGAACCGGGGTCCTCCTAGAGTTATTTGGTGTTGAATCTGCTGCGGCGTATGGTGAACTTGCTGTTGGCTCTGAGATTGACCTCCCTGGTGAAAGGAGAAATTGTGATGCTGCTGTTGCTGCAGGGGCATAGTCTGAGTGTGAATCTGTTGGTGCTGGCGCTGGTTTAACAGCTGTTGCTGATGTCTTTGCTGTTGTTGTTGCAGCTGCTGCATTCCGTGCTGCGGCTCCTGTTGTTGATGACACGGGAGGTGTTGTTGCTGCTGCGTTTGTTGTCTGACATGAAGTTGCTGGTTGTGCAGTTGCTGCGGCTGATGATGACCAAGCTGCTGTTGCTGTTGAGATAAGGGGTGGTACATGTTTCCGTTCTGGTCTTGGTTGCCCCACATTGGACTGCTACTGTTACAGAACAGCCCATTGGATCGTGGTACTTGGCTCATGGCAGCATTATGATACTGGCCATGGTGGTCTGCAATAATGCCACCACCTGTGCTCCCAGGACCCGAAAATGGCTGCCCCATGGGAGTCTGTGCCTTAATGCCGATGTAGTGACCCATCTGCTGACTGTAAGCAGGCATAGCTTGTTGGGGAGTAACTGGTGGCATCATGTCTTGGTGTTTTCCTGGGACTAGTGGCTCCACTTGGAGAGGCTCAAAGTCACCTGTGAGGTTTAGCTCATCCACAAGTGATGGTGCTGAGGGGAAGCCATCCTCGTCCAGCCCATCCAAACCTCCAACAAAGAGGTTGGGGTCATTAAAGAAGTCCATGGCAGAGCCCGGAGGGTAACTGGAACCTTTGGAACTCCGCTGGATCCAAGCTGATCCCACTGAGCGTCACTGTGAGCTACAGCATGTCCATTAAATTGTGTCCCTTTCCAAAAAACAGAGGAGAAAAAAAAATCAAATACAACATTAATATGAGAAGGTGAAGACCGTATGTTATTAACTAAGTAGTGTATAATGCTTATTTGACAAAATAAAAGTGTCCAAGAGCTACTCATCGCAGCAATAACAGATAATTTCTGTCTTACTTTTATGGTACTTTAGTAACATTTCAGCCTCAACAGTAATCACCTCTATTACAATCCTGCCAGAGGCATTTGTGGGTGAGTGTGTGTATGTGTTCGCACACAACTAAACAAAGCATCTACTTCATTGGCCTTCTTTGTCAGGTTAGTAAACACTTTTGTGAAATGTGTGTCTCATGAAAATACTATTTTGCCTTTTATTGTTTTCTGCTGCCATTGTTAAATCTGGTGTGCTTGTGTTATGGCGTCACACGTCACCAGACTTATGAAGCAGCTGATTGGCAAATCATTTTCTGTCCAAAAGGGCCCGAATATGATGCATTTTAATGGATATAAATTTAAAACTACTTTTTGTTATCAAATATATGTAGATATTCTTTGAACTTTAAGTTAGCCACTCAAACAGGTAACAAGCCACTGGCAGCGTGCAAGCTTGTTGTTGGAAACCCCTGGTCGAGATGGAAAACGGATCGCAATATAGAAGAAAACTTCAAGCTAGTCATTAAAATATTCATACCGAAGCCCTACTACACACACAGATCATTTTCAGGCGGAGACTACATGACAATTTATCAAGTAGGGCTACTTTTCTCCACCATATCTACTTGTATCATCCATTTCATCATCAGTGATGCTAGTAGAATTGTATGAATGCGCATGCAGTGTAAGAGCATTCAGGCAGTTAATGGCTAGGTCAAATGAGTCATGGGGAAATTTGGTACTGTTAATTACTAATAAGCATTCCCTTTCATGTATGTAGCAAGGCTGGTGCAAACCAAGTGCTAGCCACCAGCAGGTGCCTCTTCCTGTACCCCCCCCTCCCCTTTCACACATGCACACAAACACACCTCAACCCCCAACAACCAACGAAGCCGCCTGCCCTGCTACTGCAGAATGTGTGGGAGGTGCAAACAGCTGATAGAATTTCAACAGCTAGGGACAGAGGCAGATGAGGTTCTTTGAGCTTGTGAGCGTGCCAGTGCGTGCATGTCTGTGTGTGCGTGTGTGTGTGAGTATTCGGCAACCACAGACCAGCGGAAGATGACAGAAGCTTACCAAGGTCAGTCATTATGTGCTGACTTGCTCTGCATACAAGCAGGCACACAAAAGAACAGACGTGAAAAGCCATTTCGCCAGTATCTTAAGTCTAACTCATAGAGATACTTATTGTCTTATATCTTTGCCGGTCTGAAAAGTGGTTAAACGTATAGCAAAGTGATGTTTTCTGCATAACATTCTCTTAGATACACTGGGTGTTAACTTTGACATAACTAGAACATGACTCAACTTCTGTACATATAATACGTAATCACAGGCCGGATAAATCACTAAAGGTTTGAAAGCGACTAACGAGTACAGTCAGTAGTGGCAAATTCAGTGTCAAATTCCTACATAAGTGGCTGAACTTCCTTAAAACCAAATACACATCCCCTCAGGCAACAGACGATAGAATGCATCCAGTCTGTGAATTTGAAAACATAAATACTGGAAACTCATATCTGACAAACAAAAAACATGCCTGAGGTGTTACACTAAAATGTGATTAATTAGCAACTTTTCACATTTAGGCTGTGTTGTTAAATAGTGATTCGGGGGAATTGAAGAATCCTGTGATAGTCCCGAAAGGTGACTATTTCTTTTAAGGATCTTTGAAGGCCGCTCTCTCAAGAGGCAATTATTATCGCAAGAATAAAAAGGATCCCAGTCATACTCAAGGGATAATTACGCCACCTCTAAAAAAACGGGAAAAGGGGTCTGAAAGTATAGAATTTTTTTTTTTTTTGTACGTACTATGTTTCTGATGATAACACCCACTTAAAAAATGTGCAGTAATCATTTGGGATGACACTAAAGAGTCTGTGACTGAAAAAAACATGTGATGAAACTGATAAAACTATTTTGCGTCATTAAAAATATTTCCTAACACAGATATTATCTTGTTGGTGACGTTCAAATTAAGTATGAGACACAGCCAAAGCTTAAAATGGATTTACAACAGTAAAGCGGGGGTTTAAACTGTATGTAGACCTACCATATGTAATCTGAAAGGGTTTGAAAAAAGTACACACATTTATATCATATTCCCCATGTGCCATGCAACATATCCCCCCCCACACACACAATCTGGCCCTGAGACAGAAACGAATCCCCCCTAAACCTTAGTCGCCTTCCAGCTGTTTCCTTTATAATCATGACGTTGCAAATGCCATCCAGGCACGTGCAACTCATGCCCAATATCAACAAGAAGTCCATGTACATTACTGTCCCGACATTGCCATTTAATCCTGAAACCAACGGCCATTTCTGCGTCACCTCAGTCAAACAAACACCAACAAGTTGCAGCTAATCCCGAGGATGTGTATTTCGTCAAGTTAGCTACGTTGGTGGCAACAAATTAGCCTGGCGCTATTCTTCTCCGCTGAAACCGAAGGCGCGTTTAATTTAATAAAGACTTTTCCACTCATTTTAACGCTACGAATTTTAATTGTTGTTCGTGTAACACTCGACACAACACGAAGCTCTGATAAGTTTGTTGGAGGAGTCTCGTCTTGCATTTAAGACAAGACACCGGGGCTCACCTCTGAAGTTCCCAGCATCCTCTTCATCTTCTGCCCCAGCAATGGCCTCGCGCCCCCCAACGCGAACGCAGGGTTTGATAAGCCAAGCGAGGCGACAATGTAGCGTTACAGACAAACTGCTCGCTCAAGTGGAAGCGAGATTAATGCACAGCGCGGGGCGTTTGCTTTCAGATTTTCAAATTGGTAGCCGCGGCCTGTTGAGTTTGCTCACACGTGCTTCCCAAGAAAAACCTCCACTTTGGGGAAAAAACACAGAATAAAAAAAAAGGGTGTCGTGACGCTCCCACGCTGAGCAAGAGGAGGGGGAGGAGGAGGCGGCCGGAGATGGATGAAGAGGTCGACAGTGATGGTGTCCGTGATAATACAACTAGTTTGTTACCGACTTTCCGTTTGAATTTCTAATTTAAAAAAGTACCGACGTGTTGTGATTGCTAACAGTTTAACCGGGTCCACATTGCAAAGTGCGGTGCTAACTGAGCCCGTGCCGGTCGCTGTCAGTTCAGGACCACCATGACCAAATGGAAACCTAACGTTACTTTTTTTTCGAACCACGCGCGTATTTTTTTCGAGCAAAAACTGTGTACAAAGTGCGGTGACGTTTGTCATTTGTAGACGCAAACTTCGCGCGAAATCCTAACGCGGGGCTAAGTTTGCTAAGTGGACGTTCTTCTACCGGGAAGATAGTCACTCAGCGAGGCGGTGTGTCATCAGACAGCTGAGGCGAGCCCCACTGACTCACTGTCAGCGATTTGACAGCTCCTTTTGCCTGAATGAAATGAAACCCTCGAGTCCGAAAGGTCCCTCGAAAAAAAAAAGAATTACTCGAAGAAAAAAGTGTAATTTCTTACCCGACACCAACCGCGAAGTGCGAACTCCGGACGTCGACGTAGACGAAGAGTGTTATAGGCGAAGTTGTGACTGTGTTGTTAGTTGTACTCCTGCTGGCGACCACGGCGCAGCGGCGGCTCCGCTCTGCCGCTGCTTGCTGACGTGACTCTGACAACACCGCATTTGCATATTAGTGACGTCTCCTCCCATTGGAGCGCCGACAAGTTGCCAAGATTTCACCATTTCCGCGTAAAATCGAGAACCGGTTCCCACGGCGCGAGCGCTTTTGGTGCGATGCCGCTCCCGACCGGCACCGGAATGCGGCTGATTAAATCGCGCTTTTGTGCGTAAAGTCCCAGTGTTGACAAGGTGCATAAGATGGCCGCGTACGAGCCAGAGCCAATCCGGAGAGGTTTTACATTCGCACATGCACCGGAGTCTTTCCATAATGCAAACGTGACATGGGTGGGAGAGCCGCTCTCCACTGTGGGTGCATAGCGACCTCTGGTGGCTGACTGCGCAACATACCGCACAATTTGATGGCTACTCGTCCTTAATTAAAAAAAAAAGTGTGTTCATGTTAAAACTAAACAATTTGAATGCATTTTTGATGCAATGCATGTCTTGCTTTTACGAGCAGTGACCGGAGGTATTCTGGATAGGTATTCTCAATAGTTAAATTCAATATTCCTATAATTATTTTTTTTAATTGTATGTAAAATATATAATACATGATTCTGTGCAATAGTGACTACACATTATACTGTAAGTGAAACCGTCCTAGGTAGACTATACATATATAGTATATATAAACAATTACTTTTGACCCCCTTACAACCTCCACTGCAAGAGTTGGTCTGAGTCAACTGATAAGCGGTGTCTGACAAAAGCGGAAGACACTTCCAATTTTGACGTTTGATCAGTTTATTGATTTCAGAGAAAAGCATTTAAACCTCATCATCTACGCAGCAACACCTTTAGCAAACCGGAGCAGGAATGAATCCACATGTAACTCATTAAAACTCACACGTTTGAAGAGGTGGACTGCCCAAATGTCAGCCTGTGATGTACACTGAAATTTTCACATCCTTGCCTTTCACAGCAGCTATAAATAGATCTAACGGGTTCCAGCACCGTATCTGCCATTCTAATAGACATTTCCTTCTAGGGTTCACACACATTAAAAAAAATGCCATCCTTTCCACCCAGACCCTTAGTTTGACAATATTTGCATATTGAAAGTGGCTGGGCAACATTACTCAACATTTAGCCAGAGCCCTTTACAGATGAAACATTTGCCTACGGACAGAAAAGATATATGGTATGTTCTTAAAGCTGGACAAAACTCCATTTTGTGCTGCACATAAACTGGTTGATAACTAAACTGTCAAAATAGATTTCTGATTTTCCTTCTTACTTTTGTGGGAAAACTTGTCTTGTGATAAAAACATCTGTAAGGAAGCCTGCAAAAATAATAATAATAAAAAAAAAAATACACAAAATCCAAAGTCAATGCACATAGGTCTCTAAAAGTAAAAGCTTAGCACAGCATCAATTATTTACACATCATAACTTTAATAACCATTAGCCATAAGGTTCCAGAAAACATTCAAAATTATTTAAAGTCTGCCAAAAATAAAATACGTGAGCTTACTTATTGAGAATCCCATTTAAAACCACACTTGCCTGCTCTGCTTTATATATATATATATATATTTATATTAGGAACTATGTAAGACAATAGTTTACACAGTGGGATTAAGAAGAAATCATTGTCCAACAAGAAACAAATATAAAACATATCTCGTCAATCTAATTGGGTAACGAGCGGGGTGATGTTTAAGAGGTTTCATTCACACAGCTGTGACGGACGACATTCCAAGTCTGACAAACAAACAGTCCTGAGCCCATTTCAACAAGTGGTAGAGATGATGTAGTCCACTATACTTACCGCATGAATGCTTTACTCATACTTTTCAGCTCCTTTTGGGACAGTATGTTGTATCACCTAGCCCAACATGTGCATGGATCTGAATATCTAACAGAGAAAGCTCTTTGATTGCATCACAGCCTAAACGAGGTTGCTGGGACATCCATTTGTCATCGTCAATTTACTTAATAAAAATGTTGTTTCCTTAACCTAAAGCTGTTTGAGGAGATGCCTACAAAGCTTCAAAGCTGCGCTTTAATGTGGAGGTTTAACATAAAGTTCTCCCGACTGTTTCAAGGATCCAGTTCACATCAACAGCTGAGGAAAGCCAGTTGCGTGGCCTCCAATGCATGGGCCTCCCTCTAGTGACTGCTACATCGACAGTCCAGGTTCAGCTCTGGGGAGGACTGTCATCTTTGCTGAAGGGCTGCGTTGATCCAGGCTTCACCCAAGACAGCCCCGACACCTGTGTTCCCTTATGGTGATCCTCAGGGCGTCTCTACGGCAACAAAAGGCAAATTAGCAGTTGCATAACAGGAACGACTCAGCCAATCAAAACACTTATAGGTCACACACACACTCTAGCGTAAACCCAAACCTTTCGGGTTTTAATTGTGAGAGGAGAACTGCAGTAGACTGCACCGTCTTGCTTGTAAACAATCAAAACACACTGAGATGGTTAAGTTATGTAGTTGAGAGGACAATACAAATAAATAAACTTACTTTGTATGTGAACATCCGCTCTTTTGCTTCCTCGTGAACAGCTGGGTTCCATGGAGAAAAACTATGGAAGGGATACCAGTGGCCATATGAGATTGAGAGAGAACATTTTTCAAAATCGGATTACAGGGTGTGTTTTCTTGTTGTGGTGAGGGGTTGTGGAATGTTCGAATAATACCCACCTTATTGCGTAGGGATCATCTATCTTGGGATGGTCAAAAAGATGACTGTTGCATAGTTTCACACTATCCACTACTTTGCTTTTGAACAACTGCACATCCTTTTCATACCTGGAAAGAAAATAAAACAGTTAGGCTTCATGACACAATTGAGAAATGGGTTCTAATTACAACCTAAAGAAACTCCAAGCAATATTGTTGCCAAGGAGGTTAAAAGAAGTGCATATGCCTCTGGAATATGAATTGCCAAGAGAAAAATAGAGCTACATGTACAAAGCTGCGGCAGGCAGCCGGAAAGAAAAATAAATAGAAACATGGGAAATATGTCCCTTTCTATTAGAGTAAAGACCATTTCATCTTTTTTAGAATTTCATGCGCAAAGGCCTGTACACAGTAATTATCGTACATGTGGTTTATTTGAATTTATATGGTAAAAAGCAGTGACAAGGTGTGATACTGCTGCTCCATCTCATTGCATTATATTGACACGTGTCCATTATTCTTTACATTCATATCAATGAGGGTAGGTGGAATAACAAAAACTATGCAATACAAGTCAAAAGCACCACCATCTGCAGTCTCAATGACTGTACTAGTGAATCAACACCTCTCTGAAAAGGTTTCAGCAAAAGCTGACGATTATTACCTTTATGAAGGGACAATTTATTGCAGGACTGTTGTATTAGACTGCATTCATGTGGCTAGGTGTACATAATAAACTGGCAAGTGAGTGTATTTCACAGCAGACATTTTGGCATGTCAGCAGGAAAGGCTTGGGTGAAATTGAGAACAACGACAGCTGCATTCCATTTAGGTGAGCTATTTGAGGGTCCTGGTATTGCGCTCGCTGGCATGGCTTACTGGGATACATGATGGAACTGAGCTATCAATACAATCTATTTCTTCATTAGTCAAACAAACTGAATGAACAAATGTACAAATGAAATGGTATTCATGAAAGGCTTGGTAATTTATGCGTGTGTTCTGATTGTAAAAGAAAATCTTTTGAAAACGCATTATATATTGTTAAAAAGATATCCTTATTCTTCAGTAAGTTCAGACAGCACTAGGGTGGAGGAGTATCACTTTTTTATGGTTCATCTCTTGAGACACTCACAGCACAGCAGCCTCTGGGTTGAGTGGTTCGTTGGTATTGATCTTGTAGAAGATTGTACGTGCGTACATCAAGACTTGCCAGATGTGGTTGTGATTCCGTCTACAAGAATAAACACAAGCAGTTGACAGCGTCTTTAAACCTTTTTGCCAGTAATACGGGTGCATCACATGACTTGATTGTGCCCTTTTTCATGCGAGACAACTAATACTGAAAGTGTTCATTCATAACGTTGCTCTGACTGATGAAATGTATCAGAACAAATTTTGGTGTCCACTTAAAAATTCATGTTTTAAAAGAATATAGACTATATTGCATAAGCATAAAAGCAACGAGTGTACCTCCATTTGGTGAAAGCTCTTCTGACATCAAGCTCTCCAGACACAGGGTCCACGAGAGGATGGAAGACTGGGATGTCAAATACTAATTTCTGAAACAAAGCATAAGGAAGAGATGGTTGACGCATTTTTATGACCGTTATGTAAGACAAAGTGTTATTTAAAAAGATCAAGTCAACAGTCACTTGTTATGACTTTCAAGAGTCCTACTTATCATTTTATCTTTAATGGTCAACAAACTTATCTTGAAGTAATGTGTAGTTTAACAATTTAAAAATGACTGAACACATTCCCAGATGACATGATTTGTAAACAGTAAAAAAAAAAAAAAAAAAAAAAAAAGAAATACAATATACTTACAGGACAATCTCCGTCTGGATAGTTATCGGGAATATACACAGTGAATTTGAAGACTCCATCCTGGTACAAGCCATGTCTGATGAAGATGACCCCAAACCACACTAAACAATGGGACACATGGTATTTCAGAATATTTAATTCCATCAACATAGAATAACTAACCAGTGTAAATGCACATAACAATTAGCTTTAATGTAGTTATATTTTGGTTTACAAAGTAGATGTTCAACATTCATGAAGGAATCCACAAGTAGCTTTTTATCAGTGCATAAAGGCATGTACTTCTAAAGAGAAGGGCCTTACTTAGTGCCGATTTGTAGGATGGCTGGACATAAATTCCAGGGAGTTTCTGCTTGATCACCAGTGTGCTGTAGGTCACATGACAAGAAGTCAGACCAATACAAAAGGGATAGAAACATCCATGGAAGGTATTTTCTTCTTGGGTACAAGACTACAGTGATACTTTGAACCATATGCTGACAGTTGTCCAATACTTACAACTCAGCCAGCAGAGAGTACTCCAAGTAAAAGGGACCATAGGAGGCGTGTGTGCCATTGGCTGACTGGACTGGGGTGCCCATTGACGCAGGTTTGGTGATCGGGGTTGCATTCTTAGGAATGGGTGGGAGCTGCTTTTTGCCAAAGGGCAGTCGGGCTGGGCTGGCTCTCTGCTCCCCGTGCCCACTCTGTTCCTCGCTGTCAGTTCTCTGCTGTTTTGAAGGAGAAATATAACAGGAATCTCAAAACATCATGTCGGTCATTAGGGAAGTTAACCATTTGACCCATTATGCACACTCAGGAGTAGACCAATGTGCCCAAGTTCACCATGTGCTGTGACCAAACTCTCCGGTTACACTGACCATCTGGTTTGCAGTGTATCAGGAAGCAATGTCTAGACGAGGGCAAATACTTCCAAGGACAGCGATCATTTTATGTTATTAGTGCTGTTCAAAATGGTAATAGTAACAGTACAGCGTCACTGTTCACTGAGCACACAGTAGCTGGATGCCAGGAATGAATCAGAGAGCCACAACTCTGCTGATGACTACTACGAGTATGCCAGGAATGCTCACAGTTAATTGTGTGCTAATGCATGAGATGTAGCCAGCATTTTCATTGAAGTCAGACTTGCCCACATAATGTTTGAAATGCCCCAGTGACAAGGCAGGAAAAAAATTAACTCACACCCATGCTCAAGGTACATTGTTTGCCTCCTCCCTACCTCACTCGGGTTGCACAAGTTTACTAAAATGTCCCTCCCCTCCCCTTTGTTTGTGGAAAATCAGTCTAGCACTGTTTGACTGTACTAAACAACTAACACAAGTAAGTTTGTACTGAGAGACAGAATAGAGAAAGTGGAGAACACCCTCAACTTAATTATTAATTCCCCATTTACTGAGTTTCCGCGGAAAATACATACAAGTGGAAACAGGTGCAGATGAAGGTTGCTCACAAATAAAATTGCTGTGCTCAAACAAATACTGTTAGAGAACAAAGTATTAAACAGATAATTAAGGCCGCTTGGTGTGATTGAAGGTGATAATATTCTGATTAATTGGGAGAGAGAACATCACAATCCCGTGGCACAAGTCAGCTAATCTCGGCATGGGACACTATGGAAATTTCATGTCAAGATTATCCTGGCCAAAATAATTGCGATATTCGTGATGTTATCTTATCCCAAAAATCATCTAAATATGCTTAAAACTCTGAAATCATTTTACATTTTGTTAATTTTTATTGCATCACAGATAAGATTTAAAAGGGATGAAATCATCTTAAATAAGATGTACGAGATTAAATATAAGTTAGAAGTCAGTCGTGACGATATTTAAGACTACCCTGACAACGGAAATTCATCACAATCAACTAATGATTATTATGAGTGTCTTATATCGCGATAAAAATCCTATATCATCCCATCCATAGTTTCATCTCCCCTGGTTTTTCCAACAAACATACTAATTTTTACAAATGATGCTATAAGACCTTTGGAGGAATCTCTTAACTAAGTCAGCAGGCATATGATCATCTTAAGATCAATATAAAATATTTTTATCTGGACAGTGAAAGAGTGAAGCATACGATCATGTTCTTGAAAATGAAAAGTAGTTGAATGTTTAGTCTGTCATGTGCAAATTGCGGTTCAATGTTTAACTTTACCTTACGACTTGTGTTGGCAGACATGCTCCAGAAGGGGTTTAGGTTCATTACTCATTCAGAGGTTCGGATTGGTGTCCCTCTTTCTATGTAGGTCCCACGACAAGTGCTGTCGGGGCCATCCACTGCTGTGATGGAGAAGGGGGGATTTAAAAAAAAAAAAGACACTTGAAACGATGAAGTGACTGCTGATGCAATTCAGGTCAAATACACACTTGTAAACAGACACACACACAAGTTCTTAATGTCGATCAAATGTCATCTAACGTAAGCCAACACTTAAAATTAAAAAGTCCTAACGTTAAGCGCTGACGGTACAACGTGACAATCGTTCAGCTATAACTCTGCGCAGGTCTGAAACGAGGGATTGTTTGGGGATAGCTTAGCTTCATGCTAACATGGCTACGTTATGCTAGCAGCTGTATTGTGGTTGACGCTCAAAAAGTCGGTCGTTCATTTATGCAGGCTTGCTATATGGTGGCAACAGTAGAGATCGGTGTTTTAATTTAAATACAATGCTGTTAATATCGTGACATTTCTGACAGGATATCGAGCTATCGTGTCATTCACCGTAACAGTGCTAACGTTACGTTAGCAAACGATATTGACCTACATTTAGTTAAGTCTAACTAAATTAACTTTGTCTGACAATTGGATATCTGACTAAATACTCCTTCGAGGCGTAAGGCTATTTAAAGTCAATGCCAACACATTGACGTTGTCTCACCTGCTTGCTTTATCTCGTTTAAGGTTATATATAGCATTAGCGTAATATGCTACCTTTTGGCGTTGCAAACAAATTGACTAACGTTAATTCTTTAATTTTAGCCCTTGCGTTTAAGAAAGCTTTGCGATGTAACTTACCGTGTTTGTTATATAGCTGTACAAGTCCCTTTAAACAGAGATGTTAACGTGTGTCCCGGTGTAATTTTCACAGAAACTGCTCAGCTGCTCGCCATTGCTTTGGGTGTCATTCCGGCTAACCAGCTAACATGGGCTAGCTAAATAATTTGACAGACACATACACATACGGGAGTTTGGGTCAATCTACATTGGATGGGCGTTTCTTTGTATTAATGTAGCTTTTCATTGGTCTACGGGGTGAACATTCTCGCATTTGATTCGCTGCCGATTCCATCACGTGAAAGGAAAAAAGTAGCTGATGGGAGACTGTTTTGCTGTCAATCAAACGGAAAGTACCGTTGTTTTTGTGAATAAAAAGAACGAAAAAACAAAATTTGATTTCATTTTATCTTAACAGCAGACATTTGTCTTGTAATAGCAGGAAAAACACTGATGGAACTTATTGAACATTGAACATTATTGGCATTGAACCTAGCACATTTAAGAAGAATGCAGTTTTGGTGGTGTTATTGATTACACCTGTGCTTCTTCTAATATGAAATGTCACGATATCTGCTGTGAAAAAGTTCTGTTGGTTTATTATCTATCACCCCGTGACCACCCTGTCAGGTTGACCATGTTTTAATTGATTGGCTTAGAAAAAGTTAAGTTATTAAAAGTCTGTTATGTCTGTTTTAATAGCTAATTAATTTCCCCCAAATTGTATTGACCCATTTGAAAAAAATAAGTCTTGCTGTTTTCTTCTGGATGGTCAATTTTGAACTATTGCACTTTTTTATCATATGGGCTTCATTGGGTGTTATATACAGTAGAGCTACCAATTAAAACATTTAATATCCTGTTAAAGTCTAACTATGAAATCTTTTCTGTCTTGTATGAAAAGGAGATTTTATTTTATAAAAAGAGCTTTTTGACAGAGAGGATTGCACATTCAGTCAATCTGATCACTGTGTTCTTTTGTTCTTTTTCTATTTCTTTTTTGATGCATATTTTCATCTTTTACATTATCTGTTCAGTTTCCCTGCAAACGTGCTTCAGGGCATTTTGATAAATATAAAAATAAAACACACTTTTCTCTTGCCTTAATTTGAATGTGTCCGTGTACTGCACTGCAAAAGTCCCTTGAGGGGAAGGAGCATCCAAGCCATCTGTTTCACACATTTCTTTAGTTTTGACCACGCTTCATTGGCAGTTCATTCTGCTGATTGATTGATTTCCTAACAATTACCCCTAATTATTTTTCTGGGTGAGGAAAAAAAACTAATTTAATGCATGGGTGACTGCATTAATTGGGAGAAATGACATTGTCCAAGTTTCAGAGTAAATACAAATTATTGACTCCATTATTATTATCTGATTGTATATTGTTCCAAGTACACTTCACTGACAAAGGTAATTAGTGTCCTGCTTCTTTATTGGGGCAGCCAACAACACAAGGTCACCATCACTCTTTTGACATGTACAAATCAAAGACCACCTCAAAACAAATAAGTTTATGCCTGATTTGCCTTCATCGACATTGAGATAAACTGTCTGACACAAACAAGGGTGCAAATATCCACACCACTGCTTTCGTAATGAGTTTTTTCCCCGTCTTTGACATTGATTTTTTTTATCCCATCAACTATTGTGACCTTGTTTGGTCAAACAGATCTACTAATGAATGTAATTAAACTGAGGAGATTGGATTAACAAATTGAATATGTGACCTGTTGGAGCTGGATTGTCTTTTATACTGGACTTTCTACAGTAACTGCTATTGGGAGGAGGTCAAAGAACATTCCCTTTCAATTAAGTTTGATTAAAATAATAGTAAAGTTTAAAGAAGCACTGTATTGACATTACTAAGGTGCAGCTTGAAGCTACCCTACAGCAAATCTAGTGCACACATTTGAATAGAAGGCATCAGCATCATATCCCTTTTTATGTTTGCCATGTAGCTCAATGATGTAATAAGATATTTTTTCATCTGATTGTTCCTGAAAGATTTATAGATTGTGGCTTTCAGCCGCATTTTCCAGCTACCTTCAAGCTGGAATTCAAATTTAACGTGAAATATGTTCCCTTCTTTCGGTCGGTGTCTTCAGAGAATTTAAGGCCCACTGATTCAGGTCCCCAATGTGGTTTAAATGACAGTTAAAATTTACAATTGGCGATCCCTGGTGAAAGCTGTCTTGACAGCATAGACATAAAAAAGTGGAAAAAATATGAATCCACATAGATAATATGCAATAACAATGTTAGTTTGAATAAAGAAAGTCAAATCTAGATTCAAATGTAATATTCATTTTAGAAATATGAACAACAAGGGAGTAAAGGGTAAAAAAAACCCCAGCCAAACCCTTCATATAGCAATAGTCTTCCTTTATCCCCGAGGCTATGGCCTGGCTAAAACCTCAATGCAGCAATTATTTGCTGTAATGACTGCAGTTCAAATAAGCCTGGAGATTTTATTAAACCAAATGAGAGAATCATCGGTGTATTATCACCTTGTGATTGACAGTGACAAGTGTTGGGCAGGCTCGGATGTGAGCATGATGAAGAAGCTCTTGGCAAAGCTCTCGATAATGTTACCCCTGATAAAGTTTCCAGGAAAACCTCGGCCAACAAATGGAGAGGGGAAAGCTCCACGCATATTAATTCTAATTGTCAGATCCCTCCAGTGGGGGGAGAGGGGGTAATCTGGCCGGCTGCCCCTCCGCTCACTGAGTGGCATTTTACACAACTAATGAAAAAGAAATCCATTGTGCTGATCATATGCATAGATTTCACTCCATAATAACGATGAAATAGAAATATTCATAATAAAAAGTAAAGGTCACTCGCTGCTGCAGCTAAGCTTCCTAAGCTGCAATCTTTGCAATAGCAGTTGTCAGGTTATAGCGATAAAATAGGAAAAAAGGGAGAGACGTCAAGTTTTAACCCCGCGGAGGCCAAGAGGTGAGACAACGCGACCGTGCGACACTACGACATACATGTAGCTCTTTCATCATTTGTTTGTCTTTCTCTCCCACCAAACAGTGCAGGTGTCTGCTCAAAGATGGATCCCACAGGTCAGGCTCCTCCGGCGTCCAACGGAGGGGTTAAAGGTCAGTCACACAGTTGTGATTTACATAGTTCTCTCTGACGTACAGCACCGAAGGTAGTGTCTACAATCCTCTGGGATTTGTCTAGTCTAGTTAATAAAATACACGGAAATATGAGCAGCCACCTCCCCTCTCTTCAGCACACCCAACCTGCCTATCTCCGTATGTAGGTCACCTGGGCTTCTTCAGTGCATATGAGCAGTAGGAGCGGTGGAGAGAGGCATATCTCACCTCCGAACGACATTCACAGCCTTATTATTGCCCACTGCGACTTCCCCGCGCTGAGCCCCCCGTCTTCATATGCATCATACATTGGCATTTATTAGTGCCATGCACTAAGTACAGGCCATGTTATTGCATTTGAATATCAGCTCCTAGCCACATTCGTGGGCCGTGGAAATATATTAAGATGAAGCAATCTCATTTAATAACACCCAAACTAATAAAAGGAGAGCAGATTGGAAATTAAATTTATGAATATTGCTCGGCAGTAGGAGTTATCCCCAAAAAAAGCTCAACGCGGTCTGTCAGATATTTCTCTACCTGTAAGACCAGGTGAGAAATTTCTGACACTTTCTCAGGGTTGTGTCGAGGTAGGTATTTCAGTCCTTCCGTTCAAAAGTAGAAAGCCATACTGTCGGCTACTTCACTCTGCACAGGAATGATGTGATCATCATCATTCCCCATATGGCGACTAGTCTTTATTAAGCATAATGCTGCTCAGTTTGAGTAATCATCATTTCTCCCTCTTGTTAAACTGAGGGTGTACATCTTGGATACAGTTAGAAAGCACCATACCATAAAAATTATATTAAGTGACAGTGACAAAATATTTTAAATGTACCTGGCCAGCTATTTGAAAAGCCCCTTTTTCCCTTTAAAAAGAAGAAGAGAAAAAAAAAGCTTTCTGAGGTGGCATTCATCCAACAGCAGTCATATCAGTCTGTGCCAGAGCTCAAATTATGGAATGCCACTTCTTCACTTTACTGACTCCGCTTCACACAAGCCCCCGTAATTTCCCCCCTTGTGTCGTTGATGGACAACATTCTGTTGGTCAGTGTTTCACTGTTGTGTACATGTGTGTGTGCATGTGTGTGTGTGTGTGTGTGTGTGTGTGTGTGAGAGAGAGAGAGAGAGAGAGAGAGAGAGAGAGAGAGAGAGAGAGAGAGAGAGAGTGAATGTGTACAGAAGTCGTTTGCCAAGACATCCGACGGGCCCGGTCCATCTGTGTGTAAATGTTGACTCCCGATGGAGCTGTGACTGTCACTCATTGGCCGGCCGGTGTAGTGCCAGGCATTGATCGCTACATATATCTTGCTCTGTACTTCCCAAACCTTCATCAACAGATGTGGCTGCAGAATTGATTAGCAGCAAGTCAATGACCAAATCTCTTTGGAAACATTTTTTATTTATGTGTGTGTTTATGTGGATAGCTTAGAGGGCCATTAGCGGGATTACCTTTGAGGCTTGGCTGAACAACAGATGTTCAAGGACGACTCAATCAATTTGACTTACAAGAGGCTGCAGTTGGCGGAAACAAGTGATAAGTCTGTAAGGTGGGGGGGGACGGGGGTTAAATAAAAACAGTTCTGCACAGGTAAAGAGGGACAGCAGAATTAGACCTACACTGGGTCCATTATTTAGAGTAAAATGTCTAAAAGGTTCTGTAAGATTAGAACCCACCGTTAATTAATTGAAATGCTCTTAACGTTTATAAAATGTCCAAAAAGATTTGGTGTTGCCATTTTAGCTGTAGACTGCTTTAAACCCATTTCAATTATTACTTCTACAGGCTTAATTAACTTAAACTCATTACTTAAACTCACCCTTTGTTATATACAAATAAAGGTGATCATTTTATTAAAGTAAACATTCTGAAGAACTATGAATCATATTTGTTTTGGTGCTGAAAATCCACAATAATTTAGCCTAGTCATTACTCAAATAGAGCTAGTTTGGCCATTTAATATGACAAATATATATACAGCACAAAATATGTTTAAAAAATGGATTTCAGCCCAAGCAAAACTGCATGTCAGTAAAACACTTTCAATACAAGCTGTGCCAGCCTCCAGAAAGGCCTGTTTTAATTTGTGTCGAGTAGTGCATTCAATTATCCAAGCATCTATATTGAATTCAAATTAATTTTTGATATGGATATTTTTTTTTAATTATATTTAAATAATCTCGATTCAGCAAGAAATGTATTATTTCTCGGAGAAGATCATGTTCTTTCATTCTTTGCAATTTTCCCCTTTCCTCTCATGAGTCAAATAGTGAATAAAATGCGTTGCAGACACTCACGATCTGCCTTTCAAGTCAATGCTTATGCTTCCTTATCTGCAAACTTATTAAAATTAAGTCAGAACACAAAATGGTATTTAAAAAGTTTAAGTGAAACAATTTGCATTGGGAGTGTGTGGAAATGCTAATGCTTTCTTTCACTAAGCCTCACAATCACTGTCATCCATTTCGAGCTCTGATTGTTTTCCACATGGATGCCTTCATTCATTATTGCAAAATTATAAACATAAAGAAGATCTCTGTATTAATATTTCTGCTTTTTGTAAAAGCTCAATCAACCGTAATGTTCTAATTTTTTCTCGGCGAATCTCATTTTATATTATCTCACTACTCAAGGAATGGATGTCCCAGAAGGGATTTATTTCATTTATCAGGATTATTGAATTAAATTAAACTAGACACTTACCGCAAGCTGAACAGAGGTACCTTATCCACTTAAAAGGTAGGCCTGCTCTTCACTGCTATTTAGGCAAACACATTAGGCAGCAAATGCCTTTTGTTGGCGGAGCCTTGGTTACTGCATAATTCATTTGTTCATTAAGGAAAAGCATTGGAAGTGCTTGAGGTAAGTGGGAAAAGGTCATGTATTGAATGGATCTTTAATTAAGCTACTTTACAACCACAGTTACACGACTGATGACACATGCATCATGTTTGTTTACATGCAGTATTAGAGTGTGGAAAGACAATAAGTGAAAAAGAGCTGGCTGAAGTTGATACAAATATTTTTTAAATCAATATAATGACCTCCAAAAACAAAAAAAGTTTATCTATAAGTTATAAGAGATGTTACTTTTTTGTCTATAGTATGCATTTGAGTTCAGGATCATTTTACATATAATTTCAGGTTTCTTTCTTCTCTCTTTCACATGCAGGAATCGCATAAAATACTTTACTAAGAACGTGAGACTGGAGAGCATGCTATTCTTGTGTCCAGCAGCAGATGGCAGGCTGTTTCCACTAATGAACCAACCTTTTCCAACACAAGCACATGCTGAACTTCTGTACCCCCGCCGCCGCGATGGTGGCTTCCCAGACCTCGTTGCTCTTTGCCTGTGCAATGCATTCCCCCCATTAAAAAGGCATTTTTAAAGCCGACACCAGCGCTATAACAATCATCTCCCAAAGCCAAACCTCCACACCCGGGAGCTCGGCACTGCCACACAGGCAGACATGTGGCGGCTGCCGCAAACAAAGGCCCCCGTACTCTCTCCTCCCCATTCCTCTTCCCTAAGCTTCCACATGGTTACAGGCCGCCCTGCCAGGGGCAATTACACCCACAGCCCAGTGTGTGAGGTCTCACAGAGACCCCAATCACCACTAACAAGATCAAGGCTAACTCCTGATCACATGCACAGTGTACAAACACACATACACCTGCACATGTGTATGCAAACAGCCTGCCCCCCTTCCCTCTCTAACCAACCTCTCTCTCTCACTCTCTCTCTCTCGTCCTCTGTCTGGCACGCTCTGAAATCATAACACATTTTGAGTGGCTGTGGAAAGTATATGGCTTCTTTTTTTTTTTTTTTTTTTAAGAGCAACAAAAATAACAGGGTGACAATCACGCTCTCAGACGTGGCTGTCTCATTTCACTGTATGTCATTAAGTTCAGGACTTTGTCTCGGTGACACCGCTGCAGAAATACATCAACATATTTCATTGTTATACATGAAACCATTTTTTTTCCGATTTGGATTTAGCACTCGCATGACTAGCTGACACCAAAAAAAGACACGACCATGCGGGGTAGGGTTCGGTTTTTAGCCGCACTTTCTTATGCTGGAGTATTTAAAAATGCTATATTATGACCCCTCTCTAAACTATAACGCATCTGATCTGCAAACAATGTCACCATGCTGCCCATGGAGTAATTGTGCCACTCCCCGCCGTGTAACAAGCAACATTTGTTTAAAGCAAGTTGTCCCGAAGCAGTTGGTGTCACTTTTTCCAAACGCGATAGGAAGGACGCCCTTTCATCTGTCGCATCTCAACATTCACCGCTGGTAAGAATGGCAGTGTATATTTTACCCTGCTTATCAGGCTGACCGGTTAGAGACACCGTACCTCCGTGCCCCGACGCAGCCATCAATACCCACGAGGCCGTGTGTCATGCGGCAAACAGCCCGAGCGGAGGTTCACATGCCTCCTATGATACCTCAGTGAGAGCCCGCGCTTCATGTCCTCACACCGAGCGCTGATGTGGCAGCTTGCTAAATAATTTGTGCTTCTTTACCAGGGTCATTGGATAGAGAATCTGGCCGTTGAATAATTAATCGAGACACAATCAAGGCAGCCTACTTCTGTTTCCTCCACCGTTTGAGCCAGATCGTCTGCCACTTCCCCTCCCTCCGCCGTCATTCCGTGCTAAGTCGCCGTCTAATTCATCTGCGTTGGATTCTCATCACGATATTTCTGTAGGCAGACTGGTGTTAGGAAGAGCCTGTCCTGAGCGTGACCTACAGTGATCCCAAAAAAAGAAAAACCACACAGCCGCAGAATCTATTTTCATTTTGTGGATAAAAATAAAACAAAAGCCTATTACCGCCGTGGCTTTGTTTAGCTACATAATTGCTTTTCATTATTCAGTGCACAATTGATACCCACAGTGTAGGTTGAAAGAGACGCAGTTGTTCATGTGCAGCTGGAAATTAGATCTTTTATTGATACTGCTGCTGTGTCTCTGATCTGATCCTTACAAATGCTGAGTGATAAAACTGGAGCCTGATTGTCTGTCTGTCTCTGTGAATACTAATGCCACTCTTCCAGACTGTTATGTGGGCTCATGGTAGCCTCGAGGTTGGAGAAGCAGACTTGTTACTGAAGTATTTCCCACTCACTCAAACTGGCTTCAAAATCTGGGGCAGGCAAAGTTATGCAAATCATCACGCTCACGTTAAGAAACTGTTGGAAAATGAGTGTATTCGCTTTCTGACGGAGAGTTAGAGGAGAAGATCAATACCACTCTTGTGTCTGTAAATATAGGGCTACGATTTTTAAACTTTACTTAGCACAAAAACTTACTATCAGCAGCACTACATCTAATTCATTCACACATTATTGTGTGTTAGTTGTTAGTGTAAAGTGTAAAATTAATTAATGTCCTATTTTACAGGGTGTTATGACTATTATTTCGGTTGCTGGGCAACCATCAGAGACGGGAAGTTACTGCTCTTAGCAAAATTGTCAATTTTACCCTTCTAGTTAATTAGTGAGCTTTTGTTATCTGCCAACAGAGCCATGCTAGCAGTTTCCCCCTACTTCCATTATTTGTGCTAAGCTAAGCTAACCATCTGCTAGCTCTGGACAGACACAAGAAAGCAAAGCATTTCTCAAAATACTATTGTTTCAAATACCACGGTTCCTTAAGCAGCAGGATTGTCATAGCTCTGGGCATGATATCCTGAAAAAGTGTGAATGCAGATTGCAATCTTTCCCTAGATAAACATACAGTAGGCTATGAAAAAAAACAACATACAAATCAGGCATCTTTATTCAAATGCCTCACAGTGCCGTGAAAGGCCCCAGAGGGAATCACACTTCTAAATCTGGCAGTTTGCGAGGGAAATCATCATTTGGAAATCAGATACCAACAGCCAGACCCATGTCAATGAGGCGTAGCTGCATCATTTTAGCCCCGAGAACCAAGACTCTGATTCCTGCGTGTGAATTCCACAAATACTTTCCCATCACTGCAGATCCCACTCACACTTAGCCGTCCCTGTGCTCATCGCTGATAGATTTCCACATGTATGTTAATCCTTATTTTGCCCATCTTTGGTCGTTTCATGGAGAAGTGGTGTGTGTGTGTGTCCAGTACTTGAGGATCGTACGCCAACATGGTCGTCCCTTCAGAGCAGCCACGAGGGGATGGGGGAATAAGTCTGATGCGCTACGGTAAAGAGGACAGTAAGAGAAAGAGCTCTTTCAAAAAAGTACACCAAGACAGTGTGACACTTAGCCCTTAATCATCTCTGTCTGCAGGGATCCCCTGTACGTTTGTGTCTATTGCAGATAATGGTCTTCCCTTACTTGACAGCATGTCTTTGTCGAGCCAGAGCTCTGTAACCAATGCTTAAATGTATCAGGGTGACAAAGCGTTGCTAGATTCGGCGGTGTCACGGCTCATCATGTAGTGACATCGCTGACAGCTGTGGTGTTAAGACAGGGAGGCTGCTGAATGAAGTCAGAATAGATTCTAGTGCAGTAGACCCAACTTCCATAACAATGCTTTCCCCCTAAGGATCACTCTTGCAATATGCAATCCCACAACACCAGCTGGAACCACTGGAAAGACGGGGAGTGGAAGTAATGGAAATCTTGGAGTAAAAACCAGAAAATGCTGCTTGACTTATTGGAATGCGTGGATGCTTGTGTTTCAGGAGAGAAACCAGAGACACAAGGAGTACGAGAATGACAATGTTTTTTTGTTTTTTATGTGGGATAGATCTCTCACGTGCTATTGTGGCTGGCAGCGCTGTCCAAGTGCGCTGGCTCCTTCCTCAGAGAAAAGTGGGGACGGGATAAGTCCCAGCCATCAGACATGAACTTGAATCTGTCCAATCCCATCAGTCCTCTTCTGCGAGCTTGTCGGAGGAGACGCGTCCTCGCCAGGGCCCCTCCGCTAGTTTTAGGGGGACTTCCTGTTTGTTGAAAAACAGCGCAAGACAAATTGCATAATGACAAATGGTGGCCCGAACATCGAGGGAGCGTGCCGACTCGTGACCTCAAAATTCAGTTGCAACTAATTTAGCCTCAACCCCAAAACAAGCAGAACAACATGACAATGACCAGGCTTTTTGTCTGTTTCCACGCAAAAATGGTCTGTGAGGTTTGGCTAGATGTGAAGAGAACTATACTAGTAATTAGATCCACTTTCTGCTGGGCTCTTTTTTAAAAGAATGATTGCATTCAATGTGACCAAAATAAAAGTAAAAATGTTATTCTACCTTTATTTGAATGTAAGTCATTTGTATAAAGAAGCTGAAAGTCAGTTTGGCGCCATAGTGTGTGAGAGACCACACCACTAACTGGATTCCAGTGTTTATGCTGCCGATCAGGACCCTGGAATAGATTACTGTCATCCTCTATTAGGGGTTAAGACGGGAAGAAATAATGTTAAAGAGTGATGTTCTCAGTCGTCTTTCCATCCAGCTGTGTCAAATGATATAGTCTTGCCCGCCATTGATATCTTGAAATTGATCCCGATTCTGTGGCTTTTCCATCGCATTCCAACAATTTATATACTATAAGAGATCAATGGCGACATGAAGGATGCCAGTCCAAGAAGCTTTCCATGCATAAAATCAGGTTTTTATGTTGCCAAATGATCAAAACACTCAGATATCATGCAAATACAGGGTCAACCATCAAGTTGGAACAAATGTGTCTTGTCTTTTATAGCGGCAAACAAATGTGATGCATGAATTCATTTTTCGTAATGTAATCATTGCACCTGGTCAAAAATGATGATTTAAGTGATGCATTTAAATGTTGTTTTAAATTGTGTCTGAAAACAAAATATTCCAACTTTATGTGTATATGATAGTATGTGTACTGCTTTCTCAAAAGATTGGTACCACTCACATGTCTGTGTGTTGAGTAAGAAGCGCAAGCTAGGAGGAAATTAGTGTAGCATAGCATAATGACTGGCAGCAGGGGGAAACAGCTAGCCAGGCTCACTCCCACTATGCTAACGACTGAGCTTTAGAGGTGCTGGTAGGAGTGTTTTTGAACTGTGGACGGTGGAGTTTAACCCTGCTTCCATTCTTTATGCTAGAATCTTAGCTGATTGCCTCCAGCTCACACAGTAACGTGCTCACTTCAAAATGCTGAACCTGGTACATCATTAATCACCCTAGGTTTTGTCAGTTAAAGCTAATGCTTGAAATTCAGAAGCTCTTTAATGTTTTAATTTTTCTCTCTGATTTGAAAGATTCATATGAAACCCAAACCTGGTTTCTGATCATACGGCAACAATATATCAGTATAATCTTCCCCTCAGCCCGACACACCTCCATAATCGCAAATTGTCTGTCATCATGTATGTTTAAAGAGGCCTCCATAATGATCGCGTGTGATTCGGCCGCTCAACTTTGTCGCTCAGCCGTAATGAATGTTGTGGAGGTCTATTTCATCCCCCGACCATTAGCAGGCTGTGAACACTCTCTAATACCAGACCGGGCCTCATTTTCCAGGCCTCTGATCGCACCGACCAGTGGGCAACTAATTCGCTCAATGAAATGGGGCTTGTGATTACTGAAGCAGAGATTTGATATATCACGGAAAATTAGGTAGATTTTAATAAATTACCCATCCCACTGAATAGTCCACATATGCTTACGCTGGGGGGGCGGGCTGCTTTTGCCAGTGGGAGGCCTAGTTGTTTAAACACAAGTATTAAAGGATGTTGATGATGAGTGGCGGTGGAGGAGGTGGAGAAATAAGAGATGTCAGCACTTCCTGGCTAAGCTAAGAGACTTTGGAGTTCTTGCAAACGGGAGCAATTAAGGCGTTGGCTTTATCTCCAGTTGTCTTTATGGACTGCTTACGGTCCACATAAAAAAATAATCTATTTCCATCGCTTCCTGGACCTCCCAAAATGCCAGTAGGCCCTTCCATTGGCACACAGCGGCTTGTCACACAGCGCATGAGTAAATAAAATTTGAGTTAGTACTTTTTCACCATGTAGCGCAGGGTGTATTTTACTTTTTACGGCAGCATATTTTGCTCATGATGGAGGGCGAGCTCGGGAGAAGTCGAAATGCCTCCATAAATCATTCCCTGCGTTCTACCTCAAAAATAGTGCTCACATGATAAATGCGAGTTTACTGGAAGCATTTTAACTCCGAACAATGAGTCTGTGTGTGTGTGTCTGTGTGTGACAAATCTGGAAGCATTTTATGGTCAGCCGCAGAGGCCTCTGTGATTGGACAAGCTATGTCACTCCTGGTCTTAAAAGGCTTTGCACAACAGCGAGGGCATCCGCGAGTCATCCCGCCATTTGTGGGAAGAGAAATTCCACAGGATTCACCATGCAATTCGTTTCTATCCAAACTGCTTATTCTATCCGCAGGCTGTCGCAGACACATGATTCAGCTCGGTAATTTGTGATCGTGGTCCATAATCAATACCCATGGCTTTCTGGAGCTTCACACTGACTAATCTGGAAATGGATTTGTCATTGTTACGGGCCAATGGCTCTGAATCACATCACCAACACTCTGATGTGTGTATATTAGTATTGTGACTCAGGCACTCATGGGAACGACAGCTTGTGAACTGTGGACTTCGTCATTTTTGATATCTGAATGACTTGGACAGGGTACAGTATAAGCACATGGCATTAGTTGAATATTCACAAGCTGTTCCTCAGCGATAACTACTAGTACTACTATTACTACTACTATCACTTCGCAAACCTATTAGTTGTCATCTCAAGTCAGTATTTCCCCTTTCCTCTCCTTCTTTCTTTGCACTCACATTTTAAACCTTAAACATTTTTTTGCCACCTGTGGGTGCATTGAGTTGTAAACACAAAATTGACATCACATTTAAAGGTGCAGTGTGTAGGATTTGGTGACACATAGTACAGATTGCAACCAACTGAAACTTCTTCCGTGTGCCAAGCATGTAAATACACTGGTGGATGGTTAATGGCCATATCTAGAGCTAGTGTTTGGTTTGTCCGTTCTTGGCTACAGTAGAGACATGGCGGCTGGCTCCATGATGAGGACACTCCATATGTGGATATAAACAGCTCATTCTAAGGCAATAAAAACATAATAATTCTTATTTGGAAACATTACAAGTATTATTACATTCCATTTCTGCCAATACATTCCCCTAAATGCTACGCACTGTTCCTTTAAGATATGCGTTTGCAGTGAGATATGAAACACATTCAGAAGAGAAGAAGTAACATTAACACAAATTAAGAGCTGTGTTTTTGCCACCTAACAAGTGTACGGCCAACATTCAGCCTCCGTTTTGGTCTCCACCAACTTCTTAGAGAAACATCTGCTGCTTTAGCTGCTAAATGTTGCTGTTAGTTGCTAACTTTTCTGTATACTGTTTGGTGTAGGGCATCATCTGAGATTCGTCACAGCTGCTTGGTGCGTCTGAGAACAAATAAGTTGTGGGCCATAATAACCAAAACAATGAGCTGAAATATGCTATGTAGAGACAGAGGGAAATGCATACATTAAGTAATAATGGTAGTTATAGGAATGTCATTGGGCAATATGGCACAAACATTATTACATTATATTATTGAGCTATTACCATTACATCAAGTTTCTGTTAAGCAAAAACAGTGATGTAAGTAGAAGCTATTTATGAATTATACACTTGATTCAAAATGAATTCACTATAAAATACACTGTATAGACATTTTCGATAAAAGGTTTTTGGGGAGGTTTTTATGTGATGTTGTAGTGGTAAACAACAACAAAAAATATTTTAAATAAACAATGAATGGTAGATAAATTATAATATAATATACTTAACTTTTCCCCCCTTAACTCAACTGTCAACATAGAAAAACAAAATGTTATGAAGGGTGTGCTGGGTAAATATACGTAAGATCAGGAGAGGAAAGAACAGATAAAAAGGGAGAAAATAAATTGAAAGCATTTTGTTATGTTACAGTTTTGAAATGGAAAATCACTTCAGTAATATGTTTACATATTCCCGAATGCTAGTGAATGTTTGGGGGTTTGTTACAAGCTCTGTGAAAGGCTCGCAGGGCTCCCAGAATTCTTCATATCACAGCGTTGCTCCTTCTGTATTTCACAAACCCATTCCAAACAACCTCCTCCCCCCCTCCTCCCCCGTTCAAGATAAATATGAAACCAAAAGGAGAAATTCATGCTCGAAGCAAAGGGAACTAATCTCCCTCCTGCCTGTTTCACTCCTCTGTGTTTAATTGATAGAAATTGCACGCATCAAAGAAAACGCACACTGAGATTTAATGGGCATAAAATGGACATTAGCATTTTAAAGAGGTGGATTAACACATTAATCCGGGCAATTTTCATCCAGCACTTCCAATGAGATCGTCACAGCGCGCGGGCTCCTAATGGAGCTTAACTGGCTTTCTGCTTTAGTGCTGCTATCAGGGATAACAGCAAAACTTTTAGTTTTTTGGAGAGGGGAAACGAAGGGGCTTAATTTCTGTGATGGCTCTCTCAGAAAACAGAGCTTTTACATCCAAGTGAACAGACGTCCGCATGACACGTTACACAAGATGCACCAGTGCCGCGGGTGTATTCTGAGACACTGCAGAGACGTTGGGTCTCAGATGGTGAAATTTGCCCCATGCCTCGAAAAAAAGAAGAAGCAGTAATCAAAGGAGCTGTTGTTGGATGAACATCGCGGAATTGACTTTGTGCTGAACATGTGTGGTTTTTGCTAAGGGAGCACGCCGGGGTTATTGAGCACAATCACCGTACAATAGAAGCGAGTGCATGATTTAACCATGATGTGGGTCTCGCATCGCGATCAAAGCCCACCCAAATATGCTCACCATCCATCCAGATGAAACTCATTCGGGGGAGGCCTGCATCTACGGATGCACGTCGGTTTCAAGCCTCCCACACCAACGAGGTAGAAGATGTGCTGTGGATTGTTATTACATATAACTTGTCAAAAATCCCCACAGGAAGGAAGTGGCTGCCAGTTGGTCCCAAAGGAGCGTTGGCTGCGTGTTTCATGTGTGAGGCACGGACTCGTGATGAGCACATGCTCACATACGAGGCGCCGTTCGCACACACGCGTCGCTCCCGCCCAAGCCATCATTAGTGACACAAACCCTCAGTGGCGGTGTTTAGACTACACCGAGCTCTCTTGATGCAATGTGTCCCCTACAACGGCGCACACTTTCATTTCCACCCCCCTCCCCGTACGGCTGCTCCTCCCTTTTGTTTCGAGTCATTTACACTGCAGTTTATGCACACACAACATGTAAGCCACGTTGTACCTCCATGCAAAGAGAATGTAATGTAGGTCATCAAACAGAGCCGAGTGGGAGAGTGCGCCTGTTTGCGGGCGGCGAGGCAGCCTCCAGAGTAAAAGGGACTGATGTGAACGGAGCGAGTGTAGAAAAACAACAGGGAGAAAAAAAAAAAAAAAACACAATGGAACAAACAAAAGCTTCTTCGACAAACTGTTAAAACGTCGAGTGCGTCTGTTTTTTGGGTGTTGTCACCGGTGGGTAAGAGGTACGGAAATACAGAAACACGGCTCCCTCTCCCTCATACCTAATGCGCTCCGGTGAATAGTTTATGCCGCGTACCTTCTATTCACCTCTGCCGTATACTTTCTGTCCCATTATCTCCCCCGACATGAGATTGCACTCAAGCCAGTGTTGGAATTTTTGATAACACGGATTGTGAAACTGAAAACACTGTTTTGAATTAATAAACAACACAGTCTGGAGCTTTTAGAGCGGAATCCACCCCTTTTTTTTTATTTCTCCCTGCTGCCTGCTGTATTATTAGTAATATTTCTTTTCATCCTCGGGGCCTGTTGTCCGGTACCATCTGAATAATATCAGAGAAAGCTCTCAGCTTCCAGGAATGGGGGGATCTGAGATGGGTGTTTCCTGTAACATGCTCTGGCAGGGCGCTGTGATTTGAGTAACCCTCCTGAATCTGCCACGCAAGTGACATCTGAAAAGACAGGCTACACTTAAACCACGGTGCCCCCCCCCTCCATTCTATCTGCTACCTTTGTCTGAAAGCCTGCAACATCCCCCTCATACACAGGTGCTGTGCTGTAAGTGTCTGAGTCACGCTGTGGACTAGATCGGGAGTGGAGTGGCTACACGGCATTCTCATCGGAGTGGGAAGTCTTTTAGACAGAAAAGCCTATTTGATGAAGCTCGTCCTTCTGCCGCAACAGCACACTTTCCCCGAACAAATACAGTAACTCAATCAGCCTTTCGTTTCCAACACATGTTTACCAGATTAAGAAAAAGGAGACCCCCCCCCCCTCTCGACCTCCTCTGTGAGAGATAATGTTCGCATTCCCATGGCAAACGCTCGGTCATGGTCAGTGGTTTCTTGCCAGACTATAAAACTCACAAATGCCGTGCGCTTATCCGAGATGTCAACAACAGGAACCCCTTACCATCTGATCCCGAACACAAATCTCACCTGAACCTTTTGAAACCACCTTTTCTATGAAGTCCTTGTCGATGTCTTCCTTTTATGCAAAATGTAAGAAGTGGTTTGATGTGGATGTGATACAGGAACACACACACACACACACACACACACATGGGAAGATGTGAACCTGGGGAACAACTATGGCCAGTGTTTGAAAACACCATCAAAGATCTGGTCTTGCCTTCATCCTTTGAGAATGATTACACTTACTGTATCTGCCGCTCAGGCTGATTCATGTTAGCAGCTTGTGAGACAGCCAAGGCACTTGGACGGAAAAAAGGACAGAAATTCATAGCGCAACGCTTGTCTTCTCATTTGCCTTGGCCAGGCTCTCGACAGCCTCAAAAAAAAAAAGCTAGTAAGCTCAGATTCTTTGAACCGTGTGATAAGGATCAGCTCAAGTCAGACAGACGCTATGCTAAGAAGAATCCATTTTTTTTGTTTTTACATAAGGGCTTTTCAAAGAAGTGCGACACCCGTAATTGAATATAGAGTACGCCGATCAAGTGATCAAAGCAGGGAGCTTGCAAAGTTAATGAAAATAAATAAAGCTAAAAAAAAAAGTGCATCTCTCTTTAGTGACAGAAGGGTTTAAAAGGATGCTGTTTTATCCTCAGTGCTGAGACCTGTCTTTTAATAAGGATCATAATGAGGGGTTTCCTTTAAAAAATAAGCCTGTGAACAGGACAGAATTTGATTAGGACAGCCGGCTCTGTTGCATGTGCATGTGTGTGGAATAGATCCATCCATTCCTGATGTGGCTCCCAGCAGTCGACAGCTCTGCCAACCGTTGTCATTTTCTGGCAGCCAGATTACTCTTGGGGTGGCATTTTCACAGTTGTCAAGTGAGGATTTAATGGCCAATTATCCTCAGATAAATATATCTCTTGCCGAGGAGAGGGAGCCGTCGTAGGAGTGGGAGACTATCGCTTCTAATTGTGGGCTAAAGAAAGAGGGGAAACATGTCTGGTCAAAGCCTCCGGAGACTGGCCGACTTCCTATATCCGCGCGCTGCTACTTCATCATCACGCGAGAAAGGCAGTCGGATCCCTCAAAATAAAATCCCCGGCGCTGTAAATCACGTCATAAAGTATACACACCGTCGTTAAACAGGGTGTCGCCATCCTCACTTTTAACCAGAGCTGTTCTGTCGATAGCTTCTTCTTTCTTCTTCTTCTTCTTCTCCTTCAGCCCCCCCCCCACTGGTGTTCATGACAGGGAAGTAAATCGCTCACTGAGGAGGCTGTTTAGAGGCCAGTCGGATGACTGAAACACAAGCATGATGGGATTATGGAATGAAAACACTGAAAACCAAAGCGCCTCGCTGCTGGGCTGCAGAGGTGACGTCAAGGAAAACACTCTAACACGTTACAGTGAGCCTCACGGTATTATTTATATAACATTACACTTTTTTTTCGCCAAGTCCTTTCAAATGTCATAATTTTTGGAATAAAAGACGCTGAAAGAGAGCATCAACAATTCATGTAGATTTGGACGTTCATAGATCTCTCACATTGTTATGATCCATTATTTACATGCTGTTCATTTAGCTGTCACAGCCCCGTGACAACAATCCAACACCTGCAACTCACTGAGATCATCAGTGTTGACTCCGATAGAGATTACTGCGATAGTGAAGCTTTGCTGGAGAAGGCAGCAGTGACTGAGACCGGCTGGTTTTCGGGGCTCGAGCGATATACAGACACGCGTCTCTGTGTTGCTGGCAGGTTAGCAGTGTGTAGATGTCAACGGGGATAGTGGCTAACAGGCTGAGCGGGGCCTGCGCCGACGTCACCTCAGGTTAATGACAGTGACAGTCTCAATCGCTGGGGTGGTGCGGAGGATTTAATGCTTCCCCTTTGGCACCAGGAAGTGCTGATAATGATGCCGGGTGGCATGGAGCGTGTCCCTTCTGACATCGGCAATGATTTAAAACTCCTGCAATGGTGAGCGGGTTCATATGGATACACACAGACACACACACACACACACACACACACACACACACACACACACACACACACACACACACACACACACACACACACACACACACACAATGACGCCTCACATAACCTGCCAGGTCTAACCAATGAGCTGTTTAAATGCAGTTAAACCACCACAAACAAATGCATGCTACAATTGGTTCAATGATAAATTGCTTGACTTATAATTACATGAAGCCAAACTATGTGAGAAATGGTTTTCTGTAGTAGCCTATTGCCAGTTAGCATGCTAGCTCTGACATGCTGCAGCATACCAACAGCGAAAATATTGAAGGTATGAACGGGAATTGCTCTTTTGGATGGATTTCAATAGCGGAGTAATTGGCTTTGTGACAGGAGTCCTTCATTTTTTTTTAGCATTTTGGGCTAACAAGCTACCTTGCTAACCAGCTCTTAGACACGACGATGTGCAATGACCTGTGCTATGCCAGAGTCTAAGCGTGTCACACCGGCAGTCAGACATATTTTATGCATATAGCTCATTATTTCAGATTGTAACATGCAATCCGGTTGTGTTTTTAAAAAAAGTCAAATTACAATTCATCATTAGGCTGCCACAATGCACATCAATAAACTGTGAACATTATTATAAGCTACTTTTTCCTGTCAATTATTGAACATTTTCTTCGCCATATATTTGCCTACCGCTAATATTAGCTTAGCGCTACTAATGTACGTCGGTTTATAAAGGAGGATATTTTGTACTCTCCGAGGTATATTGGCTTCGTGGAAACACCCATGAGTGGATGTGCTGTAGTTTTGTCATCTAACCGACTGTATCCTGATGTTGACACGTTTGCTAAAAGTTATTTGAAAATGCGTGATATAGGCCTACCTGATACCTGATATAAAGTAACCTTGCATCAAAATTAAACTAAACATCTCTTCTCCCCGTTACTACATTGTTCCTGGTCACAGTCACTGAGTTGAGGCTTTGCCCGGCGTTTCCGTGCTCCGCTCCTCTTCGTCTCCTGCCTCCACTCTTTATATTTACATTATCACCATTGACACTGTAATGATCGGTGTGATTATGCATGCGGACGGGGCTGTGAACGGGGTGTGTTGACACGGTGTTGACAGGCTGCCGCGGTCACATCTCTCCCACTGTCTCAGGTGGGAGCTCTGGTTATGCGCAGCCTTCATTTAGATTCGATTACAGTGATGCACGCCGTATGGGTGTCACTTCTCTTCCGCTTCACAATTTAGGGAGAGAGGATGGGCAGTAATTGCGCTACCTGGGTGCAGAAGCCCTGGTGGCAAATCAAGCAGCGGGTGCCACAGTGGCACATCGTCTGGCTGCCTTTTTCTCCCGGCTCATTTATTTTGCCTCCAGTTGTCAACGCGGGAATATCACTGTGTGCAAATTAGCCAGCCGGGCCTTGAAGGAGCCACATCGCCTCTTCCCGCCCACCCCACCCGAGTGACGCCTGTTATGTCCAATTACACACCCGGTAGCTGTGATTAGCATGTATAACTAGCAACACCAGCACCCATGCACTTGCACACGTAGAGAACACACAAATAAACGAACACAGATATGTGCAGAACGATGTCTCCTCTGGGGTTTTCATCTCCTTCTTTAAGCGTCCTAGGGGCCCTCATTCTGGAGCACAATGAGGGATGAGGGAAGCTATCGGCTAATAAGTGACAAGCCATATATATAAACACAATGTATATATTTTGTCACATCTAAGGCGCATCATCTCTCCTTAAAGGCAATGCAGTTCAGCATAGATATCACACTTACAAACAATACTAATATGTGACACATGCCACTATGACACATATTCCCAAAGTAAAAGAATCTGCGGGGAACAGAAGATCACAGTTTTCTTCTCTAGTCAACAGAATGAATTCTCCCCTCACCAGCTCCAAAGCCTTTGGGTATTGCATATTGCAAATAGCCTACAGCGGCGCGGTTATGTGGAACAGAATATAAAAAAAACACACACACACTGGTTTTGCCTGGTTAAAAATGAAATGTCAGATCTGTAGCGTTTACTGTCGTACAGTTGTTGTTATTTTAAGTCTGTGGATATTTGTGGCGCGTCTCTCGACATGGTCCCGACCCCAAAGAAGCAGCATTACTCAGGCTCTGGCCACATGTGAGCCGCACATTACGGCGAGCTACGCTGGCCTCTGACCACCCCCGCTCTTAAACTGCAGCGAAAACAAAAGGAGACAGAGAGTTCAAAGTGGTGTCTGTTTTGTGTGTAGTCATGGTGGCCTGCCTCTGGATGCTTTCATCATATCTCCCAGTGATGCCACGGTGCCCAGAGGGGGCGATGTCACGGCGAGGTCAATGTCAAATATGAAAGCGGGGAGACGAGGGCTGCCAAGGACGTGTGGGGAGAAAATAATTTAACCAGAAGTGCGCTGTGATGGGGAGGCAAGGAGGTACCATGTGGCACATTCGCTTACACGCGGCTTCGCATCGGAGGCCTATACGGCGAAGCCATCCTACGCCTCCAGGCCCGGGGATGAAGATCGTAAACCACATGCTTCCGTTTATGTCTCAGTCACTCTTTGTCTCCTTTTCTCAGTCTATCTGGAACGTAGTCAAATGGACAAAGTGCTCGGCGAACAAAGGGAGAGCGCCGGTATCCTCGGCGGCGGCGCTCGCTGCTCCTAGCAGCTGCGGAAATGTCAAACAGGGCTGAGATGAGAGAAGTGTCGCTAGTGGAATGAAAACTGCTGACACCTCATTTCCTTTCTTTCCGCCGGTTCTGAAGCTACTTTTGTCACAGAACGTCTTATATATGTATACGTCCTATCTCTCGTCACTCGGCGCTTTTCAACCCCAACATCTAACCGTAGGAAACACAACACGTGCTATCACGCAAACTGCTCCTTGTGAGCCATTTGTTCCGCCGTGGCATGCGTGCTCTTTGTTTGAACCTGCGGCGTCTGTTTCTTCCCCCCAAATCGACTTTTTTTTTTTTTTTAGTGGGAGTACAGAGGGAGATGCTGTTATCCAGACTGGCTGAAGGTTGTTCTGTAAGGAGTGTGTTGTGATTGCTGTCTCTACTATCACAATCCAACCCCCCCCCCCCCCCCCCACAACCCAAACGTAAATCTCATGTTTTAAAGATTCTTTTAATGGGAATCAAAGTCTAAATATTTCAATACAGCTATTTTATTATTCAGTAGACTCACAGGCGTTTCTAGCCATCTGACTGCGAGAAATCCTTGTGCCTCGCGTCTTAGCGGTGCAGGTACATGGCTTCAGCCGGCAATATTACAAGGATTAGCATGGCATATGAAATATTTAGTGGATTTCTTTTTTCCCCTCCCTCTAAAAACCTAATAAATCAAATGACTGCCAAATGTCATTAAAGTGATGGTCTTTGACTGGGTACGAGAGAGTCCCTTTTCATATTCAAATTTGGGGTGGGAGGAATGAAAGAGCGGAAAGGTTACTTGGTTTAGCTTGACAACCCCCAGTGCCCCCCGACGGCGGTGGGTGAAGACTCTGGGAAGGGCAGATGGAAGGAGGAAGAAGGAGTTGTGGCGACGCCGTGACAGAGAAGGTATTGTGTGACATGCCAACCCGGGCGTCCTCGTGGCACTGGTGTCCTGTTGGCGCAGGCAGGGCGTCTGGCCTGCTGTTTTGATTAGTCAAAGATGTTTTTTCCTTTTCTTTCTCTCTCTCTCTCTTTTCTTTTTCTTTTTTTCCGGGGGGCCGAGGTGTCACCTCACAGCGGATCACAGGCAGGGGCATAGTGGGACAACCAGCTGTCTCTGTCACCAACTGTCACCAGCATTGTCTCTCCTCCCTCACTGGCTGAACAGATGACGGACATTTGAATGGCAGCCACCATTCTGCCCCCCCAACACCGCCACCATACAGAGGAACCATCGATATTCATCCCCTCGCCCACCTCCGGCCTCCCTCTCTGTGTTTTCGAGTCATTCATATGTAAACGCAGAGATAAAACATATGGTGCTAATTTGCAACAAATCAACGGTGACCCAGGCCGACTTTCTACTCCGGATATTCATAGTGACAAGTTACTAGACGCCCAGCACCTGTCTGTGTTTGAAGCCTTGCCTTATTCATTACCAAAGTGTACTGGCAAAGAGTGGCAACAAAGGCACAGCAGGCCTGTAATTTGCATTCTTCATACAAGGTGACATAATGATGTAAATTATCAAAAAAAAACTGATTTTGTGTAAGACGCCGGGGTTGTTGTAATGCCATTGGCGTTGGTCTCACGAGACTATTTGAGAAGGAAAAATTATAATAGATACACAAGGCACTGTTTGTTACCTTAACTCCAAAGGGAAATCAGCTTCAAAATCATCTGCATGTGAACTCCTTGAATGGCAGCTGTCCTCATGTCGACACCTCGTCAGAAATGACAACACTGATCTGAGAGGGGTACAATAAGCCAAACAAACTTTGATTTCACTTCACTTACATCATTAGAACCACTCATAAGGTCACAGCGTAAGGAGTCAGATGAGGAACGTCATGAAAAACAAACGCTGGATTAAAAGGAAAACCACGCCGACAAAGTTAATATCCATTATATATCAAATTGATAATGTTAATTTTGAATAAGTCAGTGGTGTGAAATATTCATGTGGAGCTGTCCAAAGTTTTTTTTTTGTATTCTTTTTTTCTCTCCTCCTTCTTCTTTTCTTCCAGATGACTTGACTTTCTTCTCCATTAATTATCATGCCCAGGAGGTTTTACAGGGAAAGGAGCAGCCATCAGGCTGAATCATCTTGACAAGGCGGCATGGCCCAATTACACCAGTGCTCCGCCGGGCTTTGATGTGGCGGAAAAGCAGAGAGATAGGGGCAAATTGCACAGCCATATTATGGTAATGATCTGATTTAATCCTGCCACTAAACTTTATGTAGCTTGTTTAAAGAAGATGCTAACGCTAATTACAGAGGTGCACAGAGGTGCTGGGTGGGATCCGGCAGAGAGAGGGGCTGAGCCGAGGGGGCCTGTGGCGGAGCCGCCGCCGTGGCTGCTGGGAGTTTCGAGTCTACAAAGTGCAGCTCATAAATGTTGTAAATGAAAATGAGACAAAGTGGACTTATTTCCGTTTAATTATACATCCGGCGTAGGTGAAAAGGGCAGGGGTGCAGCAGGGCACGCGCTCGAGCTCCAAACCTGTTGGGCTAGCGTTAATTAACACATCGGAGGACGGAAGTTGAAGCAGGTCTGAGAGAACGGGAAGAGACTGAGACGGGAGGAAAAAAGGGAGAAGCGGGGGAGGGGGGGTTAGAGAGGGGTGTTACAAGGAACACACGATAATATCAGCCTGTAATTAACTTGTCACTTCAATTACAGCCCCTCAGATTGGAATTGTCTTGGGTTATGGCGCTGGGCCCTGTCTGTATGGTTAATTAGTCTGACGAGTAGCCGCCATGCTCTCCTCTCCGCATTCCGCGCCATCACGCCTGCAGCAACTTCGGGGTTTATTGTTCCTGATGATTGACTAGCATGCAGCGGGGATTGGATCAAACTCCGGAGGAGGAGCGCGACCGATCAGCTGTCAGAGGTAGAACCGAGGAGACAGACGGGGCGGCGGCACCGCCGACGACCGGTGGAAGGACCTAAAAGCTTTGTGTTTAAAGCGTTAACGGATCAATCGTTTCGCAGCTTTGACTTCGTTAAGGCGAGCTCACCTCGCCGTGAACCCACCTGTGGACCATCTCCAACTGTTAGAATGTTATAATAAGAAACAAAAGCATAGGGACCACGAAAAAAGGAAGTACACAGCAAAACATATGAATTCACATAGGAGTGTGTTTTTCTCGTTTGTTGGACCACAAGCCGTTAGTGCACGGGGAGATATGAAAGGGAATATAAATATCACAATGACAAATTGCAGACTAGAGAGCAGTCACAAAGCTGCCTTGTCGGAGCAGACGTATCTTTGATACTGTTTGTTACATTCATAAAGAAAACTGTGTATATATCAATAGGCAGAAAAAAAGTAGCCACGATTATCTGTTTGCATTATGCTCAGGAGAAGATCAAAGATATTTAGCATTGTTAGATAGGTTTTTAAACTTTTTTTAAATGCAAGTGAAGTGCTATAAATATAGATTAGAGGGATGGTTGTTGTATACTTGCAATGGTTTGTCCTCCGTGTTACCTCTCTCCGCAAACATGAGGACACCTCCTGGGACGCCGAGGGCCTCTTTGTAAGGATTCATCACTTACACAGGCAGTCTTGTGTGCTATCACAGCTCTTGGTGTAACTCTTTGAAATCTCACTGTTCGGCAGAGCCCACACTTGTGAAGGGCCTGTGAAGATGTGTCGAACATTTTGACACAGGTATAATCCGCACCGGGCCAGAGCGGATCGCTGCGTCTCCTCCGAGGCTCGGAGGAAACTTGGACAGTTCTCGCTCCATCATTTGCTGTAGTATCTGATGGTGCGATCATGGTCTATGGATTTATTTCAAGAAACAAATGTATACAAATGAATTAATTGTTAAAATATTCAAATGGTATTCAGCATTTCTTAATATTGCTGCAACAATTTATCAGAATAACATGGAGAACACACATTTTCAACCTGTCTCTGTCAATTCATGAGCATCTGCACTTCGCACTGTTGAGTATTTAACAGCTGGACTCACAGCGCTCCCTGCTTGATAGTCTACTCCAGTAAAACACCACATTCTTTTACACTACCATATTGGATGGAGTGTTTGAAGTGAGGAAGTTGCTGTTGGCCTTCTCTATCTCTTTCTGTCCACTACTGTCTTGTTGTTGCAGACATGGCAAGACGATTTAAACTCACAGAAATCTATTGCTGTGGTGCAACAGCACTAACCAGCATCATCACAGTTATTTAAAATGTTTTGAAAATGTTGTATATATATAGTTTATATTAATCTATTTCTTTCAGAATGTGCCAAGACAAGTGGGGGTATCTCGTGCTGATGAAACGAGACTAAAAGTGTACAGCCATGCTAGCTCCAAACTTAGAGGCTGGAACAGTGGCGTTTTGAGGTAAATGCCATCAGCATGGCAACATGCTCATAGTGACATTCTTACATGCTAATTTGGTACTGAAGCAACCTGCTCAAATAGAACAAGACTATGTGAAAGCTAGTATATGGCTATGTGTGTGGTCAATGTGCTTAGTTGAAGATAAGCTAAACTTCTCAACCTCAACGATTATTTTGTTAAACACCACACTAAATAAAATCCATCTCTCTCAACTCGTCTCAACAACCTGCAGCCTGTCAGTCAGTCACCATGACACTTATCACAGTAAACAGCCCAGTTATCTCCAACAACAACGGTTCCACCAGGCCAATTAATCACATAAACAGGTTGATGAAGGTTGTGATGCTTCATTTAGAGTTCTGCTGTCTATTAAGGGTGAAGTTCGATTGTGTAGACGCTGGCTGCAGGCATGCTAACGCTAGCTACGGCTGCTGTGCTAATGCTAGCTACAGCTGTGGGGGATTTAGCTTTCAGGTTCTGTTAAACGGTGCACTCTTGTAGATCCCCGTTTTCTGTTTGTCCTAGACATGTTGACTTCTCCAGTTTTACATTTGGTATTACAAACACTGCAGCGAGTGAAGTAGAGTCTTGAATGCAAGTGTTTCTGGTCGCTCTTATTACCTTAGACAACTAATAGCTTCATGACCAACGCCCCTTGGTCAGCTGACCAAAGGTGACCATGACCTACTGCACAAGACTTTGTGGTGGCAATCAATTAAAACTCTTAACACCATGGAAACAATGTAAATTGAAAGTCAATACATGGCTAATAAGGGAAAGTCAGAGGCTCATCAAAGCCAAAGGATGGATTCATCCTCTGGGGAACATGAATGTCAGCCCAGAACGTCACAGCAATCAGTTGTTGAAATATTTATGTTTCTGGACCAAAATGGTTGGCCAACAAATGACCAATAGACATTTTTATCCTCGGAGCCACACTGCTAGCTTGGCTTACAACAAGGGGACTTCAACTATATATGTGCTTAAGTGATGGTAGCAATACCCAAATGACCATTTAACCATAATCCTTAAATCCAATCCAAACAGCAGACACATGGTTATGCATTTCACCATACTTCATCAACTAGGAATCACAGCGAAGATTTAGAGGTTGATAGATTGGAGTCATTGTGGGATTGCCAGTGATATAAAAGAAATTGCTGTTACACCCTTGAACAAAAATAATGTTTTCTTGTGAGCATCTGCCATTGGAATATGTCATCCATTTGAGGTTACGCTATCCCGGTCACTGAAGAAGTCTTGGCGATGAGGGGGCACGGGTAGTGGTTGCGCAAAGCCATGATGAGGCTTCCTCTCCGCCTTGTTCTCCTACATGTATCCGTCAGTCTGTGGCCTTCAGAACTCAAGCCCAGAAAACCCCTCAGGGGCTCGTTTTGCCTGACATTGTCATTACTGGACAACATTCAAATGTTGTGGTTTACAAGATTGACAACAAAAAGAAGTTGTGTTTCTTTTTCTCATTTCAGTGAGGCAGCGTGATTGTGCACATGTTTACTTGAAAAGAGAAATGATCCTTGGAAAGAAAATGGCTGACCTATCAATCAAATGTGGAAATAGCGAGTAAATGCAAAAAAAAGAAGAAGAAGCGAGTTGATTAGACTCAAACCATAGAGAGGATTTATTATTCTTCCTCCCGCCATTGCACACTCTCTGCGTCTGGTTCCATGCGTTTTCTCTTTTTTTAAAAGGATTTTTATTGTTCAGTTTTTGGGGAGAAAGTGATAATTGTCAGACTGGTCTGGTTCTGATATAGTAGCTGTCAGCTGTATGGAGTCCAGCTCACCAGCAATGACAGCAGCAATGGAGAATGCACACCCCATGAATACCCTGGCATGCGAAAACCTCTGTAGCAAGAGGGCCACATTCAAATGAGCTCTGTTATCTAGTTCCTCCATGGTGGCTTGCCAATGGCTGGACTGCTAGCATGGCTGCTATCCAATAGCAACAACCCTTTGATCACTAAGAACCAATACTAAAGCGCCATTATGAGGCTGACTGAAGCTTGCGCTGTTCTTTTTCCATCTTGCAACTTGTTTACAAGTTATTAAGGAGCCTACTCCCCTCTTTGTAGCCATCACTCTGTGTAATTGTCATTGACAGCTCAGTTTGGCCCTCGACACTCGGGACATGCCTACAAAATACGACAAAAGACAAGGCTTTGGAAAATTCTGCATCTGCAGGGGAATTTGGGTTAAAAGGCAGAAATTAGCCTGACAATTACTTTGTGACGGTGCTGTTAAGTCCATGCAAAAAAAAGCAAAAAAAAAAACACAAGGTATTGAACTGATTAAAGTGTTACCCTTTTTTCTACTCCCTGGGAGGATCAAACATAGAAGTTCAGCCAGCTTCTTTTAGTGCTGCCATAAAAGTGTCCCTTCCCTCGCAGACATGATGTGAGAGCTCGAGAAGTTCAATCCCTCATATTGTTTGAAGATTACAGTATCTTTATGGGCATGTAGCGAGTGTGCATGTGCAGTAACAGAGCCGTGGCGTTCACATTAAAACCATCAAATGGCATTCGAACGTGCCTCCTGTGGATTTTTGGTCCAACACATTCCATGTTGGTACTGTTTAAATTACTTTCATGCATTGTTTCCACATGAGGATAGTATATACATAGGCTACAGTACAAGATCAGTTAAAGAACAAACGGGTATTCTAGTCTCGTCCAAAGTCCAGTCTATTCTTGGTGCTTTCTCGTTTAATGGGGTAATGTGTGCCTATCGAAAAAGTTATCCTCAAGAGAGTAAAAATACAATCATAAAGTTGTCACAGTTCACAAACTGTGCAGGGCTGCTTTATGAGATGACGCCACAAATACCAGATCTGTCTGTTATTGCAAGTGACATTGTCATTATGCACTGACACAGCATCCCTGCTCCAGTGGGGCATAAAAATGTCCTACTAAATCGGCAACATAAACACGCTGATAAATTACATTTATATGCCATCAAGCTGCGACATTTGCTGACACCAAAAATGTTTCTCCAGATCTGCCGAGGCGATGGTTCTCATTATCCAGCTGAGGAGTGAGCAGCGCTGGGGTTGTTAATGAAAAATACACAGACAGTGACCTTTGTAAAGTCTCCCTGCAAATGACAGAGCTAACAAACTCCAGTCGGCGGCGCGGTGGAAACTGGGAAAACGAAGAGGGCCGCTCTGAAGCTTTGGGTTGTCGCGTCGGACGGACTCTGACAAGGTCAGAAAGGTCAGAGTGGTCGCTAACTCCTGTCCCTGCCCGAGAAATCACAGCTGCAGAGGGAGGGAAACCTCAGGACCCGATGCTGTGCCCAGGCACCGGGGGAGTTGGAACAAGTCGAAAGACGCTTCGACTCCATAAAGAGCGTAGAGGAATTTCTATAATAGCTAATGTCTTAATTAGCCCATAAGAAATAATAGAGCCCAGGACTGAAACGCAGCCCGCCAAATCATGACAAAATGGCGGTAACGGTTCACTTGGATTCCTAAAAAACATGCAACTCATTAAGCACCGGGGTAACAGGCTAATTTCCTATTTTTCAGACAATGTTTATGGGGCAAAATCAAATGCAATGTTTTTATTAAACATAGGTGTGTCCAGCAGACAGCACATAAAAATTATATTTTGTTTCCTTTTATGTATCCAGATATGCAAGCTAGTATTCTTGTGGTATTATTGTACAACTGTAAAGGCGCATTGAAAAACAATTAGAGGATTTACTGCCAAGTATCAAATTAAACCGCCTGTGACCTCTGGGTTCACTCACATTTTCATAAATCCTTACTCGGACTGATTTATTGAAAGACTCTTAAGACGGGTTACCAGACGAACTGTGAATTCGCTGAGTTGATGATGGCACCATGTTTTTTCTTTTTTTTTTACGCCACAGCCTAATTTGGATCCTTTGGAGCTTAGCTGATCACTGCTGATGAAAGGGGTCAACGCAATGACAGTTGCTAGGAGATGCAATCAGCCCTGGGACCATTAATGCCGGGGTAATCATCCTTTATAGGGGGACCGCTTTATAAAAAGATGTACACAGCGATACTAACAGACTGTGCAAAAGGATTATTGTGAACGCAATCAACTTCAACAAGTCATGGGCGGAGCTCACCGTATCAGGACATAGTATCCCGTGTAATGTTCGACATTTACTTTCAAATCGCCTTTGTATTGTCAAACCGATCCATCTGGAATTTTCAAACACGCTCTCAAAAATGATTTTCAGACCCGGGCCGCGCGGCGATGCCTCCTCAGAAGTTTTTTTGGGGGGAAATGTTTCAGCACTTTGTTGAGTTGTTCTTTGCTCCATGGCAGGTGCCCTTTCTCACGCTCTCACCGAGACCATATGGGCCCGTCCAGCCTCGAGTCTCAGCCCCGCACTGAGCCCACCGCCTGCCAAAGCCCTGTCACACCTGAGTACAGAAGATCAAAGTACCCCGCCGTGTACAACCACACAGCTGCCGCACGTGCCAAAACTTCCCTCCTCTGCTCTACTTCCTTTGCTTTTCAGCACATGTGTTTCCAAGGTTGACCACTAATCCTCCATTTATGTGCATTATCGGGTCTCCAGAACTCGCTGGAGTGACAGCTCTGGAAACTCTCAGCCGTGTCGTCGTGTCTTTGGCTTTGTTATCCCCCCCTCCCCTTTGGTTTGTTCAACTGTAAGTCTCTTTGTCTGTTTGTTTGTTTGTTTGTTTGTTTGTTACTCCCCTAACTTTGTGGAAAGCCACATTGAGAGAAAAGGAACATGAGGCGAAGGCTTGTACAATTCTCCCCTCGGCCAAACCGTAACCAGCGAGGCATAATTGTCGTTGGGGTTTCCACTTGTAAAACAATGGCTTTGGTCAGCTTTGGAGGCAACTTTTCTTTTTCCAGCCAGCTTGAGGAGAGAGCAGTGTTTTCTGCTCAGCGTCGAGTTAAAGATCCAAAGTGAGACTGTCATTAGAGAATTCCAGCAGGACTGCTAACGAAGCAAAACTCTGACTCAAAACAGGAGAAACCTCTGGAGCGAATAAATAAAATTCAAGCTACAACCATGTATCCGAACAATAAACAAACAAACAAATTAAAAATGTCGCCCACGTAATTAAACAGCCAGAGAAAGCTATTGATTATCACTTGGCTTCGCAGAGTTTTTTAAAATTGTGTCTACCACTTAACGGAGCAGACGTTGGCCCGAAGAGGGACAACTTGAGATTGAGTTTGTGCCTTCGCTGCACAGACGTCGTCTGGCAGGCAGAGTTTAAATGATCTTATTGACTTCTGCAGATGCACTCAATCAAAGTTCGCTTTTTCTGTAACAAAGGCTTGATTTGGAAAAAAATCACCAGGGGTCCCTTTAATGCTCTAAACCACATTTATTTCCACTGAAAAATCCATCTTTGTCCTTTTACATCATGTGAAACGGAGATTTATAAACAATTTTCATGAATGTAATGCCCAAAATAAGACTAAGTGTGTATGCAGTATGTGATTATACTGAATTATGAATATTGTTTGGTGTATGAAATAGTGATGTGGATGTACTGTATGGAATAGAGTATTATCTGTTGCAGCTTTTCTTTTTCCACAGCCCTTTCCAGTAAAGAATGTAAGCAGGAAGTGGGTGGATTATACAAACCTTAGAATATGTGTATACATGTAAGTGAGTGTGCAATTTAGTATTTCACTTTCAGAAATCTGGAGAATTCCTACAGTAGTATGGTTCAAGGTCCCACATTTCCCATAATGCAACACAAAGTATCTCTTCTACCTCCTTCGTACCAAATTCTTTCAAACCCCAAACATTGCAGGTTTTCTGTTCATAACTGGCTCTTTTGTTATCACTGTTCCCAGCCCCAATCTGACATTTGTACCTAATGATGTCATCTGGGTTATTTTCCAAAACTTTATTTAATTATACAACAATTTTACAGGCCGAGAAGTACGCCACAACTTCTGATGGATGAACTGGACTAACTGGACCGCCTACTGTCAGAGGTCAATGTCCGGCTGATGTATGAAACGTGTCTTTAAAACCTGCTCCAAACAACAATATCAACATTTGTATCCTCAGTCTGTGCTCTGACGAAGGACAGATGCTGATCAGTTTCATGATACGCAAGTTCTTTTGTTTTATAGGAAGAAAAGTTGCTCAGATGTTTGGAAGAAATAAAGTATAAAATAAAACAGAGAAATTCTGCAATCAGACTGATAATTTACTAATCCTCCCATGTAAAACCTGGAAACCATGACAGAGCTCACTCACTCTGCGCCCAATATTTGTATCAGATGCAGATGTATGCTTCCAATGAACTATAATTCGATGAAAAAAAATTGCTTGCTCGCATTACTGATATCCACTGTACCATTACCGAGACGCAAGCAAGGCCACGCTTTTATTTTACGATGCAGATGTTTATCAGAAATGAGTCACCGCTCCTTGGCACTAAAAAGCTGCACTGTGATGTACCGGCGTTGTTGTCTGACTGCCAGATGCAGCGGTCTCAATTTAATGTTTTCATGACAACTGTTAAAACCTCTGCGAAGCCACAGCGTTAGCATATCCCCGAGGTCAGATACGAACCACCGTTCCAGCGTTTTTACGAAGAGTCGCGTTCAAGATGTTGCCGTTTCCTCTCCGAGATGAAATATCTGGTATTTGAACGAAATGTGCTCTTCCTGCGTCTCTGCGCGGGAGGGATGGATGTCTCAGGGAATGACTGATGACAAAGAAAGCATCGTTTTCAAAGATATGACATGTTTAATTCCTTGCTTTCTTATGTAATAGATCCCAGGTTAAGAGTGTGTATTTCCCACTGATTTACAACTTATCACTTCGAGACTTCAAAGTATTTCTTCAACACTTCTTTGCAAAAATAAGTGAAGACCAGCATGGTTACTTTTCCCAGCCATTATTGGCAGCTAATTCATATGATGTGCGATAAATCTGCAGAGCGAAGGGATTCCAGAGAGCATATAAATTCACATACCACAAACCTGGCTGACAGAAAAGGGCTTTATGAAATTGTTTAGGAAGACACATTGATTCTGGAGTTTGACGCTGCCTGACAAGAGCGGCAACGAAGGAAATTGGATACGAGCCATGTTTCTATACAGTGTCTTAATGAAGCAGTCTTGACCCAAACGCGGAGGAATGTAACAAAAATGACAAATTGCCTCTCATTCAGTACATTTAAAGACACACAATAAAGTATTTTAATATTGTATCTTAATTGCTATAAAATGGAAAGGGGGGTATTTGAAGTCAGCTTTTATGGGGGATTATGGGATTTTATATAAACAATGTTCACATACGTTTGGAAAATTCAAACCACAAACAGTTCTTGGAAAAACAGGGCGTGTGCCACCATGGGAAAAGTTGAAAAACAACACTTTTGTAAATGTGAAGAGCAATCAATACGTTTTTTGCAAGCTAACAGAAATTACAAATAAATGTAATGAATTAAAAATAAATAAAAGGGCTATACTAGCAGACTGGAACTACTTCCTTCAAAAACACGTGTCTTGTGTTTCTGGAATATGCGGCTTGTGGACTGAGCTGCGACGGCGTTGGATGTGATGCACCAACAGGAACACTTGGGTTTTCGGGGTCGTTTGGGGAGCAGCGACAACACGCCACTCACCAAATCATCTCTCGGCTCTCTAATGTAAAAATTAACCATCCCCCTTTACGCCGACCACAGCGGATTTGAGAGTGGCTGCGCTACACGGCCGTGCCATGCTCGCTTCATAATTCAATAAGGATCGTTTTCACTGCGGAGCGCACTGGATTCAGAGGAGGGAAACCTATAGAAGCAACGCCACGCAGAACCAAGTGCAAATGCTGACGCGGGCCCCCGAAAAAGGTTTGGATTTGAGTTGTCATGCACTCCGTGTTGGACTGGGGTTGAGAGCGTTTGGTCCTTCGCCTAATGTTTTCGTGTTGGCACTCGCCTTCTCACCCGAATGGGTGCCAGATGTCCTTTTTTCTTCCTTTTTCCCTGAGCCGAAAACCTGAAGCACGGGGACGCTGCTCCGAAAAAACCACCGTCAATGTACACGCAAACTGGCACCATTTAATGAGTCACACAATTGCTTCAAAGTGAAATTACATCCATTTAAACCTGTCTTACACGTCACCCAAAAAGAGGCGCAGGAAAAAAAAAGTGTCTACCTTCAATTTATGGCCAAACGAAAAACCGCAAAGACAAAAGTGGGACATGTGCAAGTTATTATGGATACACTCCGTTCTCGGTGATGAGAGCAGCATGTATAAAACGGGGAAGGGGAGGGGAGGGGTGGCATAATCTCTGCCCGGCATATTTGTATGATACCAGACTTTGAAATGGAAAAATCAAAGGGAAGCTTTTTTAGAACAAAATGTGAACTTTCTTGCTGTCTCTTCATGACCGGGCATTTGTATATAATCATCATTTCAGCTGTTGGTTTCAGGCCATCAAAGGCTCTGTGCTCGATTACTATATCACAGGTGATCACAGGGAAAAGCTGGGAGACGTGCTCCAGCGCATGAAAGCGGTCTCGGAAAAAAAAAGAGTTGAGTCCGAGCTGCTGACAGAGTACAAAGAGGGCAGATTGTTTTGGCATGTAAAGCCTGTGCTCACATATATGTGAATATAGGGCAATAAAGCCTTAATACAACACTTGGGAGTTATGGAAAAAGTCGGTGTAAGGCCTAAAGTTAGAGGCGGAGGGCCGCCGTGTCCTGACAGCTGTCCACAGCTGTGTGGGTGGCTGAAACGGTGGCGACAGTATACCCACGCTGACATAGGATTTATCCGGCATGCTCCTCGGGGCCAGGACACGGAAATATACGGCCAAATATACGGCCGTGGTACCGTCAATAGCCAACAGGCTTGGGCGTGTGTTGCAGTGGCGGACCTTGTAGTCGGTGTCAAAGACATTTCCCAGAGGCAGACAACATGCTAAGTGAATTTCTATTATTACCAACAGCAATAGTTAACATATGAGAACACCAGCTGGTATAAGGAACCCAATAAAAGTGATTTAAAAAGCACCAAAAATAAAACAACCAAAAGGTGACACAGATGGAGGAGTGCCATAGTCACCATTTAATTCTGGTTCTTCCAAACGAAGTCCAACAAACTGAAGCCAAACAAGGCAGTGGAAACTGATGCAACGGTGTCTTTTACTAAATGACATTCTCATACAACTCAACTGTATTCTCAAAATATATTTTTCTCTCAAAACATATTACGGTCTCAGTTTTAAAATGTTATAAATATATAAATACAACAAAATTACTTGGTTAAGTTAAAGGAACCAGTTAACATGGTTTTATGTAAAATAAGTGTGTTTGTTATGTTTGTCAAGTTATGGACATAAATTAAAATAACTTAACATTAGCTTTTGGTGTCACACAGGACACGATCAGCAGTCTCCTGAGTGAGAGTCCTGTGTTAACCCATCCCTTCACTGTCGCAGACGTCTGCGGACTATGATTAGAAACATACATGTGATACCTCAAAAACAAATGGAATCTGGGAGAAAATATGTTCCCCTTGACACATAATTGACAATGCAGTTTCCTTGTATGGAAACCTAATTGTTTTTAGGAGACCCGGCTGGACAATGTGGCTCCTTTTTTTTTTGGACAAAAAGACATCTAATAAATGTGCTGCTACGCTTTTGATGTGTGGTGTGATTCCCACCGCGTTCTTGCGTCGAGCAGCTGGGCAAATGACTCGACTCGAAAAAGGGCTGTGTAGCTGGTGCTTAATTCCTTCCATCCCGCTGGCCCGGTAGTGCGGCCTCCGTCGTCCCGGAGAAGAAGAGAAAAGAGCTTGCAAGGAAGTAACACCTGGTTCCCCGGAGCCCCGTTTAGAGGCCCCCGAACGGGATAGCACATGCATTGCCACTCCGAGTGGGCGCTCGGCTTTGCTGCAAGATTACGAAGTCTGTTTCCAGAACAACAGCTGAGCAGATGATCTGAGGCGAGAGGCACTCGGCAATGACATGTCAGCTTGGAGGTGAGAGGGAAGTGGTGGCGTGTCTCTCTCTCTGTGTGTGTGAGTGAGTGAAAAGAATGCGTTTTAATTGTGTGTCGCGGTGAAACCAGGTAACCCGTCACTGATAAATCTCCATGTATTACACGTGCTTTACAGACAGCCCATCTCTCTCTGGCTGTCGCTGTAAAACTATCAGCCGCAAAAGAAGAACAGAGTCGAGCCAACACGTTCTCCCAAACACACGCGTATGACATGCAAGTCAAAATATTTGATCACGAAGGTTGTACCATCGCACACACACACGCGAGCAGCAACGGACTTGGCGCATCAACTTCACAGGCCGTGTTCCTCTCCCACTACGTTTAAAGTGGAACCACACAGGGTTGTGGCCCCCGTCTGCACATCTGGAGGCCCTGCTGCAAAAGGCCGCAGTACCCCCCCCCCCCCCCTCCTCCTCCTCCTGCGCAGTCTTCATCATCCTCAACCCCCATTATAAATCCCATCTCGCTGTGTCCGTAATTATTCCACACATGCTTATGCAACAAAGCAGTAGCCAAGCCAAATGACAAACAGACCCGAGCTATAAATTAAGACTTATTTCTTACTTTAATGGCTTGCACCCTCATAATGTTTGCCACTAATTCTGTGCTGCAAAAAAAAAATAAAAAGTGGCAACAGTGCACTTTTTTTCTTCCCGGTGCATCGCTATTATTAACACTGCGTAACTAAGCAACGGAGCAAATATGGCGTGTGTTGAGATGGGAAAAAAACAAAAAACACAAGTTGCCCCCTTTGGTAAATCATTTTGTTTGCGAGGGGATTAAATGATCCGACGGCTGTAAAGAAGCACTTACCCGTGCAGTATTGTTATAATTAGTGTTGTGAATCTTCACACACAAAATAACAAAAATCAGGCTTCTCGCTGGAGACCGGCATTTTAGAAAAACCAGCCAACAGAGAAAAACATTTTCTCTGGGTAAGTGGCACGATAAATCCATATCAGGTGTCAAGCACTTTCTCAATTCTGTTCAATTACAGAGCACCGCATAAATCCTCCAAATCTCCCCGTTGTACCGGTGCGGTTCGTGTCATTTCCCGGTCGAGCGAGCCTTTTTCTGACCCTCCTCTCGAGGAGGAAATCTATCAGACCAATCTGCGCTGGTTTACCTCTTTATTACAAGGGCCTGACATCTGAGGGAGTCGAGTGAATGGGACAGGGAGAGCCAGAGCAAGAGGAGAGGAGTTCTTCCCCAGCCCCGAGGCTTGTCACTCAGCCGTACCCGGCACTCACTTAATCAAGCAGGCATGTGGCATGGTGTGGCAACTGCCTGGGTGCATAAGTACATGTCTTGTGGTTTACGCTGGTTTAAGACAGGATGGATGTGGCACTAGTGGCAGCCTGTCTCAACTTGTTCCTAGTATGTTTGTTTTGACAGTCAGCTAAGACCCCATGGACAGACCCTCCTTGCACCGCGCTGATCCAAAAAACATAATATGTTTGGCTTTTTTCTCAAACAGAAATAGAAGCCACATTATCCTTAAAATATGGAAAGCCATTGCCCAAAGAAACATCTATATATAAAGGCATTTAATTTGGTTTTATTTTGTTTATTATTTATCCCCCTGCCTTCTGGGTTTTTTGGTATTTCCTTTAAGAACAGGACGGAAATACCGCCGCACGTTCAGCCCAGCACACCATATGTATGAGCATTAATCAAATATTCCTGGGCCTTGCCTTTAGTACCCAGTTCACAATATAACAAATGTTCCTCCGAGCAGCACATCTGTAGAGGATGTCAATAAAGGACTTTGAAATGTACACCGACGCCAACACTCGGCAGACAAGAAAAGGGGGCTTTGGAGACATTTCCCATTGGAGGCGCTGAAAGGAAGACCTGGTGGGGGTATTGAGAAGATGTCACTTTCCCCCAAGTTTTTCTATATGTAAATCCACGTTCCCCACGGCTTCCGTTTCTCAGCGAGGTATCTATATATGGAGCCACTTTATTACGGACAAATCCTCTTTAATGTTCTTGTCTGCGGAGGAACAGCTGGAGCGGAGATAAAAACGAGGAAGCAATCTGCACCAGCTGTTGAAGTATTAATACAAAAATTAACTACTGTGTGTTGGTTAATTGCTTTCTGCTTAATGTGCTTTCAAAAGCCTCGATTCTCCTTTTCTGTTACACAATCGCAACTGCGGCGGGATATCAAGAGGCCTGTGAAATTAAAGATTCCATTTAAAGGAGCAGCCCTCCCCCCCTCCCATTCTTCTCACGGCTCAGCGGTCATAATGGACTCATGTGTTGAATAACCAAAATGGCCACATTAGACACCTGCTACTGTGGTCTTGGTAGACACAGATAGGGAACTCTTTTTTAGACTGCAGCAAACACAAGCGCCGCTCATCCGTCAAGAGCTCATGCAAACATTTCCATAAGTGAGACTGTAAGTTTATCACACATCTCACTCCGTCCCGTTCCAGCAATCACACGCCTACGCAAAAAAACGGCTGAGTGACGACGAGCCCCGAAACGGCACAGCTGGTATATTCGCTTTAACTGCCATGCGTTTTATTTGTGTTATTATCTGTTGCCACCTCACTCCTCAGATCCACGCTGACTGAGGCCACATGGAAGCAGTTAAGAACGACGTGTCCCTTTACAGAAAACAAAGAGATTTTTTTTTTCTCTCCTTCTTCTTCTTAAGGAGTCACAGCTCTCCTCCTCTGGGGCCCATACATGCACGGGTCGTGTCTCCAGCACATTTAATTCCATGCTGTAAAAACATTAATCAGAGCCAGATGAAGTGGGAAGAATTCTAAGACATTATGTTTTATGGATAATTTGAGGTTATTTATGCAGGATAAATAAGAAAATAACGAGCCCCAGACAGCAGCACAGAGGACACTGGTTGCTGTTTGGACATTCATTCGCTGCAATTACTCCACTCCAGAGCACTAATCTTTATAAACCCTATAAACCCTATAAACTCCATAAACCCTAGATAAAGATAGATAGATAGATAGATAGATAGATAGATAGATAGATAGATAGATAGATAGATAGATAGATAGATAGATAGATAGATAGATAGATAGATAGATTCACATTTAAAATTGTTTCCATTGTTGTCCATTAGATGGCTTACTTGTACTATAAACGCCCGGCGTATCGGTGAGGTTGGGGGCTCATAGTTCACGATCAGGCCACGGTCGACATCTTCCAGGAAAACAATGCTGGATAAGAGCGCTGTGTGACATATGAGAGGTCAGAGAGAGGGCTGCCACCGCAGAGCCAGAGCCAAAAGACAAGGAAGGGTGCAAGCCAATTTGACACACATTATTGCTCTCCCCCTCTCTCACACAGACACTCTCTCAAACTCACATGTTCCACACTGTAAGGGATGTACCACGATGTTGTGTAGCAGAGGTTCAAAAGCACCGGATTTGCCGTTTTAATTTGTCAAATACATTGACAAAGAAAATTTAATTATTTCAAACTTTACAAAAAATGTTTTCAAAATTTTCAAAATAAGTGCATTTATTAGAAAAAAGATGCGTTTAGGACACACAAGACCGCAGGAGTCCTGCAGGACAAATACGGGAAAGTAGAAGAGTAAGTATGATTAAAGAGAGGATAAGATCCGAGATGAATCAAGCTCATCAGACGGCGCAAGTTTTGTACGGAGGACTCCCCTCCTCCCCTCCGCTTTGATATCGCATGTGTAGCAATGTGTGTTGTGAACATGGAGTCTGTATCTCGGTTCCAGCGGCACCACCTCAAACTGTCATTAGAGCGCATGTCCTCAGGTGGAAAATGACTTCTGTGGGGGGGAAGCTTCTCCAACGATAACACGGATTTGCTCTAAAATACGTTGCTTTTCTCTCGGCGCGTCATGAATAAGTAAACGTCGATGAAAACCCCTTTGCATTTTCACTATCATTCCTAATGCTTTTGCTTTTAAGATGCATATTGAGGCATGCATAAAACATCCCCCCCCACCCTTCATGGCAGCCGCATTCAATGACGGAGGGGGGAAAAAAACATCTTCACGTCAAAAAGAAAACAGATGAACAAACAAAACAAGTGACTCTAAATGTGTCCTAGGCGCAACGCCGGAGCCTAAAATTATTTGTTTCTCCCCTTTCCATTTAGCCGAGCGGTTCTGTATGAGCTGGCGTCACTAGACATTACTTTGGTTGAGTGAACTTCATGTGATCTTTTTAATTCATCCAATTGTCGCCATTGCCCGTGAAAAAAAAACCTAGTCTGTGATTTTGGCCCCGGCATTGATACGTTTTTCACTTAGCATTGAGAGGATATAATCAATTATGTTGATTCTGTATTTACTGCTTGCGTGCCCACAGTCGTTTGTAATTAGCTTATTGCTTTTGATCGGATGTAATGTGATGAAATGCCTGGAAGCGGCTCTGGGAGCCCGCTTGGCTGGAGCAACTGGGGTGGGCGCCATTTCCAGGTTCCCCTCACTGAAGCCCATCTGATTGTCCGAGCATGAGGGTGGGGTGGGGGGGTACCGGGGCGACTCGCGTGAGCAGCCGCAGACAGAGAGTCAGGGGGATCGGTGTCAGAGTGGAGGGAGGGACCACCCGCTGTGATGGCCGCATCCTCCAAACCTCATTACCCTCAGAGGCCTTTGCTTCACATGCATGTGTAATTACACCCCACCCTGCCCCCCCACCCCCCCACCAAAGCTCTCACAACACCTGATACCTGCGGGTAGAGCACCATAGGAGGGTGTGGGGGGGGCATTGCAACGATAGGGCTCCAAGGCCCGAGGGTCCGCTTAGAGTAACTAGCATTCAACTCTGGCCACCCACATCAATCAGGGACCCCCATAACACAGAGACTGATCATCTGCTTTTGGAGAGAAAGGGCTGTTTATCCGTGGAAAAAGCTAATTGTTCTACCTCGCCACTGTTCTGCATCCAAGACCGCACTACAAAGCACAAAGGATGCGGGGTTTGGATTTGAAATAGTCCAATATATTTGGATTTGCCTGAAGGACTGGATGTTGCCTGACAGTTTAAGGACAGGGAATCCTTTTCAAGTTGATTCTGTCAACCTTCTGGTAAACAGACGGATGAAGTATTTGGCTTAACTGATACAAGAATGAGCTGGACCTCAGTATATGTGAGTTTTCAAGTGCTGCCCATCTTTCCTCAAAGGGGAACAACATGACTTCCATTCAAAACTACCCCAACAGAACCCCTCCCAAAACGCTCCCCCCCTCCTCCGCCACCCCCTTCCTCTTGGGTGGAACAGACCCACGGTGCACTGCAGACGGTTCTGTTTATGAAAGAGGTCAGGGTGCCACATATGGCCAGCGCGTTAAAATACACACGGCTCCTGCCGCGGCTGCTAAAAATGTATTGCGGCTGTCTGTACATGCAGGAATAAAATAAACTCTGAATGTTTTCAGCGAGCAGCACTGAGAATTTAATGATTGAGTATTTGAAACTATGGTCAGATTTGTACATGAAAAAGGCACCCGTCTTTAAAAGTCCAAAGATATTGGGTTAGACGTCAGCAATATACAGAGCGTTGTTTGACTTGGCAGGAGGGGACGTGCAGATTTGCCCAGGATAAGTGTGTGTCACACGCCATCGGAGAGGATCGCAGGGCCACAGTAAGCCATAGGAAACTGGTGGTGAAACTAAACACATGCAATGACAGCCACAGGCAGTTGATGTGCGCCAAGGAGTCTTAGCTCCCAAAAGACTGGCCTGAGGAGGGGGGAGAGAGAGAGTGGGGCTACTGATAAGTGGACTAAAAGAGCACAAAATATGAATACCTTCTCCTTCAAAGCGAACCATTATGTGCCACTAAATTCTGATTATTTTCAGTGCAATTCTGGTGCTTATTTCTCTTGGCCGCACGGAGCTCCTCTCCTGACTCTGCAGCAGATTTGTGGCTCTGTGTTTCACCTCTCCGGCAAATAGACTCTCTGCTTAATAAGACAGAGGTCGGAGATTACACTTCAGATTGTGTGGGCATCGGGCTCCTCGTGGGTTTTATGATCGTCTCGTCGTCAATAAAGCCTCCTCCGACACTCAGAGACAAAATCTCTGACACTGCGTGCTTCTGCAGGCGCCAGGAAAAGTGAAGAGAAGGTCAAAGGAGGGATCGTGGCGTGCCGCTGGGTGTTGTTCTGGGTTTTTTTTTTTTTTCGTTTTTTTTATGACGATCACGCTTTTGAAGCTAGACGCAAAACACTGTAAGGTTGCGAGTTCGACTCCAGCCGCCGACAGTTCATCCGTCACTGTCGGGATTCGGCGAATGCCTAACCTGCTCCAGCTGGCTGCTGCTTCCAGCCACTGTGGTGAAAAGACTAAAAATTCACATTCCTTAATTGCAGTCTGATTAAAGAGCTCTATATATTTCATAAAAATATGAAATCAGTGAAAACTTCTCCAGACAGCGAAAAAAAACAAAAAAGGGCGATGAAGGCGCCAGTAAGTGTGAATGTGAGTTCAAGAGGGCATCACTGGGTGCAGCTCTGGGTGTTGCTCTGTGACGCCCTGTCTTTACGAGATCACGCCTGGTCCTCGGTAATCTGCCGCGACCTGCGGCAGGAAGACTGCGTCCACCTCTCAGCCCCGTGATCCTTCCCTACACCTAGCAGTTGTGGGTAATAACAACCATGATTCCATCTCCTGCTGGGCAATGAAAACCTCCCCCGCTGCTCTTTTGTTTTATTTTTCCCCCAACTGCAGGGTCATGCACTAGCAAAGCATTGTGGGAAGAGAAGAGTGACCGAAGTGGACGAGGAGGAGGTGGAGGAGGGCCGATGAAAAGCTTAGGGGTGTGGGTTGGGGGGGCTTAGTCATAAAAAATAAAAAAAAGACAGAATAAAAACACGTGTAATGAGAAAACATGTGGTGTGTAACTATTGGAAGTCATCAACAACAGAAAATAATAATTAAAGTGCAGGATGGAGAAGAAAAAAAAGTGAAGCTGTCTTTTCGTGGCTGGGAGACCACTGTCATCATGTCTCAGGAATTAGGCAAACATATGCTGGTCTGCTGCTGTTGAAACCGAGGCGCCTCGCTCAGGCTGCGGTTTGGGAACATGAAAGGCTTTGTGGGATGAGCAGGAGGACTGGCCCTAATTCAAGGCCTCATTGCCAGGGAAGCTGGCAGCAAACTCCGATTGTGGGACAGGGAAAGGAATTTGGTTACATATTCCAAGCGAGGACCGCAGCTCCAAACAAACCGAAGCAACAGGCTGCTGAGCAAACCATTCTGTCCGCGTTCAAACCCCCCCTCTCTGTTGTTGCTGCCATAGGAGTGAGGGACTCGCTCCCACCTGACTGAGCCCCCCGAGGAGGCCGACGAGGGCGAACGTGGGGGGAAGCAGGAATGCAGAAGGTCAGGGCCCGAAGTTGAACTTGTAGCCCCGCCGAGCTCCAGCTCATGCGGGGCCGAGGACGCTGGCAGCAAACTCTCTTATTTGGATGGAGTGTTTGGAAAACAAAGCAGGCTTTGTGCTGTTTTATTGCTGCCAATTAAACTCTTAAACTCAATATCTGTCTCAGAGAGGATGCATGGAGGTCAACCTGAGATGCACGAGGGGAAAACGAAAGAGAAGGGGGGGTGGGGGCGGTTAACAGGTCTCAATAATCCCCATTACACTGGGTTAAACATACCATGCCTTCACTGTAACCCGATCGACGTAGCAAATTGGATAAAACTCTTTTTTTCTTCTTCTATCTTTTCACAGCCGTAGCGACGTATGTCCATGGGGCAAGCCCCGTCTTGATCACTTTCCAGGAGAAAGACATTTTCTGGCGTTTTCAGACAGGCAGGGATTAGATTAATCATGTCTCCATTCAGGGCACATATGATTATGGTTGACTGTTTACAAGTTTCCTCAGATGTGCTCCCCATGCCAGGACATGGTGGTAGAGCTCAGAGGCTGAAACTCATTCACGCATGCGGTGGTCTTGTTTCAAACCGAGCTGCAGTGAAAAAAAATCATTCATTTTTTTTTTTTTGACAGTGGAAAATACAGATGTGAGGCAACATTGGATTTGCACTTCCTTGTTAGCGCGTATGTAACCGCTCTGAGTTCCCAGCCGGTTGTACGGTATACGGTGAAGGAACAGTGATTTATTGCAGCTCGGTGGCACCGGGATCGCGTCGAATGTAGTCGAGTCCAGGCGGGGTCAAATGTGAAGCGAAAGAGTTGCATTGGCTTTATTTTCCTTTTTTAAGAGAGGGATGTAGTTTGAAGAGTGTCAGTATCATACCCGACCAGTGGGAGGCAGCACAGACTGAAGGATAATAGGACACACACACACACTTGCATGCGTGTGTACACAAATGGTGAGTCAGTTGCATGTTAGAAAGGGTGACCAGATCACACATCTGGGGTGCAGACCCCCGAATGGCCAGTGGCAGAGATGAAGAGGACTGGGATCAGTGACCAGAGGAGTGGCGACATGTGGCACCCAGAGATGGGGGGGGGGGGGGACCACATTGAGTTTCTGTCTGTAATCCTCCGCCCCCGGAGAAATGTTTGGTTATGGTTAAAGGCACTGTTGTCCCACATTTTCATCCACTTCTAATTACGACATAGCTGAGGCTCAGTGGCAGCCAGCGTAACTGTTGTTGTTGTTGTTGTTGATGCTGTTTGTTGACATTACACAGTTCTTTCCCCACAACGCACTTGTCACACGCACACACGTCCAGACGCATGCGATCGAGACCGAGTCATTCGCACCCGTGTGCAAACGCCGCTGGCATGTGCACACACACACACACACACACGAACACACACACACACAAACACACATCCTTCCGCAAAGTGATCAACATAGTCGAGCGGTTACCATCGCTGAGCCCAATATAGAGACAGAAAATCTGTTTGGTGCCACTGGGAGATTAGTACAACCACACTGAAAAACCCAAAAACACTATGTAGACATTTCGGTGGACCGGATATCACAACTTGTACATATGTGAGAGAAATCCGGCGCGGGTGAAAGAAGACAAGTGAGTACACTTATATGCCACATGCTAACTGTACAATACAAATGAGTTACCGCTAACTAATCGGTGCCAGATACGGAGTAACCTAAATGGTTTAGCGTGACGATTTAACAATATCACGGCTGCCAAATGTAGAAAAGATCGAAACTTTCCATGAAAATACGATGAGTAGCATGTAAAACACGTCAAACTGGCGTGAAACTAGTAAATGCAAATATATTGTACATTTTAATTCAAGGTTTTAAGATATTCTAAAACAACCTGGAGATTTCACAAGAAATTACAGATTTATTTTTTTGAAAAAGTTGGTGTTACAAAAGTAAAACCTGTTATTATTCAACTGTTTTATTTATTGTAAATGGAATAGACTGGGATACACACTGGGATAACACACACCATGAACAACAAGTAGATGTCTTGATGACGCTGACACTTATCAGGACCAAAGCAACAGCTGCGGGTCTGTCTAAATACATAACTGTACAGTACACGCCACGATTTCTCAGTCTGTAATTTAATGTTTGCAATTAAAAACTCCTGTGCCGCCTCTCAGAGCGCGTAATTTACTGAATCAACGCCTTTAAATCAAGCGTTTCCCTCCTGTGACAGACTTGTGTCTCCCGGAGGAATTTGCCTTTCCAAACCGCAGTCTGCGATCCCCACGTTGTTTTCACTCCCAATCACACGCTTTATCTCCAATTGCTGACTAATTACCAAGAGCTAAGGGTTATGGGAAAGGCCCCAAAATGGCAGTCTGATGTTTTTGTGGTTCAGCATTTGGATTGCAATGCTTTTTGTTTCTTTTTCTTTTTTAATTGTCTGCCAATTTACACTGTGTGAAACTGGGGTCAGATGAGAGAGGTCAGAATAGGGACACCTTGTTTTATATCTTACATTTTAATTTTTACACATGTGCTCATGGACAGAAACATTGAATGAAAGAAAAACATTTATATTACGCATATTTATCAGACTTTGCTATTCTATAGCTGCGTGGTAATTTGACAGCAAGAAGCCATCCTCATTGAGCTGTATGTCATCGGAAGCGACAGCCATATAATTAAATAATTTCCATAAATGAAATAATGACAGGTTAACTAACAAAAACTTCAAGATGCATTCACCACCAGTCTAACAATGTGGGTTAGATCCTGAATTTGAGCCCCCGTGGGCCAGATTGCACCTTCAGCATTGCCTCTTAGACATTATAGTACAGTGAGTTAACCAATGTGATGAACAAATGTGGAGAAGAGACTACATATAGCATATGTTTCTTTTTCCCACTGACAATTGATCCCGTCAGCTGGAGGAAAAGCTTCTATTCCAGCGCCGAAACAAAGAAACATTCAAACTCTCCATTGAAATCTTAAAAATGAAATTGTCGGTTGGAAGATCCCCAAGGCACAGTCATACCTTACCCACTTTTTTTTTCTTTTAGCGGTTAGGGAAACTCCACCACAAAGTGAAGCATCATCGCTCGGCATTATCAATCATATCTTTTTCCTCTGTGATCTCCGATGCCGCGGATGAAGTAATCTGACGACACGCCGCGCCTCGGTTGATGTGAGCGCGAAACACCTGAGGTGACTGACTCATATAGAGGCACTGTGCGGTGTGACATGTACGATTCTCCGGAGAGAAAAAAAAGGAGGGGGGGGGGCTTAATGCCTCTGTTCATGATGAAGCAGCGAATTATGGAGACAGGGTGTGTCATCTCATTCCCTGCTCCTTTCATCATAATCTCCCCCACTAGGTTCGGAGAAGAAGAAGAAAAACCCCAGTGGAGGCCTTTAGCCCCCGAACCGCAGCTGAGAACATCACACTGAGATCTACCTATGGCCTATTTCAACAGTTTGCTATACAGACGGTTTATGGATTAACAGCCAGTGCCTTAAAGATGGAGAGTAAAGGAAGTCAAATGTGGAGTAGCAGAAGTGCCTGCATGTGTGGAGCTACAAGTGATTCTGACCACTCTAACAGGAGCGTCACCTGCCGTGCAGCTGTCATTTTGTGCAGCATGCAGCAAAACACACACACACACACACACATTATAAAAATATACATGAATGAATACTGAATTAAACTGGTGGCTGCAACCAGAAGTACACCCCACCTCTAGAAATAATAAATGTTGTAAATGTATTTATAAAGCACTTTCCATTAAAGTGCTGTACAACAAGGAGAATACAAGAGTAAAAACAATAGATAAATATAGATTAAAAACAGTTCAATAAAAACAGTTCCGTAAAAAAACAAGAACATTCCAGAAAAAAAACTGTAAAATTACATTGAAAAATAAACAAACAATAAAACACAGCAACACTACTCAGGACAAATGTAAATATTAAAATAATATTTACATTGTAAATTCTGACTGAAATGGGGATTTGAACATTATTCTCATCTATCTTTAGTGATAATAAAATTAAAAAATAAAATAGTTGTGTGGATGACTGCCTTTGAAAAAAAGAGTTCATATTAAGCAGTCAAAAGACAATACTGAAAATACTGTCATAGACATTTCTGCCTTCATACAACAATAGTGAGAGAGTACATAAATTATTTATTTACAGTAGGAAACTACTCCATTACAAATACTTGTCCTGCATTTAAAAAACTGTCACTTTACTCAAAGTATTTGAATATAAACATACTAATGCAGTGTCATAGTATTTGGATTTAATTATTAGTAGTATTGTTGTTGCTAGTATTGTTATTTAAAATGTTGATCGATACTTAAATATGTTTAAACTAAAGTACTTTATATAATTCTGGGTTGTTGGTTCTATAAATATTGAAACGTGTTTTATAATATATATAATATAATAATTTGCATAATGGAAAAATGTACAGGTACCTCGAAATTTAATAAATGTACTTTGCCATTTCCATACAGCAAACTTACAGTTTCCCCCTTTTTTCTGTGAGTGGCAGCACCCTTATCAATGAGCCCGAAACTTGGCCACCATCCATTACAACGAAATGGTTCCCTGCTTTTAACATAATTACATTTCTCTAGCTTTGATTCCAGTCAGAAATAATAAAACACGTCTTACCCAAACCTCAAAATCTGTCCGCAAGTACAATTAAAGTTAAAAGTGCAGTTGTTTTATGATAAGAGCTGCGGGGTTTTGAAGCCACCAAGCCCTACCACCTGCTTCTGATTGGCTAGTGGCATGTTATTTTCCCCTCACACATAACCCAGCATGCACTGGAGTTTATTTATTAGGAATAAAAAAAATAAAAAAAAGAGTCACTAATCTGTGTTCGGTTCAGACAGCGGACTCCCCCTACACACTCGCACATACGCACACACATCTGCGTACCAGCTGAGCAGGGAGCAGTCACTGTTAGGCTTTCACATATCAAAGGGCCTGCGGTGCTTTGGCACTGCTGGGCCAGTTGTCCTTTTTTACAAAAGACAAACAAGCAAAGAGCTCAGGATGCGATCCAGAGACGCCTTTGACACGGTGTTGAAATGGGGGGGACTTGGCTCCGTGACATCTATGATCTACATGTGTAAAAAAGCTGCTGTGCTTTTTTTTTTTTTTTTTTAAGACATCGACAGTTGGTTGTCCTCAGTTTATAGCCAGGCAGTCCACATTCTCCATTAATCTGCTTTAACCGTATACCACAAAACAATATAATTTGCGGAATTCTTTCAAACATCAGCTCGAGGCCTCTTTTTCATGTCGGAGGTGCATGGAAAGTATTACCTCAAGCTGTGTGGCACTTTTGTTATGTTCGGTATCCAGATTTGCAGAGGTCAGGACGTCAGCCTGACGCTGTGACATCACCAAAACATAAGCAATCACGCATCGTGTGATGCATCTGTCTGAGAGAGATGATCAATGACAGGCATTATGAATTATCCTACAATCCGCAGAAACTCCCAGAGAGGCCGATGTTCCCAAAACAACTAATCATTATTTATCATATTTCTGCGATGGAATCAGTTATCGATGCTGGTAATAATTAGGACAAGAACGTGGAGAGGGGGACGATAAAGATGACAGCGATCCTGCACGTCTTACAACGACATTCGCAAAAACATCATATTTGACACGTAGGAACAAATCAGAGAGGTCCGATCCATGTACCGCAGCACAAACACAGAACACTATTCTCAGCAAATGGAAACAAGGCCCATTTGGGATCAAAAGCATCTAATGGGTTCGGGATAACCAGAAGCTGCTGTCAGTTTCTGGCCAAACCAAACAGACATGCAAACACATGTGGCACCGCAGCCAAGAAAGATTTTCAATACTGCTGAGAGAATTATAGCTACATTGCATCCAACCTGAGTCATACCACTCTCACTTCACCAAAACCTGTAGCGGCCGGCGACAGACCTCTCAGTCGGGACAGTTGACTGAATGGAAAAAATCCGGCTTGAATAAAAACGACTTGCCCGAGTGTGACCAGTGGTTGTGTGGGTTGAGACATTTTTTTTTGTTGCCAAATGAAAACATCCATTCTACGATGATGACGGATGTGTCGTTTTTTTTATATCGCACTTCTCCTTCAGGAAAAGAGGGAACAAAAGGAGAGGAACACTAAAAACGCAGATGCGAAGGAGAAAAATGGATGTTAAACAACTTTCTACCACCAAACACCCAATTCAACCTTTGAGGGTGGGCCGGGGGAAGACGAGTGTAAACGTCCCGCGTCCCACTGTAAACCAACCTGCCATTCAGTTGACTATACGGTAATTAGACGTGAAGGTGGCCTCCGAGAGAATGTCAACAGCTCTGCGTATGGGAAGTCGGGTGCGATTTGAACTTTTCAGCCAGTGTTAAATGTACCTGTCACCGTCGGCACGCTCCATAATGTCAACTCATTTGGAAAATGAGGGGAAGAAATGTGCACGGATAAATAAACACAAATTTAGTGTTCGTGTCAGTGGTCGTACTGGTGGGTTTTGGGTACAGTTCGGGGCTGTCAGACAAATTCCTGATTGCTTGCCAAACTTGAATCAGTCTGACATTCATCTGTTTAACATTTATTAGTAACAAATGGGCGTATTAACTCGATGAATATGTGTGTGAGACATCAACATAACATGGAATAACATCGTTTTTTGACTAATCCGGATGGAATTTGTATTTGCACATCAAAAGACAAAAAGTGTACCATTATATGTCCTTCGGTGTGTGCTAACAACCACTGTCATATGTGCGCCGTATGTGCGTCTCCTACTAAATTTAGCGACTGGTCACACAACGAGACCTAAACGTGGTAACACTGACTCAAGGGGAAAACATGCACATTAAAGACCAGAGAAGCCCTAATAAAAAAAAAAGCCTCTAATGCAAAACAGTCCCCATCAAAGAGATATTTGTCAAACTCTTACACATAACATTAATGCCATTTCAGCCATTGTTCATTCGGGCTGTGTTTGATCTGCGGGGCTGCTATAACTCTGGGGTATAGGAGCGCTAATGAGAGGAGTTGGCACTTTATAAACACTGTCGAGAGCAGGTGGGGCGAAGGGGGTCACACTGGGCTATTGTGTCCACCTCAGCTGGTCCCGTTCAGAGCGACTTATTTTTCTTAGATCACGGCGTATTTTGACACATCAGCATATTTCAAGCAGACGTCTTTGTTGAAAAAAAAGTGAAATCCAGGTTCCAGGGCGATTGTATCACGCTGAACAAATGTGCGATTAATCTGCAGCGCGGCGCTGAGCGATTGGGTGCAGGCTTCTCCGGGAAACAGGTCATCCCCCCGCCTCGACAAAAGACATTCCCTCCGCACGAGGCAAGGACACACACGGAGGATGTATGCTTCCGTATAGGCTTTCATAACGTCTTTCAGCCTGACATTGTGCGTGAGATTTAAAAAAAAGGGGGCTCCTTTGTATGTCAAAACCTCACTTTTAATGGGTTTCTTATAAAAGTTCTCAGTGATCATGGTATTCAAATCATAGCAGCAGAAAAGCGCTTCCTCAGTTCGGTGTCTGGAAGTGATCCCAGCGAGGAGGTGTACCACATCTTAGGCGAAGGCTGCACGCTCTCTCTGTTCGCTAACCAAAGGGCTCTTTCCTGCGGTGCTATATAATCATTTATTGAGGCTTAATCAACATGTATTGAACGGTCGTTGTACTTTTTGAGCCATTTTAAAGGCCCCTCTGTGCACTTTAAGCCTCGGCCATGGGGTTGGGAGGTTTTAACGATATTCCGACTCAGGGTTAGAGGCAATAAATAACTTCTGTCCCTGAAGAGCTCTCATGGTGGCAAGAAACAATTCTTTTCAGTGAGAATTAAAGAAAGGCAGTTTATATTAGCTAGACGGCAGGTGCTACTAAGGTTTGGCTCTTCTGTCCCTGTAGGATTGCAAACCGAAGTTTTGAGATCATTTGCACCGATCCAGTCTGGGCCGCTCCCTCAACAATCCTGATTAGTTAAAACAGTTAAAAAGGTAGGTGATTTTATTCTGCCATAAACAACATACACATACCACTTATTCAAAATATTCACCGAAACAGATAAAACCCACAACAAAATCCACAGATTCAATCCAACATGGAACATCTGCAAACAGCATGTAATGTAAAAAATGTGTTAAAATAAAACTGGAGAGTGAAACAAGAAAAGAAAATCAATAACAGTTCTTCTATAGTGACACAAGTGACTCAAATAAGACGATTACTTTGATTTAATTATTGTTATTATATTAAGTGTGTCAGCAGGATTACAGAAACACGACGGGGCCTTTATTCATGAAACTTGGTAGAAAGCACGCGATGGCCACGGGCCATGTTGGTACGGCTCCGACTCACAGGGCGGATACACACATTATATCTCACTTTCTTTTACAATGTGAGTTAGAGCCTTGGCGGAGGTCTGCGCTCTTCGTGTGCCCTTCTGATTTACACCTGTTTTGAGATGCTGAGCATCTAACATCATCAGTACGCTGTTTCAATCCAACCCCTCCCACTCTGATGGGAGTTAGATCCACTGTCATTGCCTTTTATCCACATGACCTGCTGCTAAATATGAAAACATGCATGTTTGCAATCAAAAATGTAATGCGGTAATGTAGAGCCTGTTTTTGCACAGAAAGACCACGGTAATAGATTTTACACGTGCTGTCATAATGAGATGAACGACTGTTAAAAAAATATTTTTCAAAAGGTGCGACATCAGAATGCCAACTTTGCACCTTTGAAACACATTTGGCACATTTTAACAAAATGCAAATAGAATTACCAAAATCTGTCAAAATCTACCCACTTAGCTACACATGACTTCTAATCTCCCCCATCACCATTGTAGTGCCACTTTTATGCCCTGTAACTAATAGGCCACCGGGTGTGAGCCACTCAGGTACCCCGGCGCTACAAAGAGAGCATGCAGGAGTGTTGTGGTGGCGCTTCAAAGAAACAAGGCGAAGGCGAAGGAACGGAAAAAAAGTCAGCAAGAAAAGAAAACCTCCTCCTCTGAACGAGGACATAATCGTTTTGGAGGACTCCAGCACGTAACCTAAATAATACATTTCAGGTTTTGATATAACTATTACTGCCTGTGAAGTGCTCTTTGATGTTAATTGAAACCACTGGGCAGCAATCTGCTTTATAGCACTGACAAATAACAGTTTCCTATGGGCTAAGCATTGAAGGCTAGCGAGCGCATACTTGCTCCATGTGCTCATTCAATACGAATAAAAATAACACAAAAAAACCCAAAACAGCTCGTCTTCGCGGAGGCACCACGATACGCCGAGGATTGTCCCTGGCCGAAGTTGCGGTGAGTGAAAAATGTTGTTTGCAGTTCTTTACAGTACTCCTCCAGAGGTCCCATGTTGTGCAGGACAAAGCGTGACTGTATTGTTTTCAGTCTTCTCAGTAGTTTACTTCCTCTCTCTTACAGAGAAACCACAACTTAACTTGATAAACTAATAATAAAATCTAGGTGGCCCAACAGAAACTTCTCCATCGGAAAGATATCATTATTCACAAAGAGGCCTGTCTCTTGTATTTGTGATTGCAGGGCCGTGGGCTCTGGTTTTAATACAGACACAACACAATAGTCTCTGTTTTCCTTTACTGTGCTTTAGTACTTTCTGGCACCGTGCGCTTCTCATCTTTTATTCTTCTCCAGCTTTTTCTTTTTTGTAGACACTCATTATATCACAAAGACGGAGCCTTGTCGAAGGGTCACCCGGATCTGACGCAACGTACAATAACAGAAAACATACCTCCACCGTGAGCGCTAACACATTGGCCAGACCAGTAGAGAGGGCTATATGATGATAGAAGTTCAAAGTGAACTCCATCCCATATGATACCACATTAGAAGTGAGTACAGGGATGACCTTGCCTCGCGCTGAACCCAACAGGTCGGACATGAGAGGAGAGGTGCCTGTTTTAGAGGCTGATTCGCTGTAGGACAAATGACAGGTATTGTTGAAGAAGGTAATTGGCTTGTTTCCATGTAAGCAGCCTGTACATTATGATTGTTCACAGAGCCACATTTCTGGAAAAAAACGAAAAGATCCACAGAACTTTCTCCTCTACATGTTCCTCATCACAATGACTGACAGTGAGAACACACGAATGATAGTTTGATGTGTTGCCTGAAGTAACGTGCTGTAATGATGGATTGTGTTCATGGTTTGAATGGAGTGGTGTGAAAAAAGAAGGTTTTTGACAGCCAATAATCTGAAATAACTTAAGGAAGGGCTTGACATTTTTTAGAGAAATCTGTTTTTAGTTTTCTTGCTGAGATGAGGAGATCGATAACGCAAATCAACATGTTTCCCAAAATGTCTACATGTTACTTCAAAGTAATGAGATGTTGTGTCTTGTGAATTGCATTACAGGTTTTTAATAAGGTAAGTTTAAGGGATATGAACATAAAGCAATGCACCTAATTATGATCAAAGCAATTCCCCCCTACCCTGGCTCTGAAATGATTCCACAAACCACCCATTACTAAGAACTAAACTACATGATTTGAAAGGTTTATATACTTTGTGAATAATTTAATAGGGCCAACTTTGCACATATGATTCCTCAGGCATGTGGGTTTTGCAAGGACTTCCATACCATCCCACAAATGGGCCACCAGCGACGGAATTAAAAACCAAGCTACTGCGGGGTTTGTCGGACAAGGTAAGTGGCCTGTCTGCCATTAAAGGCCCTATACATTATGTTCTCTCAAAGAGGCCCAGATCTGACCGACAACAACAAAAAGTCAGGCAGGGAACCCTTGAAACGTTAACCATAAAGATGATTGACAGTTGGAAAATATGAATGATAGCTTGACGCATAAAAGGAACAAAGTGATGGATCGTGGGTGATAGTGGTCGGATGAAGGCAGAGTTTTACATTATACAATAAAAAAAAAATATTTACAACATACATTTTTTCCCCACAATAGTAGCTCTAAAGAGGTAGGCTGACATATGTTGATGGAGGGAAAATAACTATATGCATGCACATGGATCTAGTTTTTGCCAAAAGAAAAATATTCCAAGGATATTTTTCAAACATAAACTCCCTTTGGACGACCAGAACAGAGGAGAGGAAATGTAGGTTATAAATAGGAATCAAAAGAAACCCCCTCCGTTTATTAGTAAGGGATGCCAGAGACACCGACATCTTTGAAAGTGGGAGAGCTTTTGAGAATTTTACAAGACAGGTGAAAGAAACATGTGTGTTAAATCATTGTACCCGGCTCACTTGGGTCAGCTCTACCATAAAAGAAAAGAGATTACAAAGGAAACTAATGAAGACACTGATCAAAGTCTGTAATGGTAATATGTAGCAGGTGTTTCAGACCCCTTGCAGTCCGCCTCTGCACCACCCGCCCACCGCCGCCGCTCCACCCGTGAAACTCATGTACCTCACATGTGCTTTGATAGGAACAATGGACAGAACACATTTCAGCACTATTCAAAACACGTTATGAGCAATGTGAATGAACTCTAGGAGGGTACTTCAACTGTGGGTGATACATAAAGGCAGCCACATGGACTCTGTGCGTTTACGGTGCGCTTTCATGATCGGCAGTGATTTGAAAAAAAGGGCTGACGTGGTTGAATCCTACAGCGGCAGAAAAGCACCTGGATTTGAGATGCATGCAAGAGTTGAAAGAAGGTTGGCGGGACTTGAACCGGAGGACGTTCAAAGCATGATTGCTATTTTTACACATAGTCTGAGATGAAAGTGCAACTGCTTTTCATTACAAAGAAAGGGGGAAAGCATATGGAATATCCACGTTGAAGACCAGGATTTTTCCAAGAAGATATTTTGCATTTTTCTCAAAAATGTAAAACATCTGTAGTACTACTACTAAATTATTATTAAATTATAGAAATAAAATAAAATTAAAAAAAAAAATAATATTGTGTGGTGTAGAAGTAGCTCTTGCTTTAATTTGTTCTCTTTCATGTCCCAGCCATTTTGACGGCTGTAAAACTCAAATCACTGATTTTCAAACTATCTTGACCGGCTGATCTGCAATTTGGAGATCTATACCTGCACCGCGCATGCGCAGTGTGCAACATCCAGAGCGGCGCCGTAGCTGCTTCCGCCGCGAGCAGGCGTTCATTGTGGGACGTGTAGTTCTCCTCGCAACGCTTTTAGAACCGCACGCGAGAACCTCTCCGCCAAAAAACATTTTGCGTGGAAAATATTCACGACTGGGCTCCGACTGATATGGCACGAAAGCCTGAACTCATGTGTGCCCTCTGTAACATAAGAATACATCGAAATACCATTTAGTCGTGCACTACAACAACCAACGTCGCCTCTAATGAAAAGCGAAGCAGTGTAAACACAAGTCCGGAACATGAAAAGATCGGGTGACAGTGAGGGGGAGAAGAGAAGAAAGGTATTGATAGCGTTTTTCCTCCATTAGGTCTGGCATTTTTCTAAGCGCTGTCGCTCGTTGAATATCTAATGCTCCTTGTGTGATGCTGCTGGCTGCATTTTGAAGGCTAGGAAGCCGTGAACGTCAGCGCATACCTCACCTTGCCTGTTTCCTTTATTGTGTTTTCCATTCGCCCCCCTTCCTCCTCCAGTCGTGCACAATGAAGAATTACAGTTACATTAAAACGGTGCTTTTTTTAATCACGTAAATACACTGCTGAGAAAAGCAGCCGTAGCTTTGCGGAAAAAAACCGTCTTGGCAACATCCCATAATCAACACGATACGAATCAGTGTTTAGCGACATATGTGAGACAGTTAGAAAGAACAAACTATTCCATACGTCATATTTATCAACATTTAATAAGAGAGAATTTAATAGAGAACATAGATAAGGCAACGTTAAAGCTTAATTTAGGGTGTCGTTGTGGTGTGAATACACAATGACTGTTAGCTGTGTAATAGCAACGGTTCAATGCAACAGTTGAAACAAATGGTGAAGTTAAGTGTAGCGTATCTCACGTTTTGGCAAGGTGCCAGGCCAGCAGCTGCTCCACGCTTCACTTTAGGTCCAGTGGTGCTCTGTGTACAGTAGAAATCATAACTTTTCTGGCTAATGTAGTCATTGCTATTCTTAAATAATATGCCAGCTGTAGAACTTTCTAAGTGAGGTGTGTGCAGGATTTTTTTTTTTTTTTGCACATTACAGAGTACAAACAGAGATGGCTGCATCTTTAACCAGTGGTGACCAGTTGTTGTGTTTGCTGCTGTTGGGAATTTTGTGCTGACCTGGCCTAAATCGAGCTTTCACATGCCGTGCAACCACAACTTTGTGGTTTGCTGAGACACTAAAGCAAAGGACGGAAAAGGGCTCTGGCGTGCAGGCATCCAGGGGATGCGTTTTCCCCTATAGTCACAGTGTCCGTCTGTCTGGCCTCTCTCTGTCTGTTCCCCTCCTCTTATCTCCTGACTTGGACGCCGTCTGCCGTGGCACATATGTTTGGATCATGTCAGACAGCAGTGAAACTATGTAAGACGTGGTTCCTCCTGTTTATGAAAGCGGCCATGGCGGCCAGATGAGCAGCTCAGTGAGAGAACTCATTCCAGCTGGCCCTAAGGCAGTCAGGCTGCACTGCCGGGACCTAATGGCTTAGCTTCCTTTCTTTTTAGATAAATAAAAGGACGAGCAAGAGGAATTGTAATTGTAGATGCGTATATGACTTTAGAGTGGCCAACGAAGAAGCTGCATGCATTTTTTTGGCCAGTTTTTTAATGATATAGGTGGTTGTGCAGTGATACAGATATTGTGATAACTTGGATGCCGTAGTTGTCTCGTTCGGTCAGCGAGTGTGTCTGCAATGCTGCACAAAGTGAGAGATCCGCTGTGATGTGTCCACTGTCATTCTGAGTTAGGGAATGCAAGCGCCGAACAGATTTGTGCCAAATGAATTCACAATCTCCTGAGAAAATCCCACATTAGCAAGTCAGCATGGCATACTGACAGGTAGGATGCCATTGTCTCGATATATATATTCTTTAAATGAACGGAATAGCACGGATGAATCCATCAGACCTTGTTAGGCACACTCGCCGTTTTTCTTTGTTGTTTCAACTGCAAAGTCGCAGCCTATTTGTAATTACCATAGGCTCTTCAAATGGCTACATTTCCATGTCCTCCCTGTAGCACCACTCAACCGCCTTGTAGTCCTAATGAATTGAAAACATTTCATTATGTTTTATCAGTACTGTCATCACAGGATGAAATTTCACTCACGCTTTGGCAAGTGTGAAAACGGCACTGACCCTGTCCCTTAACCCCGATGTTTTAATGCTGCCTTTGATGCAAACTCGCCATTTGGACAGCGATGACAAGTATAAAGTGCTGTGTCGAAACAGGAAGTGTGTGTGTGTGTGTGAGAGCGGCGGGCTAAGTAATGATCACACAGGGTCACCAGATGTTGTGAGGTCCCGGGCTCAGCCCAGCCCCATTGCTTAGATCAGCCTCATTGGTTTGTTCTGGTTGTGGCACCTAGTGCAAGCTGTTTAGGGTATTTAATTTCCGAACACTCATTAAAATGGTTTGTGTTTCCCTTGGCAATTCTGTTAAATTAACAACTACCGAGGTAAAAGCTGATTATGTGGCCACACATCCAGACATGGTTAATCAATTCTCCCACACAAAATGTTCGGCTGGTGAATTAGTGTAAGGGAAACGATTTATGGCGACTAATGCCGACGTCCTGTCATGTCAGACCTGGTGTTTTAGCAAGAGGGGGGGTGTCAGATTCAGCACATTCAGCAGCTTTGCACTCTGCCGGCCATCTTTTTCTCCCTTTTAACCCGAGCTACATGCTGCTTGCTCTATTAATGAGCCAATAATGGAGAAATAGTGTTGGGTGCTGACATAAAGCATGGGTATGGATACCTAAGGCAGGTTAGCACATAAGCTCCAGCAGAGCTAGATTTACACCTTGGCTCTGTGTAGAATGGTAGAAAGGGGAACACTCTGCATGGGGGCTCTCACAGCTTCATCAGACCCCCGCTGGCCGAGCTGTGGAAAAAGCCAAGGCTCAGAAAAATACGACTGTGGCAGATAATGATACCATTACACTAATGGAGCTGGCAAATGAAGGAGAACCCAGATGCCCTGCTTTATTACCGGAGGGGGTCATTTCCTCGCTGCATTCCTAATGGCCTGAGCACACAGTATTGATCAGGCTATCATGCTGCTAATCCTCTACAGAATTACTTATTGCTGGCTAGGTGTCGATCCGCCGCATGCCCTGCTCTGGCCTTGCCGCTGGGCGGCCGCTGTGTGTCCAGCGGGGACCCACCGGGCAGTTTATTCAGTCATGATTTAGGGCCAAGCAGGGATGGCGTCTGGGAGGTCTTCAGCAGTAGGCTGGGCAGCTCAATGTGTAAAAAAAAAAAAAAGGAGGCAAATGAACCATATAGCTTTCATTTAATTAAGGAGCAGGCAATGATGTGGTTCCTCCCTCTTTATGGCCCCATTGGCCGCTGTGGAGCAAGGGGGAAGCTGTGAGGTTTGGTGTTGTTTTCGCAGTAATTGTGTTGTGCTGTAAATAAGAACAGGCGGTACTTGTGCCGTCCGCAGCAGCAGGATGCAAGACTTTCACCAGGCTGTTGGCCTGAGTTGATTACTAAGTGCTTCACATAATTATCTGTACGTCATTCTTACTTTATGTGTCTGAAAACTGGAGAATTCCACATCGATATTTGTTTCTTTACTAAAACTGAAGAAATTATTTTCTAAATTATTCATGGTATGCATTATATGAACATAGGCGAGAACGGCGTATCCTGGGCCCATCATCATTACAAATGAGTAGGAGGGTCAGGTATCACGAAGCACTTTGCCCAGGGCTTGTGACCTGTCATATCCTTGGCCCTTTTTACTGGGCCCCTGTGTGCATTAGCGTCCTCAGGCCATTGGAAGCGTGGCACCGTAGCATCAGCAGACCCCTTCTCTCACCTCTGGCCTTGGCTAATCAAAGAGTTTACCTTAAGGGGGGTATTTAGCCCTGTTCGTTAAGGCCACTGCACTAGCCATAAAGAAGTATTTATATATTTCCATCTGGAACAACCTGTCGTGGCTAGGGAAACTAGCTATTGATCCAGATATTTAGTCATTTCTTTTTGCGTGCGCCATCAATATTGTGCAAACATCCGTCCAGGCGAGGGTTGACCTCAGCCCCGGCCCTCTATTTTTTCGCTCCCATTGGAGTTCAATGATATACTATTCTGAAAAGTAAAATCAATGAATGAATATGAAGTGTTGGTGTGTAATATAATGCAGGCCCAAGGCCCCAGGTCCTTCATTGATCTGCTATGTGAGCGTTGGAGGGGGCTGATTAGTCTGCTTCTGAGCTTTTCCCCTACATGTCTTTACCTTGTCTTGCTTATTTGATCTTTGGCTCATATATTTAGGCTGAGTTGTTTACAGATCACCTTGGTTAGCCAAGCTCTTTAAAATAACTCAGCAGCCAACATGCTGCTTGCATTTGAGTGAAAGTAAGAAGATATGCGATGTGTTTGCATATTACCAGTATTGCATTTTATTTGTTTGTTTAGTTTTGGATTAATTTAAGTATTTTTTTTGTGTTTTTGTGTTTGAGATGTATTTTACTTTTTTAGATTTGCTATTTTGACTTCAAACAAAGTTTTTCGAGTGCTGCAGTAAGCAAGTCTCGTTTTTTTAAATATGTCACTGATGGAAGGATGGGATTGATTGTTGTATGTTGTCTTCGTCTGTGACTTGGTTATTAAATTTACTGGTTATATGCCCTATGAGTGAGCCGTTTCTTCGCCATAAAACGATGCACCAAGTAACTGTTTATCACCAATGGGACTGGTTATCAGCCATCTAAGTGTTGGGTTAGCTTCTCGTGATCAATATGAGAAATGCTGCATGTCGTTCCCTCACCACCTTTTTTTTTTATAGTGGTCTGTGTTGAATGCATAACATTTTAGAGGTGCATGATGTCTACATTTGGTTTGCATCTGGAGGGATATCAACTTTTACGGCCTTGCCTGCGTTGTCTCGGGGTACATGGCTAAGATGGCCTGTCACAGACTCCCACATGTGCTTTAGTGGACCTGTGATCTTACTAAACCTTTAAACGGAAAACCAGAGACAGTGTTATGGCATTACAGTTTGGCATGGCTTGGTGATTGAATGCCATTGTGAATCACACTGAAAAGGGGATCTCTACAAAGGTTGCCATCTTCGTACCTCTGACATGTTAGCTAACTGTATGGCATGAAGCAAGATTTAAAATTGAGAGTTCCGCTGAAGGCAAAATGAGACATATTTCCACAGAATTTCTGCAGAAGAGAAATCATGCCTTACAACCGTACAACCCTGTTTAGTTTGATTTCCTCTAGCAGCCTTCATTCTTGCCAAATTCCCCCAAAAATAAGTTGACACTTGATTGTGTGAAAACACCCAAGATATATTCTGCTAGTGAAATTGCACTTTAGGCGCCAATAGTTGGATTTATGTCTATGTTTAGTATTTGCTACCCGGATGGTTTCTCTTATGGAAGCAGTCACTAGGTTTGTCCAAACAGTCCTTGACAGCTTACGTGTCTGACAGCCCCTTACCGAGCACCTCATATTAGTGTTGAGGCATTAGCCACAGATGTCAACGTGTTCGCAAACAAGGCCGCAGTGTGGATCATGCAAACTGGCCGACCAGATCAGCCGTCAGATTCAATGAGATTACATCGAATGTGACCCGCTCAAGTAGGGTTCATCTGTCATGCATGTGTCCCGTCACAAGAGAGACATAGAATAATCAGTTCAATCAATAGATGGTGGTGGCTTATTGGACGGGTGCTGAATAAACATGGGAATGACCCTCTCAACTCATACACAGAGGGTAGAGTCTCCAGGGGGTTCATTAGCTATGAGGCTATGATCTGGGCGAGTCGTTATTTTCTTTTTCTGTTTGTTGGGCATTCGTGTAGTGTGTGTGTGTGTGTGTGTGTGTGTGTGTGCGGGTGTGTGTGTGTGTGTGCACTATTTGTACGTGTGCTCTATGTGGAGTTTTGTGTAGGTTGGTGGCTATAAGTGTGAGGTATGGGTGTCTTTCTCTATATGTGTGTGTGTGTGTGTGTGTGTGTGTGTGTTGAAGTTGCTGTATGTGTCAATGCTAAGAGAACATAACAAGTGATACAAATCTTCAATAAGCTTGTTTAGCATTATGGATATTGGAATTGAACAATTAGTACCCGGTATTGCAAAGAAAGAACTGTTGATGTTTTTATCAAGAAAAAAGTGTCAAGTTACACCTTTCCAGAACAATTTTGAGTTAATCTTCCCTAAGAAGCAATATTCAACTATTCAACGAGTCAACTTTATCACTAATTTCTTAGAGCACCAGTGCAACTGATGTCAAAAGTTGGTCTGCAGCCCCATCATGGCCGCCCTTGTTGATGCTAATTCGAGGTAGGGTAATTCTTGTTAAGGTAGCTGCATAGGACAGAGCAGTCTACTTGCTGGTTATTTGTGAATTTATTTTTCTTTTTAATGACTCACCTTTCCAATAAAATAAAAGTGTCTACTGCCATGGTGTTGCCCAACATCTGGTTTCGATGCAAAGTCCAAAACCCTCCATTCACAAAAGCGGCAGGAGACCAGGTTCACAAGATGCTGTAAATAGTAACCGTTAATTTGTACGTCTTAAGCTCTTTTCCATAAACATGAGCAATGAAAGTGTGTTAAAATACCTGGCATTTAGCTTATTGCTTTGTAGAGCCTGCACACACGAGGTGCCTCCTTTCAGCCCGTGCCAGGTTTTAGCATTGCAATTAGCTTAGCCAGCTGGAGGTACACTTGGCTTCCCCTGCTAACCACCAATAACAAAAAACAACAAAAAAAACAACCCACAGGTAGGTTCTACTTGTAAAAACAAACATTACATTATTTGAAAATAGGTTACTTTTTAGGAAGGGTATGATAGCATTGCTGTCTGGCAGGTTCAATCTTGTATTTTTTAATCAGTTAGCAAAGAAGTTAGAATTGCCAAGGTTAAAATTGCAACAAAAAAAGCATATCAATATCACTCAAATACAACATTTGTCACCGTTTTTAAAACAATAGTACTAAAAGCGTTTCGAAACATAATTTGAAGTCCCTGTGATATGATGTGCTTTGGGTAACTATAGCAACCACACCAACTTCCAGTCTGAAACGGGCGTCCTGGTTATCCTGGATTTGCTTTCAAGGAGCTTTTTGTGCTGTTCGTTCCAGCATTTACTCTGCATCAAGTCTTTGTGAAGTGTCTCCTCACTTCAGGTAGTCTGTTCATGTCTCAGTGATTTTTTTCTCTGAGCCCGTGTGTTTTTTTCTTCATCAGCCTAACTTTTCCTTGCATATGCGAAAGAGCCAACGACAGCTTGACTGGCATGCTGTCAGACAGACGATGCCTTTCCAACGGTGAAGCATCAGCCCTTTCCTGTGAGCTTGTATATGTGTGTGCGTGTGTGTGTGTGTTTGTGTGTGTGTGTGTGTAGAAAAGTGGGGGGTGTTGTCAGGACGTGACCGGCACACTTTGCATGTTCTTCCCGAGACAGGTGCTCCTGGGCGAGCACTGGTGCATGACAGTTGCCTTTCATCGCTGTCTTCTCTACACTTAACCCCTGACCAGCCCTCCCTCCTTCCTCTCTTCCTTCCTCATCCTCTCCTCCTCTCTCCTCCCACCTCTTTCCTCCACGTCTGACCTCTTCTCACGGCACTTCCCTCGGCCGTCCTGAGTGATGGACTAGCGAAAGGCTGGTGGGCGGGTTTGCGCTTTGTATGTGGTGGTGTGGTGCAGCAGGCTTGTCACAAGCCTTACACTGTCAGGCCACGGAAACCCAGCTGTCCAGACAGAACTGCACACACACACATACACACACTCATGCCCACGCACACTTAACACCCACACCACAACTTTTTTGTTCACCAGTCCGTAATTCCATCCACCGGCGCTGTCAAGCACTTGATCAAACGTGCATAAAGAAAGGAGCCCCCTGGCTGAATCCCATCTTCTCTCTTCCTATCATAATGTAGGCAGATTTTCCCTCCTCTGCCTGTTTCTTCAACTCTGTTTATTCAGATGAGCCTGACTGGGGGGCAGCGGGTCACATCCACTTGCCTGGCTAAAACGATACTGAATTGAGGGTTGTCTCCAGTGAGATGGAGAGAGGAAAAAACACAAGGAGGGGTTAGGAAGGGCTGCTGAGCGGTCATGTCAGGGCTGTTTTTCGGGGGCTATTTGTGCGTGTGTGTGTGTGTGCATGCCTGTGTATGTGTGCCGTGGCAAGGGGTAGGGGTTAGGGAGTTTGAGGGTTCAGTTGTCAACCCCTGTGTCATGCTTGCCCTGGCCCTGTTATGTAGAGGGCATCCACTGTCATTTGTTGTAGGACTGCTTGAAGTGGAGTTAGCCACAGAAGCATAAAAAGCAGTCGGCACATTGTGAGCCTCTCAGGTGCCGTAAAAAGTAACACGCACTCATTTAAAAGTACAAACTCATATTGTGCTGGAACTAATCCCTGAATAATTTGACCCCTCGAAGTTTGGAGAGGTTTTTTTTTGTTTGGCCTTTAAATCTCCTTCCTGCGTGTGTTTATTCAAGATGGAGCCTGATCCAGATGTTTTATATAGGTTGTACTTAATTTTTAAGTTGTTTTCCATTTTATTCTTTGAGCTTCACCATGTTAAGCAAAGTAGGTGGATTAAAGTCATGCTTGAAGCCAACTTTGGGAAAAAAGACTAGGTAAGCTAACAGTCATTCTGTTCTTCCAAGTTTTATTTAAGTTTATCCCTGTGTGTGTGTATCTGTGTTTTGTCAGTGTAGGTGTATGCGCGTGTTTCATCTGACGTACATCTCCCACATTCTCTCCACTATGTTAAAAAAAAACAAAAAAACAGCGATGGTTAAGACTCCTTAAACTTGTTGTTGGAGTGTCAGAGAAGACACGAGCAAAAGCGCGCACCATGAGCTTAATCCAACAACAGCCCCGTCTGTCGTACTGTACAGCTGCTATCTGCGAGCGAAGTGGACCCCTTCCTCGCAGCCATTGTCATATATAGGGGGGGGCATTGTCACACATGAGATGGACTCATGTAAATGTGGTGACAGGCTACTGTCTTGGCTGACTGACAGCATAGAGGGATTGGGCTAATCTGAGTGACTGATTCGAAGCGCGGCGGCGGCTCGGCTGTCCCCATAACTCCTGAGAAATAGACAGCTTCAGCTGAGTTATCTGTGTTTGTAAGTCCTTCTGCTGCTCTGGGATGACAATAGGGATTAGTGCCAAGGTTCTTTAAACTGTTTTTTTATTTTATTTTTTGGGAAGGGGGGGGCCCTCTTATCGGTGTCTCGGCAGGATGCTGCCGCAGCCGGTTTTCCTTGACTGTCAATTAAAGAGGGGATCATTAACTTCAAGGGTATAAATGTTCTAACACTGGTATTACGTTGGGAAGCTAAGTCGCTGACAGATGTTCCAACTTTAATTCTCCACTTGTTTTTTTGTCCTTTAATTAATTTATGTATCACTATTCGGGTTTTAAATATTTTCTCCCCCTGTCTGCTCTTTGTTAGCCTGTAATCTCAGTTACCATGGTAGTCGCAAAGACGATTGGGCCTTGTCACTCGCCTGTGTTTCTTATGAGGTTCAATCGGCTAATGTATTCAATATCACCCAAACTGAAAAGGTAAACAGTATCTAATGGCGCCGCGTGTTCCTGCGCTGCCTTCGACGCAGCCTGGAGGCGCCGGGCGGGAGGGGAACAGCACGTCTGCCTCGAGTTCTCCGGGCTTCTTCAGGAGGACCCAACTCCTTAGAATGGCGCTTGATAAAAACAAAACGAGCGCAGCTTGTACCTCTGTACGTGTGTGTGTGTGTTTTTAGGTGGTAAACAAAAGTAGTGTACTACTTTGGAGGGGTGGGTTTCTGTCGGAAGCTTTTGTTGGCGGTTGTGAAGCGCGAGTGTGACAGCTGCGGTTGAGATTTCCTCAGAGTGGAAGTACAGACGCGAAGCTGCGGCGGGATACAGCGATACGGCGTTGTACTGTAGGTAGCCACGTAGAGAAAGAAAGGAAAAACAAGAGGAGGAGAGACGTTAAGGGGAGTGGGAGAGAGAGATAGGCGACAGAGACTGCTAATGGGCAAACTCTCTTCATCCACTGCCACCGCCATCACCAGCACCACCCTGTTCTCTCATGACAGCTCTTTTCCTTTGTTCTCCCCCTCGGCCCACTCTCTGCCGGGGATTCGTGACAAGTTTTCGCAGGCTGATCAAACGCCGCGGTGACACCTGATTAGGATATAGTGCGTGTTTACAGCCGTGCATGGCGAGGACCCCCCCCACCCCCCACCCCCCACCCTCTCAGACAACAAGGGAGACTTCACCTTGACTAATTAAATTTGCACCTGCAATGCCAGCTGTGACAGCCACTGGAGGGCTGCATTTATTTATGTCACTCCATACATACTTCCTGTGACGTTCATGGAGGCTGAGTGCGCAGTAGCTCCTCTGTTTACCCACAGTGTGTGGGTTTTAAATTCCTGTGTGTAATATCGTGGCTTTCAAAACTGCTTCTGACTGATAACAAAAAAAATAATTTAACATATCAATGTTGATTGAACATATCGTATGATTTCCAATTAGATTTCTGTCAATTTCTGCTTAAAAATTGCTTCCCTTTTAAAATGACAAAATGAAATGCAAGGTTCACTCGAGGATGGTGGCTCAATTTTATGTCAAATTATGTTTAGTGGTAGCCAGTTCATGGTCTCATTGAATCCGGGTGAGCTAACTAGGACAAATTTAATTCTGTCATCACATGTGAGATTTAATTCTGAAGGGGTTTTTGAACCCTTGTTTTAAAATGATGTGATTTGTGAATACCTCACTAACTGTGTGTGTGTATTAAATCATGGATTAATGCGTGCTTGTACATGATCAGCCGTTCGGAGCGCGCATGTGTGTGTATCTATCTAAATCAGTGTTGAGAGCGTAAAAGGCCACAGCTGAAGTGAGCAGGACATCAGTCACCCGGTAGCAGGAGACAGGGCCTCGTAATTTGTGGCTCACCACCTATCTCGCTCACTCCCTTTCTCTCTGTCCCCCCCTCAAATTGACCAGGCTCGACTGCTGGTCATGCTGTATTACATGGGTTAGATGAAGTAATTATTTCTAGGCCACTGACTACAAGCAAGATTAATAGTTTTTGAAACGGCCATAATGGAGGGCTGACCCGCCGTGACATAAGCATTATTTCAAGCTCACCTCCACTCTCATCCTTCTCACCTCTGGGCACCGGCAGAGTGTGATTTATACCTGGGTTAATGAGGGGAGGGGACCTAGGAGCCCAAGTCCACCACTGCAGTGTTAAAGACCTCTTCCTTGATGGGGTTTTGCAAAACAAGATATGAAGTGATTAAAATCCACACCGTTTTTGAATGTCATCATCGTTCTCTATGTTGTAATTTGATATAAATCTTGAATGGTTCGGGCTGTTCTTTGGAAAGGGTCGTTGCTCCCTGTGATGTCCCAGAAAGAATAAGACAATATGCTGCGGATGTCCAATCCCGCCATCCTCAGTAGCTTCATCTTCATCTGTCCACCCCCCTCACCCCCCGCCCCTCACCCCGGATGCTCTGGAGCCTTAAGGACCAAAGAAGCTGGGAAGCTGTCACTAGGTGGCACTTGGACATCATGTTATCAGATGCTCTCTCCCCTTCACCCACCCCACCCTGCCTTCCTCTTCCCCTCCCCGCTCCCTCCTTTTCTTGCCTCCCTCACTTCCTCCCTTCCCTCTGTGCTAAGTACACCTCAGATGTCAGGGTGTTTTATTTTTATTGGATGAGGGCAGTGTGTAATGCATTCACCTCCGTTCCTGCCAGCTGTTAAATGCCCCAGAACATGGTCTGGCCAGGCTCCGCCCCGTTAACCCCTCTGATTGGCTGTAATAATTAGCAGAAGTGAACAGTAACTATGGTGCCTAGCAAGGGTTTGGGACAGCTTGTGACTCCCTGATACGTACGTGACAGAAAGGCCCGTCTTGCCCGGCCAGGCTTTAGTGACTTGGGTCTGCTCCAAACCTGCCCCCCCCCCTCCCTTTACTCCAGTGCATGTGTGTCTTTTAAGCTTTAATATTAACCCTCAACTTAAACACATGCATGCAGTGTGGCACCAGCAATTACATTTTCAAATGGCTGAGTTTGTAAACCTCCAGGATGTTAATCTGTCACCATTCAAGCTACTGGGAAGAGTGAAAAGAGGATTAAGCTATTCAATTCCTGGTAGAATATTTTCTTTTGTTCAGAATGAGTGAAGGAAAAATAAATAAAGAAATGAGGTGGCTTCTCAAGCAAGACAAGTGCCGTCTGCTATACTTCAGGATTTGGCTAATGCCATTATAGCAAACTTATCTGCTGCAGGATTCCAGGAAGACAGGCTGACGGCCGTGTAAACAGCCGCAAATGATATTCGGCCTTTAATTCAATATTAATCTGAGGTCACATCATAATGCCATAATGCTAAGTTTATCTGGGTCAAATGCGACATGAGATAGAATTAAACATGTCCTAGATGTTCAGTCCACATCTGTTTTGTACCATATGTTTTTTTTCTAGTGGCTTAGGTTATTGACAGCATTTGAACTGAGGCGATGGCTGGAGCTTGTTAATAACACGTTATTTCAGTTCCAACAAATAGATCTTGATAAATAATTCAAGAGCTTGTCTTTCCAGTTGTCTTCCGAAAGAGTTGAAAAGTAGAACAACTAGTCACAATTTGATGTTCGATAGGAAGAAATTGAAGCAGACAGGAAGCTCTCTATTTCTGATATGTCGTATCATCTGCTATTTTTTTTCCCTCCCAAATGTCTCATATTATGTGTTGCGAATGTGACACGCAGCTGAGTTGATGGTAAAATATCCTTGGAAGTGTTTTGTCAAGCAACACACTTTATCAAATCTTATGTTTAGCATAACGTTACATTATACCACATGATAATTGTCACAACTGTCAGCCAATCCGGCACAGTACCCCTGGCTCAGCCCCCCGTTTACCCTTGACTCCCGGCCCCTCCGGTCGGATTGCACATCATCTTTATCCCAGATGAAGTACCAGACTCGGTAGTGTCAGAAGATGATCTAATATGGAGCCGAAAGGACAGAGAGCTGGGAAATCATCGTCATTTGAAGAGGTTGCTTGTCACATGATGGGTTTGATCAAACCACGCCGCAGTACACAGAGCCGGGTCTTTGCACAGTCTAACAGTGGTACTGGATTAGAGACACAAGCCACTTCCACTGTGATCAGTCACTCACACTCGGTGACACGCGGCAGAACTGAAATCCCCCTTGCAACACTTCATCCACATCATGTACAGGCTTCTTCGTCAAGCCTACTGTATGGAAATGAGGAACATTGCTGTTGACAATGATAGTACATGCTGTTTTTTTTTCATTTTTCATACTTTATTTTGTAGGGGGTACGTCATAGCTGCAGCAATGCAGGTACCGACTTACTGTGAGATACAGTACCAGACTGTGTTGGTCTATGGCTGCCCGACCTGCCTGAATGCAATGATCTGTGACATGTTGAGACAATGGCAGTGTGTGTGAAGAGTCTGGCTCTACACCCCTCAGACGCTGTGTATGGCTAAGTGCTATTGAATTGTTTATTGTCACAAATCACAAACCTTTCAATAGGTGCGACTGCCGTCCACCCACCCACTCATCCATCCAGCTGCTCTGCCCTGAGCGATGTGTTGCTCTGCCGGGCTCTGAGGGAGCGTAACGTCAGCCTCCGGAGCTGAGGATTTTAAACGCTCCACCTGCTTATCGATCTCTTCTGCCCCGCTGAGCCAGCCAAGCTAGCAGAGAGAGAGAGAAGGCAAGATGCAGAGTGGAAGGGCAATCTGGTGGCCTCAGTCCTCTGATACTCAGGTCTGTCCTTGACACTGCCTGTGGGACAGACCTGGAGGACGCCTCTTGTCCTCCCTGTAAGCTCTGCATCTAGCCCCTACAGCTAACCGGCCCTCCCCCCCTGGGCCAAGCTGCACTTTGCACAGCCATATTGATTTTTTTTGGAGGGGCAGGAAAAGTGTGGTGAGAACCAATGAGGGGGGGCGGGGGGAGAAATTGAGGGAGCTTTCTAAAGCACTGACTTCTCCTTGACTGCACCTCGAGACGCGACAACCCTGTTAGAACAACTCAGTGGCCCTGGTGCCCCTGCTGAAAACTGCTAATCACAGTCTTTCAATCAACACTCTCCTTCGTCTCTTCCCCTCCATTCCTCTCCCTTCCTTCATTTTCTCACTCTTATCCCCGACTTACCCCTTGCTGAACTGGACCCTGCCTGAATACCAAGGGACTGCGTCTGCATTAAAACGGGCCATTTCACATGGAAAACAGCTGACCTCATGAAAGCATGTTGTAATTCGAAGGTGAAAACTAAAAAGCTTTTCTCGATCGACATAATCCTAATGGAAACATTATGGCCCCGGCCGCAAACTAACAATTAAGGTAAAATGGCAAATGGCCCTCGCACATCGGCGGTGGTAGCCAAGAGTTCATATGGCTCTTGTGATGAAAAAAAGACTGCTAGTTTGAATCCTGCACTGGGGGTTGCCCCCCTTGAGCAAGACGTTTAACCCCCCAGGTTCCTTGAGCAAAGAACTGACTTTAAACTTTTTTTTTTTACCGTCCACCAGAAATCTTTAGATGTACTGGGCGGCTCCTGTGTGTGAAATCGTGCAAGTATGCGTGCGTGAAGCGGCTAGTATGGTTCTGATAAAGAGCATGCTCGGTCAATCTTTCCCAGATAAATATAAAGGTTATGTAAGGCGTACATCGACAGATCTCTTAAATCGCCCTTCTCTCTCCCTCTCTTCTTCTCTCTCCTTCTCTCCAGATTTGACACTTGCTAAAGGTCACTGAAACATCTTTTTTTCCCCCTTTGAGGTGTAGATAAGTGTGAAATAGATGTTGACACCGCAGACACATTGAAAAGCACTTAAACAGAGTGACCATGTGCCAACCCTCAGTGTCTGGCTTTGTGCATTTGTAAATACTTTTTGAATGATTGATCTGGAAACCCGGGGTCTCTCTGTAAGCCTGTCAGGTGCAGTGAGAGCGATCAAAAAACAGATGAGGTCCAGTACTTTTTTCTTCACACACACTACCCACCTGACTGAATGACGCGTACCTTGGGACGACTATAAGAGTAGCTTTAAGTATGTGTGAGAAAAATGCACACAGAATTTGACGGGACGTTAAGTTAAAATGGCACACCGGATGAGTGTTAGTGGACCTTCTCTTGCATGTGTGACATTTCTCAAATGTGTGTGTGTGTGTAATTAATGACTGGCAGTGGTCCCCCACAGCTCTGGTAATGTGCTTGGATCAGTGTTATAAACAGGGCGTGAAAGGTCTGCCCAGCGCCATCCCCTTTAAATGACTGGCCTCTTGTTCAGGTAGATGGATGGAAATGTTGTAATATTAATGATCACGTCCCCTGCCGACCTGTCGCGAGGTGAAATGAGCAACGCAGCCTTCAGCCTCCAACAACAATTAACGGGCCAGAACGGGGCCTGTCTGCCATTTGTCATCACGTACCCCACCTGTGGACCCCCCACCGAACACATGCTGAATGTGTCTGTCAATATATACAGAATGTTCACTTCATTGATTTGAAAAAATGAAATAAATAAAACAAGTAAAATGCAGTGGTTAATGGCACATAATTAATTTGCAGTTATGTCTGGGTAGATTTATTTTCGTCCCTTGTAAAAATGTAAAAACAAATGTTTTTGAATTGGATTCGTTGAATATGACGCGTTACTTGCAACGTATCCACATGCGTCTATATGCGAAACATGCGGAGGATTATGACCTTAATAACTGACATAAACATCTGATCCCTGTGTGGACGACCTTACAACAAATGTGATTTGTGAATGTAGGCTAGACAGACATGTCAAATTGAATCTGTAAATACATCTCAGGATAATACAGATTATCCAGAAAGAAACTGTCAACACTCAACAGGAAAGTAGCCGAAAGCCAATTGTTTTTCAGATGTTTCTGGCAACAATCCTCCTGATTGACCTCATTCATATTCACGGGACGGTCCTGAGCCAGAATGTGTGGAGACATGGGGTTACACATTACCGACGCCCCCGCTCTCAGGTCAACTCCTGCACATTCCAGTTAGCCATTGACCAGTCTGCCCATTAAACTGTCACACTGAGTCACCAAACTTGTAGCTGTTCTTTCTTAAATAAATGAACGCCACAAGTGGCTGTAAACAAAATGTCAGAAGTGAGAAATAGTTAATATTTGCCCTGAATGTTTCTTCTAGCGTGCCATGCATAAAATTATGAAACAATGCTTTAAAATAGTTTCACAACTAATGCTGGAGGTGCCGTTTTATCAGTTTGTGTAGGTAGGATGGACACATTTACATTACATGTATTCTATTAAGCAAGAAGCAGTTCAATAGAAGTGGATCCCCTCTCTCTGCATGTGTGGTCGTGTATGTGTGTGCTTTTGCAGGTATTTGTGTGTGGTGGCACCTAGGTGCTGTGTTATCTCACTGTAGTTCAAGTTAGTGGGATACCCTGAAGATGAGGTAGACCCTGAACTATAGACCTTTATGGGACAACTCAAGAGCCTTGGGTTTTTTGAACTGCTCCCTATGTGTATGTTATTTTCCAAAGACCAAAGCTTCCTGCAGACTTTCTGTGCATCATGCACGCAAACACAAATGTTCTGTTTGGGTCAGACACTCCCTGCCCTTCTTTTACGCCCCGTGTCGCTTCGCACAAGCTCCAGACATTCTGCGATCCGGTGCCAAATGCACCCGAGACGGAAGCACCTTTGATCTACTCGAGTAGTCCGTCTGTTCGAGTCTGACGTTTTACAGCCGACTTGTCAAAACTGTTGATTCACCATCACTTTTCTAGAAGAGGACTGGCTCGGAAATGGGTGTCATACAAGTACCAATAGCTCGCTATTTCAACACAGAGCTCTATTACACAGCTATCTCTCATCACGTCATTTACTGAGATTCAGTCTCAGTAAATGAGTGCTGCCCTCCTTTGGTTGGAGGTCTTGATGAACATATAAGAAAAAACAGACATCAGCCAAGATGGAAAGAAGAATTTCTGTCTTTCATATGGGGTAACTCTTCTATGTATCAAGCCATCTTCAGGTTTTACTCCACATTGTAGCTTTTATCTACAGTTTATAATGCATCAGACAGCGGGACTCGTGCATTCCTTCAGCAGCCGTATCACATTCAGCACGTTCCAATGAACTCTCTGGGGCAGGCGCAAGTTTAGACTCGGAAGTGTTTTTTTTATCCCCACAGCGGCGGAGTTATCTGGCTTTTTTGAGCTACTGATGCTAAGCACCGGACATTAATCTACTCTGCAAAGAACGCTTTGAAGAAAGTGTCCGTCGAAGTGTCACAGATGGGAAATAAATGAAATTAATAAATATATGTTACACAGTTTGATATCTCTTATGGGCCAAGATCAAAGCAAACCAATTGAGTTCTATTCTACCTAATATGTTTTTCTGTGATAAACAGTCCAGCTGAGGGAATAATCCTATCAAGGAAAAGAGAGATTAAAGAAAGAAAAAAGCATCAGATATATCACTCAGCGCAGACGGTTGGCACGGCTACCGTGAAGCGTCCGTGTCATTATGGGATTGGTAATCTCGTTTTCTTTGGTCTGAGTGGAAACGCAGACCTTTTTTTTTTTTTGCGCCTCATGGTTTTCCTTTTAGAACCAGAGACAGGAAGACAGACACAGTGGTCCTCTGATACTGAGAGAGTCCATCTGCTTCAGAGGACTCCGGTAACTTCTTGTCTTCCCTTTTTTCTGTGGAATTTCTGAGCAACTTGATGTTTTTGACATGTGTGTGACAGCCCTGGTTGTGTGCGATTGGCGTTGAGGCATCGTGCTCGCTACCCCGCCTGCATGTTTCTTTAGGTATGGCCATGTATGTGTGTGTGTGTGTGTGTGTGTATCGGTACACACATAGAGCTTGTGTACACAGTGGTGGTGCGACCAAATCAGACTGGAAGGATCTTACTTACTGCAGATGGATGCCGGGATATGGATCTGTACAGGCTCACAGCAGCGCACAGATAAAAAAAAAACACACACACAGACGTGCACACATACAACACTCGCCCAGAGCCTCACCTTGATATCCTGAGCTTCTGTCATGAGTTCGAATTTGACACCAATGAATGTGTGTCAGGTTGTCAATTTCTTCCAACAGCCTTTGAATGCAGTCTGGCCATGAATAGTGCATGTTGTTTTGTTTTTTAGATTCCAACTGTCTGCATCTCTGTTTTTTTTTGTTTTTTTTTGTTTGTTCCAGAATAACTTGGAAGGCCTGTACGCTCATGTGCATCCTTTAAGAAAAAAAACTTTCAGCAGGTGTTGTGTTGTTTAGCCTAAGGTAAAGATTCAGCCCGGAAGGTAAATTCACCAAACTGCTTATGATCTGACGCCCTCCCATTTCTTCCGGCTCCGTTATTGGGGATCTCTTTCCTTCCCTCCCGTCTTTAATGCACACACTGCACCGCTTGCCCTCTTTTTGATCCAGGCCCCTCCACCCTTCGAGTCAGGACACACATCTTTTTTATACCTGCACTTTAATGTTATTAACGGGACATTTTATTTCACTCTAAAAGTCAGGACATGTTTTGGCAGCCGGTTCCTATATCCCCTGCAGTGTGCCACAAGAGGTCTTTGGCATTATTAGGGCAGAAGAAATGCGAGACGCCTGTTGTAAATGTCTTGGAAATATACACAGGGTCGGTTCTCCTTAACCACATGGCAGTTGATGCACAGGCTATTCATGCAAAACTTTTAGAGATGTAAAAAGACAGTGGCAGGCCGGTGACATTTCTCCTTCCCCTGCTGCTAAGACACCATGTCGAGGTGTGTGTGTGTGCGCGCACACCTGTGGGGAAAGAATACGAGCTTCTGAAGCTCCTCCACCTACACACACCTTCGCACGAGCACATACGGGGAGGCAGGGTGGGGAAGTAGTTGTGAAATTTATTTGGGCATATAGTTTTTATGCCAGTTGCCGTTGGATTTACAGGTCAGAATGGAATGCGTCCCAATGAAAAGTACTTTGATCCCTCCACCAGGTTGACATTTTTATTGGGGGAGCTCAGTATGGCACAGGGCATCTTTTATAAGGTTGTGAGGAACCCCACGGCAGCCTTCACAAAAATCATAAAAACGTGAGACGTCAATGAAAAACGACCAGGTTCCAGTACTATCTCAGTCTGTTTTTAGAGCATCATTTGTTAAAATATATACGTTAATTTGATTTGAAGAACATGGTGATACATTTTGCATGATTTGATTTATATTTTTCTTGTTAGTCCCTATACTCTGGTACGTGCTGTTATTGTACATCCCCCACTGTTTATTTCGAAAGAATATATTTATAGTGAGCCAAGGTAAGGTGGTTGGAAATGTATTCACGGCACTATGTTTCTGCAAAAATGTAAAAAGGCAGTCTTGTTTTCAAACATTGTGTTTCAGCTATTTTAAAATAAAGTGGCAGGAGAGCCAGGATCTGACTTATGTAGGCCATACGGGGCTATAAGAGATGTGGGCCTCACAGATTTTATCCCAGGGAGTAGTGTGAGCATTTTGTAATTTTAGCGCCACATCACAGCACTCTGGTGTGAGAAGATGGATTTTTTTTAAGGTCTACACAACGTCGTTTCCAGAAGTATAAAATATGTCCCATGCACCATAGTTGCAATGTCCCAAAAGTTATACATTTAATTGATTGAAATAGATGTAACTGATTACCGGTACTTGTAGTGTCAAAGTGAGTATTCAAAAAATACACAATTGCTACTGTGTTCCTACTGCTACTTACCTATTCTACTGTGTTGTGTTCCACAGAGGAGGAAGCTACTGCAGGAGTTGGGAGACCAGAAGATCCCTTTTCTGGGACCTTCAGATCGGGGCTATCAGAATCTGGTGAGCCAACCACACCTCCACATAATGCTACTCTACTTTAAGCCAAAACAGCAGCCTTTTGTCTCTGTTACCTAATTTTCTATATGTTTTTATATGTTATGCTCGTCTTTGTGTTTCCCAGTGGGACTCCAGTTACTCCGGCCTGGTTCTGAGGAGATCCTGCTCGTTGCCTGCTGAGCTGCATGGCCGGGTGCAGTCAGCTCTGCTCACCCTGAGAAGCAAGGGCTGCCTCCTTAGGGATTTGGTCCGCGTCCGTGACCGAGATGTATTCACCACCGTGTCGCGGACTCTGCTGGGCGAGCCGGGCCACACCTACCGCTACCTGGACACGCGGCTCTTTGCCATCCCCTGGCACAGCGAGGACCCTGAGGTCAAAGGACAAAACTGTTGTGACCCTGACTTGAGGGCTGCTTGCAAGGCATTGTGGGAGCTTAACACCTTCTTCGGCTCTGACGTGTCTCAGCTGAAGGAAGGAGACAGGCTAGCACAATGTGTGAAGGGGGAGGCCGAGGCCAAACAGGGTGAAGAGGGAGATACCGCTTCCAAACACAGTGAAGAATCCAGGAATAGTGAAGGAGGGGACTCGGAGTCCCGACAAAGTGAGGAGGGGGACACAGAGTCCAAGCACAGTGAGGAGTGGGACATTGAGTCGAAACACAGCGAAGAAGGATGCTCCGGGTCAAAACAAGAAGGAGAATGGGAGACTGAGTCCAAGCACAGCAGTGAGGAGGGAGAGTCCTCCCAGGTCAAATCAAGTGAATCGGGTGTGGCGTCAGGGTCGGAGCACAGTGAAGGAAAACTCCCCCTCTGGGCGTCTAAGGTCATCGCTGGCAAAGAGACTAAACCTTTGGGACTAGGGGCCCAGGAGAAACCTGTGGCCCAACTCAAGCACAGCTTGTCAGATTACCACATTGAGGACAGGGAGGAACAAGCAAGCAGGCAGGGATGCTCCCAGCCGAGTCTTCCGCAGCTATTCACCGGTCAGCTCAAGTTCAATGTCACCTTACTCAACTACATGGACCCGGCAGCTATGAGCCAGCTCAAAGAGGAGCCTTACTATGGCATGGGGAAAATGGCGGTAGGGTGGCACCACGATGAGAACCTCATCACTCATTCTCCAGTGGCTGTTTACAGCTATAGCTGTCACAATGAAAAAGGTAAGGCTTGAAATTAAAATAGCTTCAAATTATGTTAATCGGATAAGAATAGTAAAGATCCGCCGATTTAACATTTGTGAGCTCAAATCCACAGTACGTCATGCTAATCTTTGGCATTTTGTTTCCTAAAATAAGAATCTCTTAGACTCCAATATCCCATCAACTTATCTCAGTTGCTTTATGGTGGATCAGATATAGCTAACCTTGTGCATCGTGGCCCTACAGCGGCACTCTAGCATCTGTAGACATGGCCTCTGGTGAGGCAGCCATCAGATCCATCTACGTGATAGTGTCGGGGCATTATCAAATGTCATCACTGGCTTGCATGCTGACAGCCTTATCGCCCACCGTACTTTGGTAGATCACAGACATCTCGGATCTGAGCTCCTAACATGCGCTCAATGGCGCCGTCTAACAAGCAGGCCTTATCACACACGCGGCATCTCATCTAAATCATTTCCCCGAGAAATGATCGATGTGCAATTATCTGATATGGAATAATGAGCCCCACTTTGATAAGTGTTCCTGAACTGTACTGTATGGATAAAACGATGTCTCCTAATTATGGAATGTGCACCCTTTCAAGAGCTGATAGTGCGTGCTGATCGAGTTGATAGAGGATCTCAGTGAGGGAGGAAGTTGGCTTTCTAGAGAATAAGTAACTATCGAAATCGGTACCACCAAGTAAATGTAATTCCTCTGTCTTGTTTTCAGGATATATGCTCATTTTAATTTAGCAATAATACTCTAATATGACGCTGCACTTTGTGCATTACTCTTTACATTAAGTCCTTTACCATCAAACCAAATGAATGCATCTAGAATAGAAGTCTAGCGTCCCTTGATCAGCCACTCCCCGGGTAATTTCTTGCACCTGCATCTGTGGCTTGAAACTGTAATTTTTAGTCATCAGGTGAAATGCCAACCGCTCTGACATCCTCACCCACTTTACAGCTGGGCTTTCTTCATTGGGTTTTTAACCAGAAACACCTGCTACAAGGGTCTGTTTCACTGATTTGTTCTAGGCCATTTCAACTCTGACCCTGTGAACACGGGCTTCAAACACCATGGCATAACACCTTGCAGTGCTCAGCAGCTGTGTCTTTTTTTGAGTCCCGAATGACCCCACAGCTCCAGACTTTAGAGAGGGAAGTCTTGATGGAGCTATATCCCAGTGGCCAGCTACAAGGACTCCCAGAACCAGGCAAATTAAATTGTTACTTTCGGGGGGAATGTGGCACTTTTACAATCGGTTCGTATTTCTCACGTTGTCCCTGAGAAGAAAGAAACGCGGTGCATTAGATATCTTACATGCACGGTGATTAGATGTTTTGCATGACACCTGCTTCCTTTGATAGGCTTTTCTCTCTTTGAGCAGCTTCACCTTGGTTTTTTTCAGCCAGAGAGTGTTTTTCCCAGCTGCGGAGATCCAAAGGAATCTGCCACGACTGAACGTTTTCCGGCACAGTGGATGATATTCCACCATTTCCAGAGGCCTTGGGGAGTGCTGTCATTAGCTGGCTCTCAGAGCACAATGGCTGGAAATTAAGTTACTATTTATCCGTGCTGAGCAAAGGAAAAGGCAGCTGCGGGGCAGAAAGGCCCAGAAAGACTTTAGTATTGATTTTGCTGAAGGGTGTTGGCCCCGGCCAGGCCAAATCTTGTTTTCTGAGTATGCCGTGTAAGGATTGAAAGGAGAGAGAAGAACAGGGGAAGGTGGTTACAGCCGATGGGGTTCAGAAACAGGAATATCATAGGATACCTGCTGTCCAATAACACATTCTCACACACTCGCTAAACAACATCAAGGGCTTTTATCCAACTATTTCCTCTCGCACGGCATAATGATGCTAAAGATCCTGTGCTAACAGCCAATATGATCACAGCAATACATATCAGCTTCGCTCTGCTGCTAAGTGATTCTCACTTTCTGGAGACAAAGGCTTGCATCTTACATCCATTTGTTTGGGTGGTGGTTTCAATCAATGCACTCCATACTATTTAATTTGAGTTTTATCCTTGCCTACATCTCAGGTATCGTTACAGGGTTTTAGCACCGCATTACCCAGACATGACTTGTTTTTTCAGATGCTAAAAAAAACGTGGTTGAAATTAATATTGTGCATTATAAAGCGATAAAACCACACCGCTTTCCCATGAAAATGAGAGGGGGATTTAAGCACATTGCACTTTTTAGACTCGGTTTAAGTCACGCTGTGTGAAACTGTCAAACCAAAAGCCTGAAATGTGAATATAAATGTAAAATGCAAATGTTACAGTGAGTTGGGCTGTGTATGACTGACAGGTGAAAGCAGTGAGGGAGGCAGCGGTGAGAAGGCGTGCTGGAGGATCGGGCTCAAGGTAGCCTGGGACATCCACACACCTGGGCTGATGCTGCCACTGGAGTCCGGAGACTGTTATTACATGAGAGGTACTAAATCTGCTCCTTAAACACACACACAGACGTACTCACTTTCACTGCTATTTCTGACTTTAGAGTACTTTGTCCCAATGCCACGAGAAGGCATTTCCCATTCATCTCTATTCTCTTCTTCTTACTTCTCTTCTTGACTGTGTGTGTGTGTGTGTGTGTGTTTGTGTTTGAGTGGGGGAGGGCGACCTCGCCCCTTAACAGGGAGCTTTAAGGTTCCATGAAATTGTGTGCATTAGAGAGGTTAGGCAAGCCAAATGTTATTTTTGGAAGTTCTGTGACCCGGTGCTTATGTCTCTATGGACAGGACAGACAGCGAGCCACAGGGGTGTAAATCACAGCTTAATGCTTTTGGCTGCAGCAAACACCTCTTCTTTTCTTTTTTTGGCCCTGTGGGCCCTTCCAAGCTTTCTCATATTTTCTGAGTGTGAGAACATTTATCTACATCACAGCAGAAACTCACGTTCAGATGTACAAGAAGTTAGGTTCTGTGAGTCGGCGAATGAGTGATTCGTTCTTAAAGACACTCTGCTTTTATAGGTATTTAGGGATAGACTGTACAGTACAATCTTGAGTCAGTTTTCACTTAATTTAATTGCCGAAGATAAATGACTGTATCTTCTGCAATTATGTCACTTTTATTTAACCAATGTTTACATACCAATGCATTGCTATTTATTTAGTTATATTTAATTCTCCCAAATTGGATTGGCTGCCGTCCCTATATCTGCTTACTTATCAATATATATAAATAAAAATATCAAATTAATTTTTGTTTATTTCCATATTTTTAACCAGTTAGTAAAATGTATTTGACCTAGTGATTAGAGAGAATTTCTTGTGCTTGAAAGATTACTCTTCTAATCCCTCAAGCAGCAAATGCGTACATCCATCTAGCACACAATACCATGTGCTGTTTTTATGAAGACACTGAACCCCTACCTGTGCGCTCTGCATGAATGTCAAAATCATAAATACACCGCTAAGATTTGCAGCAGCTTTGGGCTGAGCGCAGAATTTGGACCAGAGCCACGTAAGCGAGTCAGAGGCATGTAACTGATGTGATCTACGGGGCCAATATCAAACACATTTCTGGAGGAGATACGCTTTATTTTAAGATATCTTTGGACAGTTCTTTGATGTTTTTGTTGAATTTCAGTTGAGGCTTTCATAGTTTGAGACCCCACGAGGCCCATTCCGCAAATACAAAACATATAGCACACCTCACAAACATACATAGACTCAAGAAGAAGTGATATGTGAACCCGTACTGTTGATGTATATAATATTTCACCCATATTTCACCAAACAGCACGATGGTTTATGTTTTCCGTGTGTTGGCCTCCATATGTTAATTCAGTGCCTACCAAGGTAGAGTGTGATATGTGAGATTTCACAGATGATTTATGGTCCAAAGGAAGAACCCGAACCAAAACATGGAGGAGAACTCGCTGCCTTTTTATAGCATGGACATACTGTACTGCATGTGCACAAACTCATAGACTGTCCAGATGCTGTACAGGTAGAGTAGCTGCTGCATTCCTGATTAAAAAAGCATGACTTCAGGTGAGAAACTGCTACTTTGTTAGGAAAATGTGTACATTTCAAACAATGCTACACAGAAAGCTGCGTTCCCTGTACAATCTAGTCTGCTATCCACCATCCCAGATCTATATAATGCTAAAGTGTTTCTCAATCTGAATCGTTTTTACGAGGACGGAATAGGAAGGTTTTAATGGATTCCTGAAGTTGACTCTTTGAAGCCGCTATGTTTTCATCTGCGAGTGGCGATGTCTGTACCTAATATTCAGCCTGACAGGGCTTGAAGCCGACCTCCTTTAGCTGGATAAGATTTACAATAGAACAGTCAGTTTCAGGCCAGCCATGATAATAGAGTGATGGGCTGTTGTGCAGACCATTCTAATGGGACTTGACTGTCGCGGATCAGTGGGGATTTATGCTCCACTTGGTGAGTACGCCCTTGAGAGGCCAACTGCTGCACGACGATAGCGGCTCACACAGTCCTTGGCTGTCTGACGCTTTGTCAGTCCACCTGAATTAAATACTTGGCACAATGCGCGAACATATGCACGCACCTATAAATTTGCACAAAATCACACACAGTCCTCTGCTCATTGGAGGAAGGACACCCCCCCCCCCCTCCCTCCCCCAATCCTGTTTCAAACACACATACATACATGCAGACAACTATGACTTCCAATATATCCTACCGGCGTTTTAGTGACATACACCATATGATAGATAGTTTAGTGGTATTAAAAGAAAACTACAACGTTGTATAACCACAGACACCATAATGTCTTTTCAGCACCATTTGTCGCCGGCTGGCCCTTTTGAACCGCTAATGTCTGAGCTGCTGGAGGCAAATTGAATCACCGTCATTTCCACCCAAATGGAATTTCGCCGGTTAAAAAAAGAACAATGCAAGTCTTGACACCGGGCCTGTTCGATAATCAGATTCCCAGCTCCCAATGCACAGGGGGGGACTGGAGAAAAGAGTTGACCCAATATATTTAAAAGCCTGCTTCCTGGAAAAGGAGGACAAGTGGCAGCAGGCGCAGGGGTTGAAAGAAAGATAAATATTTATTACAGTTATCGAGTTTGCCTCTACTCCCTCCTGATCCCACTGACGCATCAGACGCGCCAAGAAAAGAGCAGATTGATGGAGATAATTTGTTATTGGATATAAACAGTTTTAAAGACGCGGAGTAATTCTGCCCAGAGACCTAATCCCTCACAATCTCATCAGGGTGAAGAAAACACCGGCGAGTTGTTTTGTTTGTCGCTGTCTTTTTTCTCTTTTTTTTCTCTCCTGCCAAACAATAATATCTTCCTCCCAAAGCATTTGGCTGTTTGACTTTCAAATCACAGGCATTAGCCAGTGTACTCTTGCTCAAGGCGGGTGTAAATATGCACATGTGCTGTGAATGACAGCTCTGTAGTGGCTAAATTAATTATTGGTATGAGGAAAATAATGGCAGAGCTGCGAAACATCTATACACACAAAGAAACACATGGAGGGATACACAGGAAACAGCAGTAAGGCCTCTCTGTAAAGCTTCTGTGATATTGGACAAATGTTTGTTGGTGTGGCTCTTCCGTCTTGACAGATTGAGCCTGATCTGGTTCTGTTTGGTAATTAAAATTATAGTACAACGCTACTCATTCTCGTCGATTCGGCGACGGACCGAGCGCAATCTGTCTGAACGAACCAGACGATTTTGTTGTCATGTTCCTTCACGCCCTGCTTTTCATCTGTTTTTCTTTTGTAATCACTTCTTTTCCTTTATAATTAATTAAAAACATGAGCAAATTAAGAATTAGTCCATTCTCCTGTGCTTTTGTGCTGTAAATAGTTACTGCTGGTCTGGCATGTTCTGATTTTTTTCTCCCCCTGCATTCACCAGACGACCTGAACAGTACCCACCAGCACTGCGTCCTGGCTGGAGATACCGCACGCTTCAGCTCCACGCACAGAGTGGCCGAGGTGAGAAGCCAATATTCCTACAAGAGAAAAAAAAGTAATTTTGAATTTGTTGTGAAAAATATTGCATAGTGAGCCAACAGTCCCCTGTGATTTCAGTAAAGGCTGCTGTGGGTTCTTGCCCACTATATTAGGGGAAAACATAAACTATTAATAAATGGCATTGACAGTCCATAGTGTATGAATAAATTAAGTATGTATCTACAAAAACAAACATGTACTCTATAAACATATTAAAGTTTAGCTTTGTAGTTTGATTGACAGGGTCCAAACCCTACAGGGCAGTTATTTGTATAACACTGGGTTTGTCCCTCTCCTACCAGTGTTCCAGTGGGACCCTGACCTACATCCAATCGCGGTGTCAGGAGGCCTTGTCCAACCTGCACACTGACCCAGAGACAGGCTCCCACAGCCTGCTGGCCCTGCTGCCGACAACGCTACAGCACTGCGAGGAGATTCACAATGAGGTGGGGACACGGTGTGTGTGTCCATGTGCATTTCAACTGCACACGTGTCAGTGATTTTCAACAGTTAACATTTATTTCTATGAGAGCTGTTAAGTTTGTTCAGGTGTTATTTATTTCACTTGTTGTCACCCTTATTACTACTTTTTGCAGCCTGAGTCAAACAGCATTTGAAGTTTGTTTTTGGCCTGCTTGGAGCAGCGTATGAGCGAGGCTTGCCACATTGGACAATAGAACATGTGCAAATAAAGTTTACACAATAGCATGCCAGTCTTTGAAAGTTTGAATACATTTTTCTCTGATCATGAACTTGCCTGTCACTGTTACGACTAATTCTTCTGATCCCGTTGTCCTCGACCATCTGGAACTCCAAGGTGTTTAAAGATGGCTAACAACCATCTGCAAATGTGACAGGATTTCAACAGGACAGCATCGAAAGAAATACAGGAAGATATGTAGCGGGTTTAGGCATATGACTAATATGTGTGAAGGTGATTTCATTTATTCTAATAAACCCATGCATTTCTGTATGTGTATGTATACAGTACACCGTGAGATGATTACATGCCCTCTGGGTTATATTTGGCAATACAGCCTAGTCAACAGTTCTGATATGAACACCATCACTATGTTGGGGTGCTCAGACAAAGTCTTATCAAGGGCTTGTAGACTAATCTTCTTGACAAATAGAGTTTCAGCACATGGACTCAGTACAGTAGTATATACTAAAGGCATAACATAGTGAAAGGAATTGATGTGCAGAAACAGACTATTTAACCATTTCCTCTGCATCATGGGACTTATAGACCATACCTGGCAGTCCACTGATAGCAGGTTAAAATGCTGTAAACGGCAGAATGGGAGCTTGCCCGCTTTCTTCCCTTTTCACCTGCTTGTTTCTGCTCGGGGGACATGCCTCCAAAATCCAGGTTGTTCTCATTTGTCCCGGCCTGTGATGGATCGCGAGGCAATACCCTCTCCATATGTTATCTAAAGATGGAGTCGTGCCCCACTCCCCTCGCTAACCCCCTTTCTCACACACAAGGAGCGATGCTGGCTTGGGGTATTGAGGGATAGAGCGAGGTCAAAAAAAAGAAGAACGCGAGGGGCCCGCCTGCGGAGCCACCAGCCCCTCCGTGCTAGCTTGCCGCGGGCCAACAGTTAATATAGCACTTCACCTCTTCCCCCCTTTACACCCCTGGGCTCAAAGAGCACATCCTAGCCGACGCTAGCACCCAGGCTCCTCAGCGGGACGCCATGACAGATGAGTCTGACGTAAGGTTGTTTAAAGGTTGTCGACAATATTAATTATTCAGCGCTGACAAACAATAGGGCTGTCTGTGTCGGGGGCTGGGCTGCGCTAGTTGAGCTGGCAACACCTGCTAGTTTGCCGCATAGCGCCACAGGATTACCAAGCTGTAGGCCTCCGCCAGGAGGGCAAAGCAGGTTTATTCAGGAAAACAGGATGCTATTTATAAAAGCGCAGGTGTGTGTGTGTGTACAGTATGTATGTGTGAATGTGTAAGTAAGGGGGGGGGGGGGGGGGGGGGTTGCTCTCGGGGGCTCAACCCTACCCTACCTGGCACTCACAATGATAGATGTGGCCATTTGTTTGGAGTTGCCCGCGAGAGCAGAACACCCACAAAAATGATGTATTGTTGGCGGAGTTATTCATGATGGCGGCCCACTTTGGTGCTTGGCGGGTGCATATTGCGCGGGTCGTGTTTGACATGGACGACTGAGGGGCGAACAAGCCTGAGACGCGCAGGCAGCCTGACCCGAGCAGTGCCTTATGGGTCTTTGCTTAAAAAAAAGTGCTAAACAGAAAGCTAGCACCGGCTGACGTGCCGCAGATATACTTTGCAACCAGGGGTGGGGGGGGAGCGGAGGTTGACACTTGTCAGGAGAGGTGGGCAGGTCTGACGATGATGAAGCAGAGCATCTGCCATCTGAGTATGAGTGTTCAGGGATGGGGTGAGATGTTGAGTTGAAGTAGGCGTTGATGGGAGACAGAGACAGAAATGAAGAAAACCGAAGTTCCCACCTGTTTGTTAAGCGCCGTCCCTCTCACTGTCTCTTTTTAATCTCTCCTCCTGTCTTGGGTGGTGGAGGGGGGTAGTCGAACATAGCTTCGCCACACGGCCCCGTGTGCATGTTTGGCTTTGAAATGCTAATCCCAGATGCACACGTCTTGTCTCATTTAAAGCCACTGTGTCACTTCCCAGGTGGGTGTGTGACAGAGTGCCCTGAGGGACCCCCTCTAATGATGCCAGTCCCCCACACAGTAAATACTGAAGGGAGGGACAAGGTTTTGCCACATGTTCTGGCAGAAAGTAAACTGTGTAGAAGCAGGTGTGTGTGCATGTGTCTGTGTGACCTTCCTACGTCCTGTTTTCAGGCCAAAATGAGTCCCCTGGCTCTTTGCTTTGCTTTCAAACAGCCGTCCTCAGGGCCTTATGCTGGCAATATCATTGTAATCTAATAAAGATCACCTCTCAAAACACATTTTTGCCAGCAGAGTATTAGTTTGTCCTGTTGTATTTGCCAGTTATTTCCCTTAATACTGTTTTTTATTCACATGAGACATATTACGGCCCATTTTAGGGGTTTATTTATTGGGGCAATATTATAAAAATACATTTTAAATATTCTAAAAGTGAACATGTTTCACCCTGTCTGAGCTCTGCTGAATCACAATAAGGCCAAAGGGTCTCGTTGTTCATTTGGAGTTTTTGTTACTGTTATTGATTTCTCTAACAGTGGCAGCTATGACAGGAAAATGACACAGAAAAATGGAATCTTCTTCTCCTCTTCCATTTTATTTATATAGAAAGAAATGGAAATGTAATCTGTGCATGTACAGTATAACCTAGCTTGTGTATGACCATTCTGGCAAGTGTGTGATGAGTGTAAATTGCGTGCCTGGTTACTCACGGAGAGATGGAGGGTACCAGTTCTTCCTGGCTGATGTGTGAGGAGGCCCGGGAAAGGTAAACAGTGAACGGCAGAGTGGGGATCGATCCCACTCTCATCAGCTCCCACCTCAGGGCCATGGCCCGGAAATTGATTGGACCCGCTCAGGGAATACCGTGAAGGTGTAGAGAGAGAGAGAGAAAAAAAAGTGCCTCATTAAATGGGGAAAAGAAGGGGGCTACTTGGCTTTAATTCTGGAGTTGCCATGGTGGGCGGCCAGTCGACTAATGTGGGGCTAATGTGTAGTTAGTGTGTCCATCACCTGGAGAGATGACAGCGACTGCCGCAGGGGAGCCACTAGCTCCCCTCTCGCTCCCCCACGCCGTCTCAGAGAAAAACTAGCCCTAACAACCACTCTCTCTTTTCGCGCACACTTTCGATCTGTCTGCCTGGATAGGTGGCATTTAGTCCGAGTTCCCCTCTCGGTGACGCTCAGCTGGGTGGCCCGACTCCCCAAATGCCACATCGCCAGCACTCCTCAGTAGCTTCGGACGGCCCCGGCTTTGTGGCTGCCTGCGCAGTGGGGGACGTGCAGCCAATGTCGGCTCAAAGCGGAGACACAGGTTGGCGTCTTCTCACTAAAGGACAGGCAGACAATCAGAGAGACGGAAGGAGGGACTGACGGAGAGGAAAGGACGTCCGATATCGGCGCTCCGCTGCTTTGTTGTGTGTTTGAGCTGTAGTGATCGAAGGGGAGTGGATTTGGAGAGTGTTGAGGGGGACCATAAAGGATGACATTTCTTTGAAGGGTGGGTTGTATGGAGTGACTGAGAGGCTGCTGAGCAGTACCGCTGGCTGCGTATTCTCCCTGACATGCCACGGTCCTTGCATGTCATCCCCGCTGTGATCAGAGCCTTTTTTGGAGGCAAATGGCAGTACGATTCTGTGCACAGCTCCCACAGCAGGGCAGACCTCGCTCAACTTTGTTGTGCAAACAATCCTCACCCTTTATTTTAACTTGCTTGGGGTGCGAGATGCCAGGTGACTTCATCATTTTCATTTTTATTTAGTCACTTTGCAAAGATTTGAAGTTCCGAAGCCGTTCGTCACGCAGGTCTGATGGAGTGCTCTGGCCCCATAAGGTTGAAGAGACTTGCTGGTTTTATAATGAGACAAACCTTTTTGCCCCAGGTTATGATCATACATTCATAACTAAATTGCAGAGTATTTTGCCGGTAATGTTTTGATCCAAATGCACGATTTTTTCACTGTTTCCCACTGCAGTAAAAGGTTCTAGGGAGGATGTGAGGAGGGCTACAATGCTAGGCACTTGACATCAACAATAGAGGCCAGTGTTCAGGTCTCGTGTTTCAGATCCCTTTCAATACTTAACTAGGACCTCAAAACCAATACATGATATGTTTCTAATGCATTAGTTGTATATGAGCATAATTTGTAAGTGACAGTGTTAACACACCCACACAAACACACACACACACACACACACACACAAAATCTGCTATTTGAATGGAGACCTTTTGGGTAGAACTCACCCGCTTGAACCGTGTTGTAATTGGAAGCGAGTTTTCACCTCTAAAACGGGCCCGTTGTACACATCAGCTAATACTCTGTTAGAAGAACAATAAACAAAATAGTTTTCAGAAAAGGAACAATAGCTCTCTCTGTCCCATTTGATATGCGACTCCTTTGAATGCAGTGACTTTTTTTGTGTCGCGTTGGTTGTCGGCGTCAAAAACGAAACGGAGCGTGCATTGTTTCGGGTGGATGATGCTTTGTAGGACGTTTTGGGGGAGGGCAACTCGCGGCGTCTCGCGTTTACGTTGGCGGCAATTGGGGCAATCTTTGACACTCACATTGGCAATTGCATGCGACGACGTTAACAAAGCCACTCACGCACCTATGTAGACAGATACAAGCGTAAGAGCGCCGACGCGGCGGTGCACGCGCAGGTACACACAAACATGCACACTTAGAAATAGATAGGCTACACCTGGCTACATGAAACATCCTTGCGAGGATTAAATCAGCACTTCAAACGAGCAGGAAACAAAAACACTCCCAGCGGAGGAGAGGTTCGGCAGCCGAGACTGTCATCTCCAGACGGAGCGAGGGAGTGGAAGAGGAGGGGAGGGAGGAGGAGAGAGGAGGAAGGGAGGGAGGCGGGCGGAGTTTTCAGGTGTGCCGACTGGAAGGTGTGTGAACAGAGACACATTGTAGTTGTGTGTGAAGCGCTGTGTGTCTGTTTGTCCGGGTATTTGATAAAGGAGGGAGCGTACACACAGAGATGACCCATGTTTGTCCAATTTGCGGCAGAACAATTTTCAGTCATGTAATTAAAAAAGAAAAAAATGTGTCTTTGCTGTGTTGTTCCTTTTGGGGACCTCATAGAAAAGATTGAGTAGACTTGTTTTTGAAATTAGTACATTTCTAAGGGCGATTGGATTTTCCTCTCGGTCAAAAAGTTTAATTTTAAAAAAGAAAATCTGGCATTACAAAATATTTTTCAAAGCTGTTTTTCTAAAGTGTATGAAATAAAAAAAATGTAATTTATAAATATAATTTCACTGGAGAGGGGCCAATATTTTATATGGAGAACACTGACATATTTCATTATCTTGTTTGACATGATCATTTCACAATTTACAGCAATATATAAAATATTCTTCATTTATTCAACATTAATTAAATATCATGTTGTAATGTCAATGTGCATTTTTTTTTTTTTTTTAGATGAGATATTCCGATGGGAGGTTATGTTGTCAAGCCTTTTCATCCTGTTTGCATGTATGTGTGTGTCTGCAGGTGGAGTTCGAGTGGCTGCGGCAGTACTGGTTTCAGGGCCAGCGCTTCGCCCGCTTCTGCAGCTGGTGGACGGGACCGATGGAGCAGCTGGAGAAGGACTGGAAGCTCATGGAGACGATGGTAAGGCCCCGCAGACACGCTGCTGGTCACATGGCAGCCTCACTGTCTGGTCTCTCCGCCTGCCTAGTTTAGTGAACTCACTGACACCCGTATCACTTTACTGATCTTTCAGTGGATAAATTAAATCCATTTTCATTTTACTGTTTACTTTTTGGTTTTTGGTTCTGGATTACATGCACACTATCCTCAGTCCTAGATTTTTATAGTGATAACATTCCTATTTTAGAAAACGGATGAAAGGAAAAACAATAAAAAATATACAAACAAATATCTTTTTTAATATACAAAACCTGTTTCATATGAGAATAAAGAACCGCATGAAAATCTTAACAATCCATAATATTAACCAGATAATATTCTTAAAACATAATAATAATAATAATAATAATAATAATAATAATAATATACAAAGAAGAAGAATATCAAATTAAAACATTTCTACCATTCCCAGTATGAGCGGCTCCAGGCACTATGTCATTTTAAAATAAGGGTTTCCACCTTTTCAAATGCTCAACATGCCTCCGCTTGTGATTCATACATAAACTACACAAGTGATCTGCTGTCCAATAATGTGCCTCACAAGGGAGGGTGTGTTTAAAATTACATGATGGATTGTCTAACTTCTCATCACGGTGCGTTATTAAGGATGTGTCATGTGTTTAATTGTAGCCTCACAGAAGTTTTATTAGAGAGGAACGTGATCACGCAGCCATTAGTTAGACACCACTGTAAAGGAATCACTTAGTAATGTCAGACTCATAATTAAGTTACCTTAGTCACAGCTCTGTACAGTACATATGCGCCGCAGACACACACACACACACACACACACACTGTAGATATGCAGCTCACAAACACACATACAAGCTTGGTCTCGCTTTCTCATCCTCCCCGCAGGTTCTATGCAGTCCATCTCTCATAGCTAGATTTCAAAGAGTGTGCGCGTGAGAACGTGTGTGTGTGTGTGTGTGTGTGTGTGTGTGTGTGTTTAATATCCAGACAGCAGAAGCAGCAGGGGGCACTCTTGTATCGCTCTGGCAGCAGCGGAGGGAGCGAAAGAGCTGTGCTCCTCGTTTCCTCTCTGCTCCATCTCGCTCTCTCTCTCTCCCTCTCTGTGTCTCTTTATGTCTCTCGCCCTCTCCTGCCTTCTCTGGGAGCTCTCTGTCTCTGTCAGTGTGGAGCGCTGAGCAGTAATCACATCTAATGCTCAGGCGGGGATAAAGACAGGGGCTGGAGGAGAACAGTGCTGCTGCTGCCGACGCCGCCCGGCGCTAGTCATAGTCTCTCTCTCTCCCTCTCTCTTACTTAGTGGAACAGCCCGGTGGAGGGTGGGTGGAGGGGTTAGCAGACAGGGGCTAAACTCATCTAGAGCTCCACCTCCGGGCCCAGATGAAGTGTGTGATTTGGACCTGTATTTAGAAAAGGGCATCAGTGAAATGTGAGGTCTTTCTCTCTCTCTCTCTCTCTGTCTCTCTCTCTCTCGCTCGCTGTGTCTCAGTCCCTCTCTAATGGGCAAGCAAACCTTATCCACTGAGTGTTGCATGTGTGTCACTCATGTGGATTTCTGTCATACAGGACAAACTTTTTTTACACACAATATACAACAAAGAAAATGTGAGGCCATTTTAAATAAAAAAGTAAATCGTAAAATATATTTGAACAAAAATGATATGTAGTACTTCTCTGTTTTTTTATATTCCAAATGTGTGCTTATAACAACATTCATTTTAGTGTATTAAATCATGCGTAAAGCAAGTGTAGCCTATCTGATGCATATTGAACCTTTGCAAAAATAATACACTTGTGAATGCATAAATGTAATCACTCACTATTGTGATGAAAGACAACATTATTGCCTTCGCAAGCAATATTTACATACATGCATCGACCTCTGATATGCTGATGAAAAGCACTCTATAGATGTGACTTATAGATTTTCCTTTTGGAGCTTTTGATAGCTGTGGCTTTTCCGCAGTTAGATTAAAACGCATTCCTCTAAATTACTTTGAGTTATTTAGATTACGTGGGTTCCCCTCTACATTCCTTTATTGCATATATTTTACATTTTGAAGCTGGCAATTGACAGTGTCGTGTAATTTAGTGAAATGCGAGTGACCTACTGTGTGCGGATGCTGTTTGCCATTTATTTATTTCGATCTTTTTCCCTGTTCTTGCCTGCAGTATATTTTAATACAGCATTATTTTTGTCAAATCTGATACCATGGGTATTTTAAAATAACAAATATATGTCTCTTTAAATAGGGTTTATAAATTGACACCATGTTGTTTTATATACTGTGCTGTAGCAATAAAACAGCCTATTGTTTTATCCTGCTAAAATAACAATACAAACAGCCAGCCTTCCTCTCTTTATTGTCATATTTAGCACACAGTGTTGTGGGATGCGCTGGGCTATGTATGCGTTTGTTAGTCTGTATGAAGAATATTGCAATATGGGGGGGGGGCTAGCTCCTGTTTATGGATACTGTCTCTCCCTGGGGCTCCCTCTCTGCTTCTCAGCCTGTTGTCATGCAAATGCTTATCCTTCCATTTGAATGACATTCTGATATAATATATAAACAAATAAATAAATAAATAATACAGAACCGATAAAAAAGAAAAAACAGAAAAACAAGTCCACTTGCGTGCTCGCTTCTTTTTCGCACCTCATGAATTCCTCCTGATAGAAAGAAAGAGTTGCGCTGCTGAATAAATAAGTGTAGGTATGTGTATGTGAATGTACAGCAAAAGTATAATGTGTGCTTGAGGCTGTGTGAGTGTGTGTATAAGGTAAAGGTTGTTTCTGGAGAAAAAGGGGACATTAACGTAAAGGTTTTACCTTCCCCTGCGATCCAGGATGCTAAAGTCTTTTAAGAGCTGCCTCGCTCTCGGCTTCATGTTCCCTCAGGACTCTGCTATCATGGCATCATACAATGGTGACATTTCCTTAAACTAGCAACAATGAATAGGTTCCTCCTGACTGACAATAGACAGAGAGTCTTGGCTTCATGCAGAATATTTTAAATACCGGTGTGGCATTTTTTTTTTTTTTTTTTAATCTTTCCTCTCTTCACTGTGGGGGAGAAGCGACAGCGATGAGCCTGTGAGCACGTCTCCCCCTTTTTTTTCCTGTGCGAATGTGTGTGTGTGTGTGTGTGTGTGTGTGTGTGCGCGCCATTGATGTTAATGTATGCACTTGGCATGACTTTAATTGATTTAGCAGCTCTGCTTGCACAGTACAGCTTTTTCCCTAATTTGTCACTTTCCTGACTTCTGTGGCTGCTCATCTCGCAACTTCAAAAGGCACCGCGGAAGCAAAGAGATTTCAGTGTACTCCGTCTCTCTCTCTCTCTCCCTCTCCCTCCCCTCTGTCTCTCTCTCTCTCTCTCTCTTTATGTTCTTTCTTTCTCTTGTTTTCTCCCTCTCTCGCTACCGCTATCTCGCCATATCTCTGTCTCTTTCTCACACTTTCTCCCTCATTTGACAGGAGAACGAGCCTTGTAGATGGAAATCTTTTCAACACATATCAAGGAAATTAATCTACTTTCATAATAAATAGGATCCACTCAGTTGAATACATTTGTATACTTCAAGATGTACTAAACAGGAAGTGGTATCGGGGCCATGTCTTCCTCTACTCCGTTCACCCGGCCTGTCACTCCCTGTTTTCAGACGGTTTGGTCGCACACACACACACACACACGCTGTTCACACGCACACTCTATATTTGCCTCATTGTGTGGCGAAATGTACTTCCTCTGATTTGTAATAGAAGCTGACTTTTGCGTTCATGCATGTGGGAGTGAATTTGTGCAGGTATGCTCTCAGTGACCATATCATCGTCTCTCCTCACTTTAATAACTGTCTTCGGAAACAATCTGGCCTGCCGCGGAGGCTTGCACTGCAATAATACACAGGTCTGGCCCCGGTCGCCATCGATAGCTGATTAGGTTATTGACCTTAGTGCGTGGAGGGTCGGTGCTGAGGAGTGGTCGGGAGGGAGGGAGGGCAGTGAGCTGGAGGGAGAGTCTGTAGAGACAGAGAGAGGGGGAGGAGGTAAAAAAAGAGGGGTTGTGTGTGTGTGGAGGGGGGGGGGGGGGGGGTCAATGTAAATGTTATTGCTGTGTGAGCTCATTTGATCAAAGTCCTGGAAAGGTTAAGCGAATCCAATCTGGTTTTGTATGGCAGAGTGGAGACACAGGCGCTGGGGAAGAAACCCCCAGGACGGAGAATGGATTATCATATTGGCGCTGGAGTAGCGGGGGCCTCCGATGGACAGTTTACCCTGCCCGTAATGCGTTTAGACAGCAATTGGCCTTAATAACCTTTATTGACTTCAGCGGGTCAGTGCCAAGAATCTAATTATCAAAGTGTATCAATTTCATTGGAGTTTAGAGTTGCACCGCTCCAAATAATTATTTTAAGGTCGGGCCGGGGCAATTAATCCCCTCTCCACTTATTTGATGGCTTTGTAAAACATTATAAATGTTATGGTTTCCGTTGTGCGTTTCAACCGTAAATAATTTCAGGGAGCAATTTTTTGTAATGCATTATTTGGAGAGCTCGCCCGTGCCGGTCCTGCCGAGGGAAGCAGGCAGCACATTTTTGAAAGCCAGGAGGCCACAGCTCAATCGCGTCACAGATGTTTACCAGCAGTCATTTTTCTCTCTCGCTCGCCATTTTAGTCGCACAGCCGGGGCAGAGTTTTATACCCACTTTATATGCACACATGGAACCCAGATTAATTATAAGTGTGAACTAAGCAGTAAAGTGTTTAAAGACCATTTACATTGCTCATTATGGAGCCATTTATTATCTCTAACATTAAATCACGGTGTTTATGCATCATATTGTTTTGCATTTTTCGGCTCGATACTGTGCAAATAGGCTTATACGTCCATTATATTCCAACTCTTTGTGCATCATGTGCACATATACAGTATTCGCATGTGTCTGTGTGAATGCATGTGGTTTTGTTTGTGTCTGTGTGTCTTTATAGATGTGCGCGTGTGCAGCGTGTCCGCGGCGTGGAAGTAAATGTGCAGCTGCAGAGTAGTTTATCCTTCATTGACAGTCAATACGTGCCGTTACCTGGATAGCAGCAGCTGTTTTTCCTTATCGCACAACAAGACTAGAGGCCTAATCCACACACTCATTATTGCACGGCCTTGTTTACCCACGGCTCTATATTAGCTCGCTTGCTTTGCCCTATTTAGACGGAGCCGTATAAAAAAGAAATTACTCAAAGATTATTGTTATTATTCATTTAAAGAGGAAATATATGGCTGATAATACATTTTACATCATGCAGCAGCTTGTGTTTGGAAATATAAAATGAAAAGAAGCAGGAAGAGAAGAGAGCAAGAGAGAGCGAGGAAGAGAGAGGGGGGAGAAAATGTAGCAGTGCAAAGGTATTTGCAATTCTCTTTGAAGTCCCTATTCAACAGGGTAAGCTGAATTTTCGGCGGTGCCTGATAGTGTTCTGCGTAAATGCTTAAACCCCTTTAGAGAATTTTCATGGGCAGATATGCGGTGGCTTGAAGGGAGCGTTTATGTTACCTGGAGCCAATGCAGCCCTCAGCTTTGTACCTAAAGATGTACTCTAGTAGTGAATGGAATCCCACCGAGGTTTGTCTATGACAGAATCTCACTGCAAAATCGCTGTAAGCCAAAGCGTGTGGGGAAAAAAAAGAGCTACAAACAGATTTAACCCCGTCACTTCTCAGCCGGCGTCTCACATGTGCATTTATAGACACGGACACGGAAGGACAACAACAACGGGACGGACATGGCAACAGACGCTCTTGAATGCACAGCGGTCCATTTAGGAAAGTTCAAAAGAACTTTGAAATGGAGAGTATCCCTGCAGTCTCCTTTCATGGATTTATTTTGAAGCTTTATTTGCCTTATTACAATAGTCAGTTTTTTTGGAATCAAGTAACACAGCCGTAGAAACTGCAAATGAAACCATGGTATTTTTTTTATGTCACTGCAATTTCTGAAAGAAAGTGAGATCGTCGAAAAAGCCTCGCAATTTGTTTTGTTTTCATACCTTTGACTGTCAGCTACAGTATGGAATACACCTCATCTTTACAATGGGGGGGTTATTGACAGCCGCTTGGATAATTTATTTTGTTTGTCTGTGAATTGTGATGTTGACAGTGTTTTTACTGTATCAGCAGGCTTTGAAGGCGGCTTGTCTCGTCTTCTTAGAAAACAAATGAGCACTTTACAGAGACTGATCTGCCTTATCCGCTTAGCAGCTTCCTCAATCCCCTGCATTTTATTTATTTACGTACTTATTTACTTACTTATTCATTTACTTACCTCTGTATGGATTTGGTTTGAATTCTTTCCCCATAGCCCCCTCCTCCTCTTCACTCTGCCTCTCCTCATCCTTGGCCTCGATCAGCAAGATAAGCCTTCAGAGGAGGGGAGATAACATCCATTAAAGTGGTAAAGAGGAATTATGGGGCAGCCCAGATTAATCACTGCTCAGCTTAATCGCATTCAGTGCGGACGGCGGGGTTGGCTGCAGGGCCCAGCTTTTTCCTGTGTCATACCAACAGACTGAGAGATGCAAAGAAGTCTGCGTGTGTGTGTGTGTGTGTGTGTGTGTGTTGAAAAAGTGCCTTGATGGGGAGAAAGTATGAAAAAGATGAAAGAGAGCATCTCACAGCAAAACCCGCCCCTCTTATAGCTGGCTAGAGACATTAGCACTAACCAGCTCTAGATATTTAATTATCCCAGGACTTTGATCCAGGTGTAATTGTTTACTCTCCCAGGCGATCGTGTCAAAGTGGTGGAGTGAAACTGATTACCGCAGATGCAAGAAAACACTCCGATAAGTCACTAAAAAAAAAGGAAAATTACTTAAATGTTCAATTGATGCTGTTTCAGTGGAATAATAATCATATTGAATACGTGGCCAGGAATTGTCATATCACCAGTCAATATTCATCACATCCAGAGATAGCAATGCACATGTTGAGCTCTATTATCCAGAGAGAGCAAAAAAATAGATCCTTCATACTCTGAGCTCTGTGAGCACACTTTTATTAAAATCTTTAGAATCTGAGTCTGGTTCCTCATCAGATCCTGTGGTTAATATCCGTACTATTGTTTATCTGCACGTCAACTCAAATCAATTTTGCATTTATTTGCACAGCACCTAATCACAGTCACAGTCTCAGAGGACTTCATATCTCCCACACATACCGAAACAATAAATTAAAACAGATTAATGAAAATGAAAACAGCCCACCCCAACTATAAATCCTCAATGTGAATAATAATAATAAAAAAAAACTGCAAAACCTAATTAAGGACAAACATAGAACATACCTGCTCCAGGTTCTAACAGAATGGATGAATGCAACCAGTTCTGGCATTATTACACACAGGTGCGGTCAAAAATAAAAAAGTGAAAAATACAAACAAACCAACGTTTCATCTCTCAGGCAGCTGCAGACATAAGAGCTCCAATGTGGTGATAATTTGATCCTTAATCAGCTTTTTGTTCGAGTGTTGCAGCACAGCAAAAATACTTAACCACTTAATACCTCGGCACCTCGCTAATTCTTCAGAATCGCTGGAGCAGCTATCGTGTTGCACACCCACAGTACATGAAGCCTTCTGTGAAAAGCGAGTGCTGAGAATGGAGGGATCACGATGCAAAGACAGTTTAAAATTGTCTGAATCGCTTGAAGAGACGCAAAGAAAGGGAAGAAAAATTGGAAAAAGATCACTGATGATAACTCCTCTTCTTTTTTCGGGAGGAGGTGTGTGATGTTTGCGGAGGTGGAACAGGGGAAAAATAGAAGGGAGGGACTGGTGTTTTCAGGGGTGAAGGGAGGAGAGAGATAATGGTAAAGACCTAACATTAGATGAAAAAGAAAGTTTGAATCGGAGCGTGCGAGAGAAAGTAAAGCAGGAAGAGATGAAAAGCTCATGCTGTAGCTGCTGTAAGGGGATGTGAGCACAGTCAGGTGGAAGTACAAGTCCTGGGAGCATTCTGGGAAGTTTCATGCCTTGTTTTTTTTGTCTGTGCGCCTTTCAAAACATGGCATGTACAGTATGAGGAGAATAACCCAACAGAGATCAAACCTGAGATGCATGTGTTCAGGCGAAGTGGATTCTCTCCCATATGAAGCCTGAAAGGAAAAATCTCTTTCTTATTTTTTTTTTTTTTTACAACCTGGGGTTTTTGTACTTTTGACCATCAATCCTATCAGTTATGTTTTTACTCGCCAATTTCACTGCAGAGATCCCAACACTGGTAGCTACACCTTTATAATAGAGCACTATTGGACATGGAAACATCGGTGTACCAACACATTGCTTTAGTAGTGTACTTAAGGTGTTTAAATTACTTTTTTTTAAATCAGAAGGCGTGCACACCCAGAGTGTCTGTTATGTGTGCATGCACAGCCACAGTCATTTTGATGGTTCAAAGTTGAACCAAGATGTAAATTACTTTTCCTATGCACTGTTGTGCAAATAACTTCCACTGGACTCATTTAAAACCTGGTTGATCACTTGCATACGTCGCTGTGAGTGGCCTACCATCCAGGTAGTGAATCCTCTACCAGCCTCCTCTCCTTCCCCCTGCAGATAGAGCGATCTGATGGGTGGTGTTAAATGGGTGAGATGTAGGACAATGTAATTAACGCTAGTCCTTTAGCGGGCCCCGCCTCGCTCCGCTGGGAGCGCCCGATATAGCGCTCATTAATTCCTATTTGTGTGTAATGAGAGGGTCATGTTGGATGTAATAAATGGCTCTTTTATTTGGGCGAGAGCTGCAGGGCGGCATCTTCTCCTGGCTAACAGTCTCATAAACACCCTTTAGCTGCTCTCATCAGCCTCCCTCGGTGGGGAGCGATCACACATACACACGCACGCAATAATGGGGGACATTATACCGTGTTAGTGTGGAAACACAGGTTACTTTAATATAATTGTTTTTGTTTTAATGAGCAGCAGGGCTGTTATCATATTAGATTTCCAGTGCATATGGTTGTGGAAGATAATGATATTAGCGCGTTATCAATGGAAGATGAATGTATATATACTGTGTGTGTGTGTGTGTGTGTGTGTGTGTGTGTACTATTAATATAATTTCATTTGAAAATATTATGGCTGTCATCAATACAGGTATATATTTCTACTAAAATTAATTATATACATTTAAAGGACCATATTTGCGTTTGTGCCTACTCTCCGTATACATTGTAAGTACACTCATCCTTACTGCTGCTAATTTACCAGAGAATATACATATTCTATCTTTTAAATGTCTTCCTTTCATCCCCATACCCAGTGGGTTTTGTTCCCTTCAGTACCTTCAATTGAAATAGGTAATACATCTTTTCATTTTTATTTTTTTAGTATGGTAATGCATTTGATTTGATGGTTCATATTGATTGAAAAGTCCTCAGGGGCTTTGTTCAAATACTGATCAAGAGTTTCAACACGCAACACTTACAGCAAGAGTTGGCCGCCGAACAGCATTATAATTAGGGTCTGTTTTGTGGAAAGATTAAAACCGGAATGCAGATGATAAGCTGACGTAAATGTCATGAAAATAAGTTTGAACTCGACTGCTTCATGTTGCCAAGAAACAACGTAGTATAGATTTTTGATTCATTGCAATAACTAGGAACATTATGTAACGTTTTCACTTTTAATTCCCTTTAATTAATTAGATCAATATACTCGGCAGCGGTGTGCTTTTTATAGCCTGTACGCTTTGAGTCGAACACACAGTATTAAATGTCAAAACTGCGTCTGTGATGTCTTTACCAAATTGAAGTAGACACCAACTTATAGAGTATGTGGGTCCATAATTCAGTTATATGTAACTGCTTCATGGTGCGTGCCATTGTCTGTTACTGTATAGCTGTGTAGAGTGGGGAGAATTGTTCAAGGCAACAAGGGCGCCAGTTGAATACCAACTGAGCTGTTGGGAAGCAGCAGATTAAACGCACTCCTGTTTATAAGGATATAATGTGAAGTGATTTGAATGATCAATTCAAAGAGTTGAGGTAGAAACCTTAATTAGTTTAAAATTGAGCAAACCAACAAAACTGATGTTAAAGGGACAGTTCATTCCCAAAATCAGAACTACTTTTCCTATTACCTGTAGTGCTACTTAGTATATTTGGTGACTGAGTTGCTGAGTGTTGGAGATATCGGCCGTAGACATCAGCAGGCAAAGTGCAACATTATTTTTTCTACTTCAGACATAGTCATTCTTTTTCACTGTGCATCTATAGGTTATTCACAACTGATGTCAGGCTAGACATATAAGAGGGCCTGTTTAGTTTCGCTCCACAATTTTCTGCCAGATGCACAAATTGAAGAATCACTCCACTCCAGACTTCTTGTAGTCAATCAAAACTTTGTTAGCAGCACATTTCAGCCCCAGCAGACATATTCCCTTTACAAAAAAAAAAAGGCCCAACCTGTATGTGAGCGTGTCTAGATGGATGGAAACCCCTTTTTTTTATTGGTTTAGCATTTTTGAAGACCCGGAGTACGGTGCAGTGTGTGTTACACTGTAACTCTGGGGCTTAGAAAAAGGCCCTGGCTTCGGCCCCAGTCAGCAAAAAGCTTTTTACTGGCAGGAGAGTGAGGTGCCGATCACTATCTGCTATCGGGCCTAGAATCTAGACTCGGCTTTCATATGGTGAAAGAGAGTAAGAGGGTTTTAACAGAGCAGAAGGTGCTTGAGTGTCACGCTCATCGCAAACATCTCTGTCCAGCTCTGTCTTCATTGTCCTGAATTAGTCAAAGCGCCTCTCAAAGCGTTGCCCGTGATGGATGGATGAGGCATTCTTGCCAGACCAGTGAGGAGTTTGCACAAGTGTGTGTGTGTGTGTGTGTGTGTGTCCCATCCTGGACAGCTCATTCAGACTTAAGAACTATGTGGTTTAACCATTAAGGCCAACTGGATCCACGCTCCTTATCATGAGGTCGAGACAAAAGCCTCGCAAAAGAAACCGGCCGGTGAATTTTTATGCGATATGTGGGTCCATTGGTCTACGACCCCAACAACAGATTTGCCTTTTCTTCTCGCCACCAAAAAAAGGGAGCGCCAACAAAAGGCCTGTGAGTTCTGCTTCAATTGACCCTGTGGAAAGCATATGTCCTTCCATCCCGCTTGTATACTGCCCAGAAGATGGAGTGCCGTTGGGGCCATAGAAAAGCATCCCTGCCCACTTGAGTTTGCTACAATGCCTTCAAACAAAATCACTTGTCAGGAGTCTTCCCTTTTTGGGAGTGTCTCTACCCCCCCACACCGCAAACCCATTGTCACTTCAAACATGTTCCTCTGGTGTTTCAGACACATTTTTCTAATGTTTTACACTCCATATAATCCGCTGTGTGTAGCAAAGCCTATTTTACTGGCTGACATAATTGATGGTGCCCACGACCTTGCGAGGGTCAACCTGACAGAAGGGTCTTGGCGTCTATCACCACGGAGACTGCGAGAACACATTAACACATGCACAGGGTGAAATTGGGGAACTCTAGATGTCCCTCTAAGAAATCTGAAGTATGTTGTTTTATCGTAGGACCATCTAGATTTTTCTAGAAATTATAAAAACAAATTGGAATTGGTCACAAGTTGGTAGTACTAATGGTTGTACACTTTATGAGGTACATCTAATGGAATCCAATACAACCAGCCATAACATCTATCTTTAGGAAGCTCATAATGTTCAGTTTTTTGTAAACGTGTAAATTCGATTATATGTTTATTATTGAGGTCATAATTAAAGATGGTGTTCTACTGGACTACATTATGTCGAGTGGTGTGTTAAATGTTTTGCTCAGAATCTCACAAACCTCTCTGAATATAAAGCAGTGCAGTGCGACACCATCACGGTGACCTCACTGCTAAAACAGTCAATTTAATTAATGCCTCTGTAAGAAATGGAACATTATAAAAAGTCGACTTTATAACAGAACAGCAGTATTGGATTGCATGGAGACCGTACAGGTGACTGTAATAAAGTGTTCACTGACAGCCTTGAGAAATGTCTTAAACGTTGGAGTGATTTATTTGGAGTAACTACCATGTTACTACGGCAACATGGCTTTTTTGAAAGTCGGCGCTCTGTAAGTTTCGGTTGCGAGAGCTGCTCAAAGGTGCAGAGATAATTCAGAAGACACACGCACACACAAAGAAAAGACGTTCTTGAATCATCTTGGAGAGAACATTTTTATAGAACTCGCTTCTCTCATTTTCTTTCCTCCTTCCTCTTTGATAATATCAAAGGTTGTGGAGCTTCAAAGTCTGGAAGACAACCCCGACCAGCAATGTTGACACCCTTCACTCTACCCCTATACGCACACACACACACACACACACACACACACACACACACACACACACACACACACACACACACACACACACACACAGGTTTATCAAGCCATCTTACGTAATGGAAACTGAGTAAATTTAATTTCAGATATGCCTCAATTTTGAACCATCTGTAATCATGTGATGGCAGGTAGACGGCAGGAAAATAATCACACACACGCACGCCCTCACACTTTTTATGACTTCAAGTGTGATGTCACAGGAACCTGAATGTGGTCTGGGCATATTTCTTCCCGGGCTAATATAATTTTTCCACCGGCGGAGCGTTTCCCCCCCAAGAGCAAAGTAACTCGACAGTGGCATGCAGCAAATACACACAGATCCCTTGTCCAGACTGGAACTGGTCCTGGCAGGATCACAGCTCCCAAGTTGTTTATATCAGTGAGCAGAAGCTATCCATTACCCCGAGCAAGGTGCCTGATGCTTTTTTCCACCAGCGGTCAAAGTGATATTGGTTTCTTGTATTAGAGGGGAGAGGGAGATGGAGTCTGCCAAACTCCCACTCCCAGCGCCTATGAAATCAGATGTCAGAGCAGCTGAGCTCAAACTGTGGCAGAAGTCAGTAGAATGTCTGTCGATTTGGAGGAAAGGGGTTAAACCTTAAAGCTTGATGTACTAGCCATGTTGGTGAGCAAGAGGAAGTCAACTTAAGGGGGGATTACAGTAAAAGGCAGTTAACAGAGGTTTTTTTTTTTAGAAAAGGTATGAATTTTACAAATCTCATGTTATTGCTATGGTCTGAAAATCTGGTTTGGATGGTTGCCCAGCATCATTCATTTTATTGATATTCTGTTGTAAATCTGTGTTTTAGCAGATGGATGAAAATTAAAACCAGTGGGTAATAGCCCTAAAAAATAGTAGGTTCCTTCCATTTTTATGAGATTAATATAACATCACATTAGATATTGATCTCAAATTGCTAGATAGTAAATACATTTGACATGATAGAGGATATAAAATGGAGGATTTCAATGGAGGATTTTAAGCAAAACAACTAATATCTATAGTGCAGACTGAAGTTCTTTTGGGCTCAACAGTCACAAATATGAGGATGCATTACTGGTAAGGGCCATGCCTGCCTCCATATGGACACACAGACATGACTGTTGGCACGCAGACACAGGCATGTCTACTGGCCTGTTGCTGGGCCTGTTACACATGGTAGGGGCAGGGAGACAGGCGTGGAGGTTGCCAGTCTGACAGACAGAGGTGAACTAAGGAGGGGAGGCAACACGGTGGCTAATTAACAAAACCTGGAGAATGTACTGGTGATTATGTTTACCACCTACCTTTTTAGGTAACCACCATTTCGATGCTGTATCCTGGTGTACAAATCAACCACGTCTGTTAAAATAGCTAAAAAGGGAGGTAAATTTGGCCTGCACGCATAAAAAAGGTTTCCTATATAAGAGAGTGCCAGTGAGCTTAAGAGCGCTCTGGGTCCCCTGAAAGTCCTGGTCCAAAGTCAGCTTAGATATTTCATGGGGTGTTAACAGTTTCTCTAGCTAGTAGCTCTGTTTTATGCAGTGTGAACCTTCAGTGCTGCATGCATCTTTTTTTTTCCCTTCTCAACCCTCCTTCCTTTGAGCTATTACGTGACCTGCTGTTCTGTGGATTTTTTTAAAAGGATGTTCACCATATTCCACATGTGCAGCAACAAACAATCTTCCCATTCTGTTTTTCTGTGTAGAATGAGTGACATATTGTTATATGATGAAATAGACAGATGCTTGTTGGTGTTAAGATACAGTCCTGGCTTGAGGTGTTAGTGAGCCGCCCCGGGCTGCCCCCTAGCCAGCCTTCGCTTGGAACGCTATCATCACTCCAGCTCCCCTTTTCCAACCGCAATATCACCTCGGCCTGGCTGTGCGTTTGTTTACCTACCCTGCTTCTTTGCACAGCGCCGGAAATGTTTATGCCTATCTATAGCAAAATAGACAGGGTTGAGTTTGGGGTTTTTTTGGGGGGGGGGCAGGGATGGAGGTACCCAGGTCCTCCTTGTCCTCTCGTTCACCTCGGGGATGTGGGCTGGGTTAGGGGGACATGTGTGGTCAGCATCGGGGCGAGGGAGGTGGAGGCTGAGGATAGCTGCTGTCATCGTAGGGTAAATAGTAAGGGAAGAAGGGGCTGATTAGTGCTAACACAGGCCCGGAGATAAAGGGCTGTGGTCTTGCCGTGACTGACTGAGGCCAGGCTCGACCAGTAAACAACCAGCGGGGTGTCTAAATGGCCTCGGGATCAGCCTGTGGCTAAACCTGAAGGCCTCTCTCAGCACTGGATCTTCTAAACACAAGATCAGACGCACGCACGCACACACACACACACACACACACACACACACACACACACACACACACACACACACACACACACACATTCTGGCACACAAACACACTTGCAAACATTTCATGAGAAGGAGGCTTGGAAACATTCATATTATCAGAGGCACACCTATACTCATAAAAAAACTAGCAGAGAACAAACATGAAAAGAGGCTTTCTCATACACACCCACAACTGTAAACACAATCAAGCCAAAGAGGACGTTTTTATTGCTGGATGTTTAACGGAAGAGATGAGCAGACTTTGTCGTCTTGGGGGTCTATTTTAGTGACGTCTTTCATCGTCATCATTGAGTTAGGACAAAAAAACAAAGCTTTTGGCCATCAATTTACAGGCATAACAAGGTGATGAGGTACAAACGGCAGACTCGGTTCTCAATTCGTGATGTCCGAGCATATTTATTTCCTCCAGTCAACATGGAAACGGCTGAGCCGGCAGCTAGCAGCTAACGGTGCTAACAGCTTGGACAGTTTAAACAATGGCAACAGCGTTACCGGAGAGACTTAATTCTCTGCTTAGTCATTACTTCATTATATATCCACATTGTGAAGGTTTGTTTGCTGCTATATTAATGCTCCGAATGTCGACAGCTTTAACCGTCGACAATGTGATTTTCAGTGGCTGCATTTTGTTTTGTTTCAGCACGGTTCGAGTTAGCATGTTCAGAAGCACGTCAGAGCAGGTTTCAGATCAGCCACGAATCACGCCGCGCTCGAGACACTGAAACCGTGGCGATGTGATATTTACTAGCCGAGATGGTGATACAGTCTGAATGCACTTTCTGGCACTTTCTTAGCCTGACACTCATCCCCGGGGAGGACGGGGTTTGATCCAAACCGAAAAGTACAATTTCCATAGGGAGTACAGCCGGCCCCCGCTTCCTCCTGGTCACCGTAATCTTTTGGTGTCTCCTCCGAGTCGGGTGTAATCAGTCACACACCGCCACGTGTTTTGACACCTGTCCTGTGTGGTGTAGAGGAAGTGAGCGTATTACTCTGCTGCAAATCACACTCCTCTCCTTTTGGAAAAACCCCACACGCAGACAATCAAACCCATCTTCACATGAATTAAGACAGACAGGTGGATTGTCAGGAAGGGATTAAAAAAGAGGCAGAGGAGAAGAATTGAAGGTTCCCTTACATTGTGGGTTTTTTTTTTTTTTTAAAGAGGGTTGGATGACTGGGGAGGCGAGTGACTGTTAATGGGAAGAAATGAACGTGCTTTACTGGTGGATGTGACAGGAAGAGACTGTTCTTAACAAGGCGTCAGAGTCAGTCAGAGTTACAGATCCATCACTTCTCAGAAGCCCGGAAGGAGGAGGAGGAGGGGGAGAGACATTTAAGGATATTCAGAGAGGGAGAGAGTCTGTGAAGGGTAGAGAAGAAGAGGGAGAAAGAGGGATTTGAGTGTGGCTGACAGCACTGCATTTAATTTGGGCTGCCAGATCCTTTTTCATTTGACTCCCTCTCAACCAGCTTAGAGGCTGCGGAAGGACTTGGAGGCGAAGGTTTGCCAGGATGTCTCAGATTAGCGCTGATGTGCCACGTCACACTTTAAGCCGGCCTGTAATTCATGTTCAACAGGGGGATACTCACACATTACACTGCGCTGTGCAGGACGTGATTAATTGACTCACACTCTAATATTGGGTGTAATTTGCCCATCCTCTGATGTGAAACTGACTTTATACTAGACTTACTGTATGTCGCCGTCCCAGGGATGTTATATTGGAGTTTTGGCTCCGAGCTGCATAATTTCAAAAGTAGAGATAGAGCTCAAGTATGGAGGGAATTGCTTCAGGTAAGCTTTCCACTCGTTTCCATGCTGCTTAATATTTAGGGCAAGATTTAATAGGGTGAAATAGTTGTCTTAGTCAAGGTTGTAGCGGGTGGTAGCCTCTAAGACAATTTTGTTTTGTATTTATGGAAATTAAACTAAATGATGATTGTGTTGAGTGTTTTTGAAATGGTTCCCCCAGTGGTCAAGGTCACACTGTAGTTCACACAACTCTCTCATTTAGTTCTACTTCATGCAGCTATTTCCTGCTTCTGCTTTTTCAGACTATGCTCTTCCTGGATACAGTGGAGAAGGAGGAGGGCCAGGAAGGAGAGGGAAGGAGGGAGATGGCAGAAACCCTGCTGTCCGCCTTGACAGACAGACACCAGCAGAGACAGACGTGGAGAGACAGGTAACACAATGTACCACCAACTTTGTTCTTTCCATCCGTCCTCGAAAAAATACATCTCCGACGGATGTGTGGGACAGGTAAAGTAGGACACTCTACGAGCCCTGTATCATATTCAGACTGGGAACACCGTCACACAGGAATAGGAAAAAAATCACTCCAACCTCAGTTTGGAAATGAGCTATTCCACTTTATATTTAAGACTTTATGTACAACAGCTCAAACACAACACTTACGCATACATTGGGGACTGCTCGGTAAAAGGAATGTTTCTATTTCAGTTGATTAGATTCCCCCAAACAAGGTCCTTGCAGGGAATCTTGTAAATTTGGCCAAAAGCGAGTGCATGTTGTTTGAGAAGCCATTAAAACTAATGGTGAAAATGAACCCTCTTAGTTAATTAAACGGACTGAAACTATGGGCTTTCAACAGGCTCAATAAATAACACATGCACAATTGGGGTCAAGGGTCAACGCCCAGAATGGGATGTTTACATGAGGATAAATATTTTGTGAATTCCTATTAAAGAAAATGGGATACAATCAAAATGTTGAAGCACACGACAAAACACAAGTAGAGGTTACTACCAATCGTAAAGTACATAGAATAATGAGCGAGACCATTTGGTTCATTTGCCAGCCTCACAGTGCAGAATTGTGATCACTTCGTCAAGAAAATAGAAACATTAGTCATCGCTTTATCATAGTTTTTTATTCAGAGTCGATGTGAATTCCACAGATATGCAGCGGTGTAGTTGGCGTTTGTTCGGTGGTCTTCGGGCCTGGCAGCTATCACAGCTATCACAACGACACGTGTGTCTTGGATAAGCCCAGTCACTTCCTTCCTTCCAGATAAGGGCGGAGAGCTCACGGATTAGAACACTGCCCATTCATTCAGATAAAGAAGGGCCTCACACACACAACACACACACACAACACAGTGTTATTTTAGCTGTTCATTCTCTCAGCCACTCTCCCCCTCAGCACCAGCAAGGACACACACAAACACTGACATGCATGTATAAACTAGATCTGCATTTGCATATGTTTCACTGCTTATTGTCTCTACCAACGGATTTGACCTCAGTGTCACACACACACACACACACACACACACACACACACACACACACACACACGCATGCACATGCACACTTTGGACCAGCCATGATCCAGAGCCTGAAGAAAAGCAAAAGAGCCAGGGGCTGTATCTACAGACTAAGAAATTCCTGAAAGCAACATCTTTTCTTTTGAAAGATATGTCAACTTCCTGCAGTGTTATTGCCCTCATGGCGCCCCTCTGTTTTGAGTTGTCCCCCCCCCTTAGTTGACCCTTAGCTTTGCCCCCATCCAGATGAGCCTTGTAAACAGCCTGTTTCCACACACCTTGCTTTGCTGTGTCGACGACCACCGCCTAACAACTCTGATGTAGAGCCCGCTCTGATAGTGCATTCCAGCCACAGGTGCTGAAAGCAAGAAACCATCTCCCCATCTCACCCCCCACCACCTCACTGTTACCACCTTTTGAACATGTCTTACCCCTAAAATCCCGACAACCAGTATCACAGACCGGGGACAGGAAATGCTCCGTCCTTGTCGGCGGGGCAGACAGACGTTTACTCTATCAGCAGTGAAAGACTGATTAGATTAGTTTTGGAGGAGGGCGAGCGTCCCACACAATGTGTTTGAACTCCAGCTGCTCCTGATACCACCTCTCCCCTTTACACACATTAAATGTCTGTCCCTAACCTCCACCGCCCCCACTTACAAAAAAAAGCCAGGGGGTCATCCTATCAAGTGGCTGTCAACAGATCTCACTTACACAAAACTAAACACATGGCTATGTGCAATGTTAAGTGGGACGCTCTGGTGCTGATTAGAGGTTCACGACTGATGGAGGTGAAGGATCCCTACAAAACAAAAAATGTTATTATGTTTGAATTAAATATATAGTACATTACAGAATCAGATCCACACTGAGGGAATTAGTTTACTCCACTTAATTTATTTTCATGAATGCATCACCAACATGACTTTTTTAAATTAATTTGCTGATTCATTTTGCTGCTTTTCTTTTTATTCCGGGCATCCAAATTAGGTTTCCATACAATATTCAACAGGCAGGCTTTTATCATAATACTGCCTTTTGTTTCCATAGTTTCCATTCAGTGCATAATACATGCAAAAGGATGGAAAAAAGGAGCAAAAGCGGATGATTGATGACTCCTGCTAGAGGCACATAAACATAAACAACCAGCACTGATTGATTAAGTTTCTTTGCTGACTTTTGTTTCTTAAACACCAGTTAAAGCAGCACTCGAACGTGGGACCCGCTTGCTGGCATTTTTCTGCCTCCGGGGCATTTTTAGGACTACCAAGAAGCAAAGAAAGAGAAATTGGACCTGGTGACCAGTGGTTCTTCATGAGTGACTTATAGGCACTCAGACTGAGTGATGCCTCGCCGTGCCCCGCTAGCAGCGGCAGTCCATTCATTCACTCCGGGCCAACGAAGTTATGAGAGCTTTTTTATTCTTATGAGCTTTTCTGGTAACTGGGTTTTCCCGATGCACATGGTGAATTCTTTGATAGATGCTGCCCTCTGTGTCCCTTTGGTAAATGCCCCGTGAGTGCCCTGGAATTAGATGGATTATTATGTGGGTGGGTGACTCTACTGTAGGAAGAGCAGTTGAGTGTACCACACAGGAAGTGCAGCTTGAGGAGCAAGGCACTACCTCCCGGGACCGAATTTAGACAGGAAATTGAGATTCAAAACACGTCTTGAAAATGCATAGATTCTGTCTAACATCTATAAAAAACGTTTTTGACACGCTGGAATAATTTACACACAAAATCCAACAGCATGCCATATTTTAGTTTTTTTATTTGCAATATACTTACAGTAGATTTTCAGTGTGATGGTATCTCAGGTCTGTCTGACTATAACATGATGGGTACCTTTGAAACTTCTGGATGAAGTGACCTCATCCTGACCTTCCGGATCCTAAAGGTCACTGGTCTGATCAACAGGACGAAAAAAAAAGAAACATTAAAAAGCTGTGTCACAGCCGGCGAGCAAACACTGAAGGGAACAGCTGTGAGTTTTGTACTGACCATGCAAACTGCTGTAGGCTTTGTAAGGTCATTATATGATAATGAAAATCATTACAGAATTACATGGGGGTTTAGGACATGAGAGCAGCGGGGAGGGGAGGGGAGGGCCACATTGGGTTTGATAAATGGACTGTGAAGGTGCCCATCTGGCCCTCTCTATGGCTTTTTCTTCCTGCTCTTTTATCCAGTCTCGTCCTTTACTGCCCCTCTTTCATTCCCGTCCTCTGTTCTCCGGCGGGCTGGTGTAAAAAGCGAGTGAGGCCCATAGTGAAAGATTAACAGAGTGCAAACCCAACTCACCTCTGTGGAGGAGAAAATAAGAGGGTAGACAGGCGGAGGTGTTTATGACCCGGAGCAGGGTTTTGTGCATGACTTGGCATACGCTGTCCTCCCATCTCTCAGTGTGGGCCGGTAGGAGAGTAGGCAGCCATTGACCTTTGGCATCGAAACAGTTGGACAGTTCAGGATGTGTGAGTAGCTGTAGTTTCGAGGTGTTCCTTGTTTTTGGTGGTAATGCGTAACAAGGTTCAAAATGTTATTTTCATGCCAGCGCAAAGACGTTGATTACTAAAATGGGGGAACCGCTGCAATGTTTGCAGCATTTTCGATTATACCAAGTGAGAAGAGAGAGAAAAAAGACTGCAGGAGTGGCAGCAAGGGATGTAAATACATCATATTCATCCCAAATAAATGTATGGAAGGGCTTTTTGTCTCTGTTTGCAAGAATGGCTCGGTATTTCATATTCTGTGATTTTAATAACGTTTAATAAAGCGTTTACTACAGTAAAAGTTATGTATCCATGAGATTGCATCTAGTTTCTTTTATTTCCACATAGTTTTAACCTTTGGATTATTTTAAGTACTGACATTTTGAAGAAGTCATTTCATTTCCGTCAACCTTTGAACAGACAGGGTTCACCCACACTGTATGGGTTAGGGTGACACTATTATAGCTGTACGCTCAGAATTTGTGGCGTAGTACATCTGTCGCCTGTGTTTATTACTTTTCTCCAACTTGTTGAAAGTTAGTGAGGTCTTTATCCCGAGACAAAGGCTACATCAGCTGACATGGCAAGCAGGGCTAGAGGATAGAGAAGGAGGTCCACGTGTCTGCAGCTGCACTCATCAATCAGCTGTCCAGTTTGACCTGTGACCCGCAGGGCCGTCTCCCAGCCTCGATCGGCTTTATGTTTCCTGCCATTGTCATCCTCTCTTGTCCTCACCTGGACAGGGCGCTGCAACACAAAAGGCCCAGTCTGTCATCAAAACCAAGGGTCACCGGGGGCCAACGGGGGCCAGAGAGGCAACGTTGAAGCCGTGCCCGGCCGGGGGTGACCCCGGCGGTGATGTCAGCGACCAGTTGCACCCCTGCGGAGATGCAGAGAGACGGAGAATAAGGAGGAGAGAGACCATCGTTGGCAGGCGCTTCATTCCAGGAGTGGTGACATTTCTTTTGTTGTTGCCGCTGATAGACCACGCCCCCGAATTTGGTACCGGGTTGATCTGATGTAGCAGGCAGCGGTCCCACTTCTGACAGTCTTGAAGAGACAGGACGAGCTCTGTCTGTTTTCTTTGGCATGAGGTAGCCAGCTCAAAGTTTTGCTGGCTGCCCACATTGTTTCTCTTTTCCTCAGGGTGTGTGCTTGCTGTAATGGTGGGCACACACACCTGTGTGTGTGTGGTGGGTCCCACAACCATGTTCTCTATCTGCGTTTTTCTTTGTACCACCTACTTTTGCCGTCATCGCCATCGCCGTGTTTACTTGGTTGAGGGCGCTGGAGGAGAAAACAAATAAGTACATGTCAACTGTCTCTTTCATCGCCGGCCAGCCTGTAATTAGTGCGAGCGCGGTGGTTAGCCTAAGACGCTGTCGTCTAATTTGTCTGTCTTTATCTAAAACATGTCTGTGTGGTCCCAGAGACGGGTTACATGCGTGCAGCGAGATCGCCTGTGGCCTTGTGTGCATTTTGAGGTGTGTGTTTGTGTGTGCTCGAATGTAAATTATGAATTCTTCTCTCACGTACCCGCCCTTATTTAGCAATCAGCCAGTTATGCATGACATGTCCTGACCTCAGCAGAACCTCACAGCTGCTGTTGCCGTAGCAGTCGCGCTCACGTCCTTGTTCGCTCCCGGGCTGGGAAATTCTTCAGAGTATGTCTTAATCTTGTCGGATTGTACCTTTAATAAGATGACTTGGCAATGCTATTTCTTTACCTTCTACTTACTGTACAAACAAGTTCTACCCATGTAAATATGCACTTTACCTCTGTCTTGCCTTGTTCTCAAACAAGTCAGTAATTGGCCATTGAGGTACATGCTTTCTCTCGTTCTGTGGTTAGGTGTGGGAATGGAAGGCCCTCGCTGCTGGCAGGGATCAGCATCACGCTCTCTCATTGTTAATTTTCTCTGCTTATCCTCGACTGAGTCACAACTGCAGTAAATTGCTCGCAGGTTTTAATGGAAACAGTAATTTCATAATTATGCATTTCACAGTAAGAGCTTGGCAATGCGATGTGGCACAGAAAAGGGAGAAAAGAGAGAGTTGAAAATGTCATTAAAAGTCCCACAGACATTTAAACGCACTTGTTGCAGAGACAGTTGCTCATTAAATGCTGCTTTTTTTAATATGGAAACAAGATTTGCATTTGGAAAAGACAATGTGGTAAGGAGAGAGGGGGAGGTTATGGGTTTGGGCCTGTTTTACTGGTAGTCTCGAAAAACCAGGAAATTCTTTCTGGTCAAACCCAACATCCCAGAGAGCTGATAGAGCATGATTGGACGAGGATGTGTGGCAGGCATGTGAAACAAATGGCAAAGGGTGGTGCATTGTGGGTCCTTGGAGGGTTTGCTCACTCGAAACCCTGTCATTATAATGTATCTCATCTAAATCCTGTTTGTTCCTGGTCGGAAAGCAGGACTCCTCAAAACATTCGGTTGAAATCATACCATAATAGGATTTTTACGATTAAATATTGGATATGGGAAAATTGTTTGTGAGAGTGAAGTGAGCTAATTAGATGAGCACTAGTAGAACCATAATAGACAATAATGTCAATACTTAGGCATAGGCCTCAGTACAAACATACACAAGATCTGCATGTGATGCTCGTAAAGTTTCCCATTGTGTATTGTTTATGATTTGCTACAGCCACTCGGAGATTTAACATTTCTGTGCTGCGTTTCGGTCGTTAATATCACAAAATTAACTGAAGGAACGCATGCCATGTTTAAACACACACACACACATTATACACATTACACATGCATGCAGGACACATGCTCCATCCTTTCACTTTTTCTCCACCTCATCTACCACCAGCATCCCACCTGGGCTCTCCCTCCCACACACACAACCCCCCCTCATCCACTCTATATACACATATCTTTCTCCCCTCCTCTGTTAATTATAACCTACACTGCTGGAACACTTCATTTCATATCAAGCATATTGTCTCTTCAAGGCTGGCAGGCAGGTCATAAATTATCCTGAAGGTGAGGATGGAAGTTGGAGGAGATAGTTATGAAAATTTCATCTGTCTGCCGTAGCGGCCGCAGCTGCTCCTGTCACCAGCCGTGTGCTGGAGGAATTACACCGGGTCAGCGTTTGTGTGTAAATGTGTGTGGGTGTGTGTTCTCCAGTCTGTGCATATGCGTAGGTGGCGTGAACACATGTGAACAGTTACAGTGTGCGCGTATATACGGCGCTCACGCCTGCTGGTCTTCGTGTATCTCCGCATTTGTCCCTGTGTGTGTGTGTGTGTGTGTGTGTGTGTGTGTGTGTGTGTCGCTGGGCCAGTGTGTACCGAGGGTTGGCCAGGTAAGACCTGCCTGTCAGTGTGTGGAACATCTCTGGCGTCGCTGTCACCCCAGGGCCCCCGGCTCTGCCCCGAAGCAGGGAGACCAGGAGGGGGGGGGACAAGCTCGCAGGGCGGTCCCCAAGCTGTCTCTGTTCATTACCGCTACAGAGACGGGACGTGGCCGGCAGGTGGCCGGACCTTTAGTCCTTACCTACTGTGATCATCTGCTGCTCCACTCTGCGTCTGTGTGGGTGTACCAGCGTGTTTGAGAATGAAAAAGAAGTCAGAGGAAGCCCATAACTTATGTATTCGAGCGGGGAAGTGCATATTTTATACTTGACCTATGAAAATGCGTTTGTGTCTTTTGACAGATTATTGCATGGAGGCGGTGTGCCTGTGCAGGCACATCTCTTAATGGCTACGCTTACATATTTACAAATGTACAGAGATCCTGCATTTGGGGAAACGGGAGTGCTGCTGTGGCACTTTCCTGACGGAGCGCGGCGCAGCTCTTCTCGACAGACAGCCACTCCAAGTGGCAATTAGTAAGAAAAGAAAAACACAGTAAAACTCCCCCCCCCCCCGCTCGTCGTCCCCTTCCTACGTCAATCCGCAGTTTCCTGCAAAAATTCTATTAGGGCCAAAGTCCATAGCTGTTAATTACAATTCTAACTAGCTTGCCTCCTGACGAATGGATGGCTTCAGCAGCGATGTAGGATAAAAGGGATATCAGCGATTTCACTTCCCTGTACAAAGACTGCCTCTGAAATGGGTCATCAATCCCATAGTGATAAATGTCTGGTGGAGTAATGACTCTCTTATCGGCGCCGGATTACTGCAGATATTTGTAATTAGTGTAGCCACACAAGTCCCCGACAGATGTTTTTGAGGGGGCACAATATTCAAGCCTTGTTTTAGTGCTAAATGGGAACTTTCTTGCGAAGAATAGGGACAGCAAGAGCTTTTGTGTCGTGGCAGACAGGTGAATCTGGAGAACTGGGCCACGGTTTTGTCAGTGGGAAAGTATGTGTTCTGCTGCACGCACACCTACAGTACACACAAATGTATGGAGCCATGCGCACGCGCACACACACACACACACACACACACACACACACACACACACATTCTTAAGCTCATGACCCGATAGCTAAATACACAGCCTGAGGTCCATCCTTCAGCTATTGAGCTTAGTCTGTCTATGACTGTGAGACCTAGGGGGCTCCTCTTCTCCTCCTGTTCTTCCTCCTCCTCCTCCTATCCCAGCCCCAGAGGTAGCCACCGCTACGCCAGGGGGAGTGAACGATTCACTTTTAACTTCCATTTCTCATGTTTTGGGTCGAGATTTCACGAGCCGCCCTGAAGTTTTTTTTTTTTTTCTTCTTCTTCCACCTCTTCCAGCTCTCATGAAATCACAATGTGATGTATTCAGCCTGAGGTGTAGCTCTATTCACAATGCAGTTTGACACTACGAAGGCCTTTCACAATGCATCTGTACAGACGGACCGCTGACAGGTCTGTACCACTAATACAATTGTCCTGGCCGTGGCCGACAGCTCCTCTGAATACACACGTAAAAAAGGTCGACCCGTGTTTGATTCATTTCCGACTCTCTTCATAAACATGTGTCTATAATGCCGTTGTTGTAAACTGATGCCAATGAACCCTTTGTGTCTAGATTTCACGTTGGTTGATGTCTGTGTTTTCTTGCCAAAAAAATACTCTCCGACCTACTGTCCGACACACCCACGAACCTACACACACACACACTCACACACACCCTCTCTCACACACACACACAGCATGCCCGGCACTGACAGACGTGTAAGCAGATGCAGCCAGAACTGGTAATGGCAGGTGATTATAAGTGGCACACGTGCCAAACTAATTAAACCCCTGGGTTGACAGCAGCATTTGGTAGCACTGGCATTCTGGCACGCTGGCATTAGAATAATTGTAGCAGCAGCACATTTCACCTGCGAGACTGCAGCTAACAACGTCATTTATTTGAGCGGATGCTACGGAGGCCCGGGTTAGCTTGCTTTAGGTCTGTCATGTATACTAACCCCCTGGCACAGATGGAGAAACTTCTCTCTGTCTGGTTGAGCCGCGCTTTTCTTCGGAGGTATAAAATCAAGTGAATTAATTGTGTTTAAATGAAAAGAATTTCCTTTTCCAAATGTTAAACTGAACACTAAACAAGAAGGTAATTTGATTAACTAATTTAATTATAACTGATTGTTATAATCATAAAGTTTATAAAGATAAGATACAAACAGACATGGAGACATAAACCCACATCCATCTTACATTACATACATGCAGTTTTACAGTATTTCCTTGCTGTAAATGCCCATTCAGCCCTATAGGAATTACACTACTAACTGTATTTGTACATTTGAGGAAGAAAAGAAAAGATTGTGTACAATTCATGAAAATTATATAACTGGTAAGAAAATAAAAGTAAAGTTAAGAAAAGCTGTAAAAAAAACAATCAAGAGGACACAGAGTCATCCAGCCTGATATCTTCAGGCAGGCTGACCCACCTCTGGTTGTCCCCAAGTCAGGACACACTGCAGCAGGCAGACAGGCAGGAAGGAGACAAGGACAGCAGGGCGCATCCCTCAGTTCGTTCAGTTCTCAGGTCATCGCTTCTCCAGCTGGAGGGCTGGAGCTGTACGCCCACCTCACAGAGGTCACAGCTATGCCAAGAGGCCAAACACTGCACTAGGAGGCCCACCTGCACACATTCAGAGCATTTCCACGCGTACACCTCTCTCTCTCTCACACACACACACACACACACACCTGGCTGGGTGAGTAAGGATCCTGACATGCCTTCACTTCTGTGGAAACAAGGCTGTAACCGACTTGACTGATTCATGTGATCGCCTTGTGCTGAGCAGCAGGTGTGGCTCGGCCAGGTGCACGCCGCGCCGCATCACAAGGTATGTGCACTCAAGGCGAGAGGTAAATCTGATGCAGTATCGTGTTTGTGTGTGTGAGTCAGGTTATGCAGGGTACATACTGTCATTGCACGTATTGTCAGGTTTACCTCCTGCGGCGTGGCGCATCACTACGCTTTCATGCGATCTGCAACGAAGACTTCAGACAACCGGTATTTCCATTCGGTAAATCACAGCGGTGACGCACAGAATGCACAGCGTTCAGCTGTTCCTTCCTTCATTTGCTTTACTGCATGCATATCACTTGCTGAAACAACACTTACACTTTTCAGGTTTTATTGCACATGCACAGGCTGGTTAAGCTGGTTGTAGAAGTGAAAAATCAGCTCTTTGAAGGCACAAGTAAGTGGCCGATGGCAGCTGATAGCTGGGGCTTAGTGGATCCTCATTATGTGCTGTAGCAAGCTGATTAAAACATTTGATTTGTTCCCGGTGTGTGTGTGTGTGTGTCCTGTGTGCGTGTGAAAGAGCAGGCCTTCGGGGCGCCGCGGTGTGTTATCTGTTTTTTCAACCTTGTCATACTAATTACAGTCCATATTTACTTACATTCTCTTTTTGTTTTCTACCCTCGATAGGCATCTGTGAGCGCGTCTGCCTAGGCTGTTCTCATTAACAAACTGATGATGTGTGATAGGTCTATGTAGCGATGATACAGGGAGCTTTTCCAAAAAAGAGGTCATGATATAAATGTTGTCAGCTTATTGCAACCACAAAGAATTATGCTCTTGTTATCACCAACGCTGTGATTGTAATTTCAGCCAGTGAGGGTTGGTGGGGGGAAATACCCCACGTTTCAAATTGAAGCCAAATGAATAAAGGCATTAACATTAACTTGTATCAGTACCTTATTAAATTATATTATTGCTCCATGTTGAGCCAAGTCACTGCTTCCCGAACTGGGGGTGTGAGATGATTAGCAAAGAAGGGAAATAGCTTCACAAAACGATTTTTTTTTTTCTAAATTATTATTTTTTTCCTCTAAAAAGCTTAATAGCTTTCCTCTTTTCCTGATTTAACATTTAAAGTTAATAATATGAGATTGGAAGCATTTTTATCGCCTCCCAACGACTCTCAACATGGTGACCCCTGAGCCGGTGTCTCCTAGCTAACGGTGCTAACAGCGCTAACAGTACAACAGAGCTAACGCCTATATAAACAGCCCCTTTCAAGCAGAGATTCTCTTACACTGCAGTAAAGAAGCTCTGCTGTTTTACCGGCTTTGCTTTTTCACATTGATATCAACCAATATCCAGGTGTTCCTTGACATATTATGTTTAGAAGACTGACAAGGTAAACAACTCCAACGAAACACATTTCTACTCTTGTGTGTCCATCTCTTAAGCCACTGACTCCATGACCGGTTTACCAGTGGCAACCTTTTGTCAAGTTACTGATCGTGTTCGCTGCACGGGTCGCTCACCACATGTCACAGAAGGAAAGACGGATAGACGTGACCACACCCTGGCTTTTTTGGAAACACAGTTTCTGATTAACCAAACCCCCTTTAGTTAGGTAAACCCGTTTCAGCACAATCATCGACATCATTATGTGAGTCTGTTTGTGTAGGAGCGACATAGGCCGACTTACAATAGGATTTGTAAATGGTTAAACTGGGCAGGAAGCTGTATGAGGATATATGGAGGGGTGAGCAGGGTAAATCACCAACAGCTGAGTTTTATATGGGAGAGGTGGGCGGCGGCGGGCGGGCGGGGGGGTTGGGGGTGTGGATGGGTTTTATACGAGTGTGAGTGACTGATTCCCAGACACAGAGCGCAGTGCATCCTGAATGGGTAAATGGCATTTATTCAGCCGGTTAGTCTGGGAAAACATATGGTGCCATTTGGAGGCCCAGACTGGTGCACGCTGTTCTCCTGTAATTAGACAGGCCCAGCAGAGCAGCTACATAACTGCTTCATGATAACCGCCCCTACTGTAGCCTACAGTGCTGCTGCCACCCAGGCCTGGCTGCAGCACAGGACCAGCGCGCCGCATTTACACGTCCTGTTAACACACTGTTCAACACCAATGAACACTGGTGACACCGCAGCTCTGGCAGCTGCACCCGTGCACCGAGGGCCAGACTTACTGTTACATATTTGACAGCTCAAACAAAAATATTCACGGCACCTTTAATTCTATTTTGTGCTTGTGATATGCATGAAGGTTTGATTTAGCAAAGGAACAACTGTGTGTGCAATCAGTGACCAGGACCTCCTTTGTATTCTTGGAAAGAAGGTTAACTTAAAATTATATATATTTATAATTATATATATATATATATATATATATAATAATTGCCTTCATGTATAGAATGATATATGGTTAAAGTCGGAGTGATTAAATAAACTTGCAATAGAAAAGATTGCTTATAAAAAGTTTTAGCCGCTGCAATATAAATGTCAAATCAAAGCATATCCACAGCATATTAGCAGCTCAGTGAATGTCAAGTTCATGTTTAATGGCCACACACTTGCAACTTCCCTCTCTATTGCAGGCTCTCTTTGTTTGGTCAGATATTGCATTATTTTATATCTTATAAAAGATTTGGTTATTGAGTTCCTTTATTATTACTCCTGCATTTCTTTTTTTTCTAATTGGATATCATTTTTTTTACTACCTTACAGCTGCACTGTAATTCTTTTGAGGAGCTTTCATTTTTTTTTATCTGTAGTCAGAGAAGTTTCGATAGAATGCTGTTTGATTAAAATTCCTCTCTACACACACAGACCTTAGTTTAATATATCTGTGCATATTTGAAACTTGGCGGCTCAGTGGTTTTCTCTGTTGCCTGTTTGGAGTTTGCGTTGCCTTGTTTACATGGGTTTCCTGGGGGAAAAACACCCAGAAACTCTAGATTCGAGCTCACTGTGAACATAAGTTCAGCAGAGTGCACTATAAAGCCCTTTCATCATATCTTCACCCATAATTTGTTCATCCCATAAAAAATGCTCTACAAAAAATATTTTGAAAATTGCATACGCACTCATTGGCCTTCACTTTATCTGCATTGTGAGATACAAAGACACCTTTTGTTTTGCTCTTTTTTCTTCTTCCTTATTGTCTTTGCTTCGCTTCTCTTTTTTAATCACTCACCACCCTCCCTCCATCAGGACCAGGGGAGCAGATTGTGTGTCGAAGGTGTGGGTTGTGTTGGCAGGGCTGTGGGGGCGTCAGCTGGGCTGTTGTCCCGTCAGGGGGGAACAGGCTGGCAGCGCGGCGGGAAGGCCCTGTTAAAGGTACACTGCTGGGAATCGGACTGAGCCAGCGCCTGGTCCAAACCACGCACACACACACACATGAAAACACACACTGGGAGGGTTTGGTAAAGAAAGTGGTGGGGGGTGTCCAAACCTGGGATAAAGACATTTCCTCCCTCATTTATAAAATCTGACACCACCAGTCTGCCCTCTCCTCCTCCCTCATCAACATCCCTTCATGAAGATACACACACACACGCAGGTACACATACAGTAAAAATCCATGCTGCAGTCCAGCATCTTAAGCTGCAGTTCCTCTCATGACAACAGGATTTCTTTTTACGAATTGCCAATTTCTCGCCCAAAAACAGTGAAATTAATATTTTCTGAATGACTTAGTAGCATTTGAAACAATCATTGTTTCATTGAAGACATTTGAATTGTGTGGCTCCAGTAGATGTTAGCATGTTAGCAACAAGCAGTGATGCCTCCTTAAAGCTTCACACTGTCCTTCCAGCAGCATTCAGACACCTATATATAGTTTCACAGATGCTACATCTGTGTGTTTCAGTGTATAAATCCCTACATATGATTTAAATACCTCGGTGGGCTTTGAGAGCACGGAAGGGTACAGCAAGTATTGTCGCACATTTCTCTCTACGCATGCAAGACCTATTATGTGCCGCTAACACTCCCCCAACACGCACACATCCAGTTACATACTGTAGTACACACCGTCTGTGTCCAGAAGGGGCTGTCTGCGTGGCATGCTATCCTCTTGTTGTCTGTTTAGCAAGTACAGCATGCGAGAGCGCTGCCAGATTTGCATATGCCGCCATGTATATTTCAGCAGCGTTTAAGACACACATCACCGACAGTGAATTATGCATGGGGGCTGGTGCGGCTGAGGTGCTTGTTTTATGCACTTGTGAAGGGGAAATTGAACTGTGTTTTCTTCTACTCATGACGCTCAAGACCCAAGGCCCATTAAAGCACATGGAGTAGGCAGCCTCTTAAATGGACTGGTGGTGTACATCGTATCCCCCTCTAACAAAGGGGGTCCCGACGTGGGGGAAAGACGTCCGACAGGTTCTGACAGCTAGGTAATAGGATTCCCCACCTCTCCAAAATGGACTGACTGAGGTGTTGCTGTAGTACCCTTGTAGACCACCCCGTCATTTTTTTTTCTTTTTTTTAATATGTGAATGTGCATGTGTGTTTGTTAAACGCGGTGCTGCGGCAGGGATGAGTGACTGAATAATTCACAACTGGCATGTCTCACAAAATGATGCAAACCCTGTGCATGGATTGTCAGTGGAAGGAATTGAGTGTTGCAGTTAAGACAGCCTAAAAGGCTCTTATGCATTATAGACAAGCCTTTTGAAACTGTTTTCTCATATGCAAATGGAACACACACACACAGCCACAATCCCCCCCCCTCGTTCATGCAAAATCCAAATGAGTCATTGGGCTGTTTATGTTTATATTGTACATGCGACTGTTAAAAGAGGATGGAGGGGTGTTGGTCACAATGGATACAATGAAAGACACAAATGTGCCGCTATCGATGTTTATGTCAAAGAACGAGCAGTTTAGAACCGCGGCTTTGCCTGAGCGACAGCGCTTGTGTTCGCCGTAAAGCCTCTCCTGGACGGAGGTAATACACTGCAGAGGATGAGCATGATTAGATATGTCATTTAAGACACCTGTGCTTTCCCCGCCGCTCTATATTTATCCACTCGCTGGTCTCTAACAGGCCCTCGGGTCAACACATTGTGTCCCTACCTGTCAGCACGGCAGTGGACGGGACATATGTGGTGGATGGAGACAATATGAAGCCACCTGCTAGTCACCCGGCCCCTCTCCCTCTCTTCTCCTTGTCTTACCTTCCCACCGGATGCATTCATAATTCCCATACTCCTGTTAAAGCGTCGTTGTTTAGCTTGGCTTATTACTGGTGAATCTGCTATTTATGGAGTTCATTTTTTAGCCACCTTTGCGTGGTAAATGATGATAAGCCTAGCCTGTAATAAACAGTCTCGTAAACAGCTCTGCAGCTCAGCCCCGTAATGGCCTTAGGGGCTTGTAAGAGCTTTATAACACATTTATTATCCCCTTTAATGGCCGAGGAGACGTGAGCCATAACATAAGCTAACGCTAATTTAATTTCCTGACATAAATTGGCTTTATGTTGTCTTTACGTTTTGGTTATTTTTTGCTAAGTTGATTGATTTCGTACCTCATCTTATTCAGGGTCTCACCTAATGCATTGTGACACCAAAGACAAGTATGTTCAACACTTGCCTCAATTATTTTTTGCCACTTTGTATTCTGAGTCTGGTAAGAGAAGGGGAGAAACCATTACTTTGTTAGCCAAAAGCACACATCCACTCAGAACAGACGAAAGGGCCAGCATGGGGAATAGAGATATTTGATGTGGAATCTCCCCCTATTTACAGTAGGATGCCTGAATAAACGTGTTCAGAAGCTGGAAAGCAGCATTATGACCCATAACCCTGAGGTATTTGAAATGGAACAGCAGGACTTACTTTGAAAAAGAATAGGAGATGTGCTCTGGGCTCACTGTTTATACCTTGATGTGATTTAGACTGATATATATATATATATATATATATATATATATATATATATATATAAAAGGCCTGTTTATCTGTTCTTTCGAGTCGTCCATGGCAGGAAGTTGCAGGGTTTAGGAAAGGGAGGCTATTCAGACACATTGCGCTGCTGGTACTAGTTTGGAAAAAAGAAAATCTCCTCTTTTGTTTTAGTGTCTGAAGTGGATAGAAAATTATTCAACAACTATTATTGTAACAGTTTTCATCATATTGCTTCTGCTATTTACCCATTTCCCCTGTCATCACTGTTCAGTGATCAAACCAGATGTGCATTGTGTATGAATGATCTAATAGGTACGACTGGATCTTTTTACAACGTAGAGATTTTTTCCATCACACGAGTGCCCTTTCTGCAACATTTTCCCATTATGGTTTATTAAACTAACTCTGGGGCCTGGCAATCTACTCTCGGTGTCAGCGATATTTTCTCCAAACACCAATTTCTAGCCTTCCTCAATTATTCTTTTGTCTGAAAAGAAGCAAGGTATCAATCTTTTATGTTTTGGAAAAATCTGATGAGTGCTATTTGCTGGACCTCCTGCTCGGCAGAGATTGTGAAGCTGGCGTGGGCAGAGAAATAGAGTAAATCAATACTGGGCTAGTAATGTTGGGTGAGGGGGTCCCGTTTCAAAGAGCAGAGCTGAATTTGTACGCCTTATGTTTTTGATCTCTTACTGTACTCATTTCATTCAGGGCACAGTTGTTATCATAGTTGCTGTTGTTTGTATGTTATTTTAGCTTCTTTCCCAAGTAGCTATTTTGCAATTTGGACAAAAATACAATTAAAGGCCCATCTGTTTCCAATGGTCCTAACGTCAGACAGATGGGGTCTGTCGATTGAAGCCATACCCAGATCCTGGCAGGTTACAGGCTCGGGTAATGAACATGCTAAATATGCGACCAGGCTGATTTCATCATAACAAGGTCTGTATGGGCTAGAATTGGTAAATATTCTTTTTCATGAAGTTAAGCATGAAAATAATCACACTTTTTCCCTTGGCAATAGTCCGGGGAAAAATACAGGAATCGTGTTTAGAGGTATTTGCCCTTCGTGGTGTAAGTTTCTGTTGCATTTGGGACCCTTCTCACTCATGAGATTGCTGCAATTAAGCTGTTGTTATTGACAAACCATGATATTGAGATCTGAAGGAAAACTGGTCCTCCACAAAGACAATTTTTCAAATTGTGGCAATACAAAAAATTAAACTGTTCGTCTTAATATTGTTTGGACTTATGAACGGCAAGTTATTTCCTTGTTGGCATGCTTTGCATGATTTTAGCATCTGGGGCGTGTCTTCAGCATGAGAAGCACCAGCCCTAACCAGGGCCCCTTACCACTAAACCTGACAATGTTAGTTAGTATTTTGTGGGACATGCAGTCCTGATTCTGGTTGAGCTGCACAGGGCCCGCTGTAAAGGCCACACTACTTTACAGCATTTGAGAAGTCATGGGATTTGTCACATGCTTTCACTTTCAAACTCCTCACATTAAGCTTCAAACCACTGACCCTATGCTTGCCCAATTATACATGTCAAAGAAAATCTCTCAATCTCACACTGATCCCTTATGCATAGCGCATGTGTGTAAACAGCTTGGCCACAGTCGTGTATGCCGTTATAGAGTGGTCTTCTGACTTCCAGACTGATCCTGCTCCTCCCTGGGCTGCTACCATACAGCAGTAGTCAGTAGGAACAAAGGGAGTGCTTTTGTGGTCCTGTCTAACTCCTTTTGTAGATACGGCTACCGGAATTGCAACAGTAAACTGGCTAATCTGAAAGGTAATATACCATACTGACAGCTGTCTGAAAGTGTTCAGGTTAATTGTAACAAATGCACTGCGCCACCCTGTTCTGACTTTGGGAGACACTTGTGTGAATGTGGGACACGGTGGTATCAGGTTTTCTGGGGACGAGGGTCTGGGAGTGATTGATCATGCTGCGTCGAGCCTGATGGACTCAGGTCTTCCACTGAAGTACAAGCACCCACCCACTCCTCTTGCCTTCCAAGCATGCAAGCACAAACATTTCTTACACAGTTCTTTTACCTTGAAACAAGCCTGGGGGCTCTGACCAAAACACTTCTAATATAGGAAAATTGAGCTGCTTTGAACTTTGGTGTTTTTGATAACTACTTGGTATGCTTCCTGGAGGATAACCTGTGGGCTTGGCTTCCCAAGCTTTAATCCCTTTGATTAAGTGCCAGGGCAAGATAGCTCGGCACTCAATAGGCCCTTTACCTTCCTAATATCCCCACTGTCCACGGGCTTGAAAGTACCAGTAGGTGCATTTTTCGCCCTCCTCAGACTCCTCTGCAGATAGTTGTTTTCAAAGTTTTTGGCCAATACCTCCTTCCTGTCTGTGTCCTTTCCCTTGTCCTTCATCCTGTTTTAGGTCAAGATGTTCTCTGTACTTTTTGCTCTGTTTACACATTATGATTCATGGCAGCAACGGTGTACGTGGTACAGTACTGTCCCTCCTTAACTCCCTTTCAGGCTGACGACAGAGGCTACGGCCTCCACAGATTAGCAAAGCTCTGAACAAGAGCACAGATGCTGAGGTAATTGTGCTGAGAGTTTGTTGGTTGCCAGATGCAGGATGAGACTCGGGCCTTGGCTCCATACTGGTGGCTCAGCCGTAGAAAGCTGCAGTTAATTGCACAGAGCAGACATGGTCTAGCGCACCCAAGACCCTTATCTCTCTTTCCTTGTTAAGTTAATTTGTCTCTTTATTATTATTAGTATTATAACCATTTTAAACCATGTATCCTTGTACAGACAGTTGGACGTAACAGCGGATGTTTTATAGATTGCACGATGAACTTAGCAAAATATCATTTTACTGTTCAGTCACATTTTGGCAAATGGATTGTTAATATAAAGCTTGTGATTTATCACAGAGTGTAAGTGGAAATATCAGGTACTTTCCCTCCCAACCAAGCATAATATTTGACACTGTACTTATAAACTTAAGGTTTTGGAATGACAAAGAAAAAACCTTGCAGATTGACAGTTGGCAAACGTATTGAACGTTGATGGCTTCATTTTGGTTGTGGTATTCAGAGTTGCAATCCCATCACGGTGAATTCCCTCAGCCTGCATTTTTACATAACTTGAAGCTCCGCTGTGCTGTATCTGTTTAAGTCTTTTCTCATCTGTTTGTGTTTCATACATATTTGAAATGTATCGTGATCTGGGTCCCAAACCCAAACAATTGTTTTGTGCAACTATATCTTTTTTTGTCTGCACTTTTAGGGGAAATTGCCAAAAACCTTGAAAAGTAAATGAGCTTGTTTGGTAGGAGTAAAAACCTCAAACTTCAAATAACTGGCTCATATTTACGGCATCTAGCGCCTCATGCCTGTTTCGATTGGCTCGGTGATTCTTACGGAGAGATTTTGTTATGTATTTCACTGCAGCTGCCCAAAGACGGCCTCTGGATTTAGATGCAGATAGAAAACAAGACACTCCTCTAAAATTGGCTGACCCTTCCCGGCACTCTGTACCCTCTCTGCCCCCGCTGCATAGATATGAGGGCACTCTGACATACTTCTGAGGCATCTTTTGTTGTTTCTCATGGGTAAATTCTGCCCAGTGTTATTCCCTGTGAAACCCCCTACACACACACACACACACACAGACACACACACACATAACCAAAACCATTCCACAGCAAAATTCAGAGCATTGCATTTTCCTTTCACACATCAAATATTGTATAATAAATACAGCTAAAAGATCACAGCTGGGACCATATTTAGATCTTTGCCTACATTTATCATTGAAGACAGTCGTTTAAAAAGAGCTGTAATGGGTGTTTTTCTAACTAACAATTTCCAAACTTTTATGTTTGCTTTCATTATTTCCCAGATCATCCATGTTTTGATTCTCTAGATTGCAAATAAGAGACTCTTGTTTTATGTGCCTGTCAGTTTGAACAATTTCACATATATACCACATTAAACGGACGCAACTGTGACAACTGTGAATCGTCACCCGAGGAGAGTCAGTAAGTAGCCTGTTTGGTTTGGTTACAGATGTAATGGGTTGCCAGGTTTCGGACGTGTAAATGATCGCGCTCAGTTAATCAACAGCTTCTGTAGGAAAAGTGAGGAGCCTAGAAAGAGCCTGAAAGACGAGCTCCTGCTGGCCTCTCATCTATGTCCACCAGCTTATCTACAGATACATTAATCGCCAACTTTGATACAGACATAGACTTCACTGGCTCCTCACGAGTCACTTCTGTGGCACTTATCCTGTGCCGTGCCGTCCCTCCCCAACACCAAAGCAATGTCCTATAGCATCTGAATAATGCAGAAGGTTAAGTCATCCACCATGGCAGATCGCAGCTCGACTGCGCCCACGTGTATACGAGTGCTCGTTTGCATACCGCGTACATAAATATGTGCAAAATTCAGGCTCCATTACTTCTGCAGCAGGGTATCCCATAACTCCTATTTTTAATTATATATTTCATGAACAGTATATGTATATTGTTGGGGGGGGGTTCGGGGCATGGGTTATTGGGGCATGAATAAGCGTGTGTCACGGCCTTTTCACAATCCCTTATGAGCAAATCCCACCCCCCAATTCCTGCATTGCCCCCCAGCAGGGCCCAGCTCAGAGTTCTTCTGATAGCCATGAAGGGATTTGGGCTGGATGGGCAGACCCTGACTGGGCTGATTGCTTTGAATGGCACTGGCTAAAGCTGCCTTTGAAAGCAGGGGCGTTGATGAGCGCCTTCTCAGAAGAGCCTGTGTAGTCACTGCCTCTGGGAGGGACCCTCTCTAATACCCCGGCATAAGATATACAGGAAGAGGCAGGGATCACCAGTCACCCCCAGCCATACACACACACACACATACGTTCTCATAGACATGCACACACCCACATAGACATGTACTCACACACAACAACAGAAAAGTACTTCCAGTAAACTTTCTCGACTCTTACTTATGTTGCCTAATAGTTGATGGCTCAGTTAGTGACTCAAGCTAGACAGTGCCATTACTAAGTTCACCCTCCCAAAATACTGCAGAGTGGAGTTGTTCATATTATTTAAGTCCTCACATGCCGCACATCTTCTATTAATGCCGGAGCTCATTTGAGAATGCTCTCCGAGTGGTTTACAAGGACAGGGGAGGAGGATTTCCGGAGGAGTACGTGGGATCGCTTGTTTTGTTCGCTGTTTCACCTTGTCCTCTTGCTCTCATAAAACACCTTGAACATGTGAGAAGACAAATTACAGCTTCAGACGCAGGTGTCCCGGTGTATTTTTTTTCTCTCAGCAAGGGCCCCCGGGGTACATTACCTGTGTTCCACAGGGCTGGCTGTGACTTGGGAGCTGTCACTGCTGGGGCCCCTGAGGCCCAGGCCGCTGCTCTAAACAGGGTGGCCTTCTCTGTTTGACGACCTGTCCCCCGGAGCATGCGGCTCTGAACTTAGGATGTGTCCGCACCCAGCACCCCTGACCCCGTACCCAGTTACCCCCTTGACTTTGCTATTGCCTCAGTTATGGGAACAGGCATGTCCACCAGAAGCATCCTTGGCGATGACATGAAAACACATATCCTATACAGCATCGCGCTCATTTGGGTGATTGGTGCAAGTCGAGGCTTGAGAGGCATCAGCGTTTAAGACAACTTATCTTTACTGTGTTCATATGGAAAATTCCTGGGTAACGCTTGTTGATGTCAGTAAACCTCGTGTCAGAGTCAGAGAGTTTGGTATACGTGCTCGTCTTCCACAGAAGTCGAATGGCTTCGGGCGAAACAAGCTCATTTAGTGTGAAGGAGAGCGAGGCAGAAGGGGGGGGGAGTAGCAGTAAATTACTGATAAGTGACAGAGAGAGCAGCTTATCATGTGACAGCATCAGTGTGGAATGAAGGCCGTGTGTGTGTGTGAGTGAGTTAACCCTTTGACACATCCCACGGTAAGGTTGAAGGTGAGTGAAATGCACGGAAAGACGCGGAGATGAAGAAGCGAGGCGGAGAGGGGGAAACGGGGAAAGATGGCGGAGGGGAGTGGGTGGTGCACGCAGCGCGCCTGGCTTTATTTTCAATTGCAGTTTACGATTTTTCATGGTCACGTCTCCCCCCTTGCCTCCTTTTCAAAATAATCGTCTGTCGTTTTTTTTTTGGTGAGTCTGGCTGCCTTTCATTTTCGGGGGTTTGTTTTTGAAAAGGTTGCCATTATGGCCAAATGGTTTCTGTGCTTTTCTAAACACGGCGAGGCATTAGCCCGGGCTCCGGTTTCAGGGCCTGGGTCCTAATGAGAGACCCAATCACACAGAGGGAAAAGACGGATCAGTCCTGCTACACCAGACCCAACCTGTGGTTTACCTCTTGAAACACAACCATGCTCATTCGTTCTCCCCCCCCACCCCCCCCTTTCTTTTTCTTCCCTCCACCTCCTGTCATGATTCTTCTCTTTTACAACCGAACATGATCAAAGTTGATTGCGCAGCTGCACTGTTCCCAGATCTGTAAATAAATAGATTAACACCAGGCCCAAAATCTGGCCTGACAGCTCGTGTGGATTGCATGCTGCTAGAATACTTAGTTTCATCTCATATTGGCGGAGAGATTTTCCTTTTTTTTCAGCTGCAGACAGTGACTGTGAGTGAGAGCAGCGACGGGCTGATATGTCATGTGAATGTGGATCATGTGTATCGTATGTCCACATGCTTAATACATGTTGAATGTCAAAAGCAGGGAGGTGTCGGTGGTGTTTCAGGTGCTTTGGAGACTGAAGGAAAGACAAATGGGAATAGTGGGAGTGCCCTCTTATCATAAAAGTTGTTTCCCACACTGTCATTAAGGCTGAGACCAATTTCAATAAGTGTTTTATTTATTCCATCTCCTGCCCGCCCATGTTACAAACTTTTTAATATGAAAAATGATACGACCAGAATATTTTCCTGGGATTTTTTTTGCAAAATTTACAGCCAGTGTCCGTGGGCTCCACCGAGGTTAGTGACAACACAGATATAAGCTGTACAGTACTTGGCCTGCAAAATGCATTGCCTGTGTGTGACGTTGGAGAGTCCCACCATCCGTACAGAATGTTTTACAGCCGTGAGATTTCCATTTTTACCAGGAACAACAGTTTTGTCTCATATTTCCCCCCAGACTATTTCCCTCTTGTACATACAGATGGGGGAAAAAAATGTTGCCCTAATTGAGACATTCTTAACTTGAACACACATGTCTTTATATCGATTTACACCACCTAGAGCACATTTATGCAACTAAAATGCAGTATCGCAGTAATTGCTCATGCAATTTGTGGAATGGTGTGGTCGCTGCAGTGTGGCAACTAGGGTCCTGACTCTTGCTAACCCCGTGGCTCTCCACAACCCTTCCTCCAGTGTTGCTCCTGCTCTGTGGAGGATGTCTGTTCTGCGTTACGGAGTCACAAGACCCTGTCAGTAAGACGGTGGCTTTGGCTCCTGTAAAGCTGTAGTGGAGAGAGAGTATGGAGGAGAAGGAGAAGAAGAGATGGAGAGCAGTATGCACACAGTCTTCTGTCACTGCCAGACACTCTTCAGTCTTCTTGCAGTGGGGGGGACTATGATTTATGGAGGAGTCTCCATGTTGTAAGAACCTGAGCAGGATCACTCGCATTCATGCAGGAAGAGAGAGGGGAAGAGAGTAGTCTCCTCTGTCCCTGGTGCTTCTCTTACACACCTATCTTAGCTCTTCTTATTTCAATTTCTGTTTATAGTTTTGACGGATTATAAAAAAGCAATGCCAGATGGATACCTTCTCCCCCCCCCCCTTCTGTTCTCTTCTCTCTCTCTCTCTCTCTCTCTCTCTCTTTTCAAAGTGAGTGATTGTTAAACAGTTTATGTATTCTCTTTCTGCCTGTGTGTTTATTGGAGGTAGTGAATTAGGTTTGAAACCATCACCGGAGGTTGTGTTTGAAACTTGAAAGGAAGCCCCCATAGCACAACCCCCCCCCCCTCCCCCCCCCCCACGTCTCTCTCTCTCTCTCACTCTCTCTCTCTCTCTCTCTCTCACTCTCTCTCTCTCTCTCTCTCACACACAGCCTCACTGTGGCACCGCTATCTGCACATTATTAGTTATTACTTTATCGGCTCCCAAAGCTGTCAGAAGACACCCTCCTGGAATATACAGCAGGCATAAGCCATCAGTCCTCATTACGCCAGACCCGTGTGCAATTTACACCCAGCTGCCGCTCACACACCCATGACAACATGCTAATGTGTATGTGTTTTTGTGCGTGCGTGCGTGCGTGCGTGCGTGCATGTGCACGCTTCTATGCAGATGACAGTTCTGCGCACATGTGATATGAGCACACCTTTGAGGGAATGCACTCACATGTATGAACGGGGCAGGGCTAATGTGCAACATGATAAAAGCAGTCACCGAGGCCCTCATGTTTGCGTTTGAAGAGAGCAAAGGCTTACGTTTTTTTTTATTATTATTATTCCCCACGTAGAGCTACTGCTCTGAGCCACCAGGAGGCGGGGACAACGTTGAAGAAGCTGCCGCTCAGGACGGCTGGAGTCCTGTTCAACACACACAGGTGTGCGGTAAAACCCCTGGAGGCGCCCGGGACAGAACAGGGCCCGGGCAAGTCAGGCTGGGCTGAGTTACTGCGTATCCCAGTGATAGAGATCAACACAAACTTCACATCACCTGAAAAAAAAGCATGTGTGTTTATGGAAGGGAGGGGGTTGGAGATGGAGAAGAAAAAAAGACGCATCACATCAACATAATGAATTATGTTTTGATTCAGCCCTTGCATATTTCGCCCGAGGTGGCTGTCATGAACAGATGTACAAGTCAGGTTCTCATCATTACAGTTTGCGTTGGAGTATGAAGATTGTGCAAATCAGACCTCCTGCACCGACACGCCGCTGGATGATTATTACCCAGTCCCGTTTGCCGGTGACTAACCTCTTCATCATTTGATCCAGCAAAGTGGGCACATTAGCGCTGACTAATTCAGGTTGGCTTTGGGAGCAGCACACTGTTACCGGCTATTCCACTACGGTTGTAAGAGTTAAGTCTTTGAATCCACCTCCTCCACCCCAAATTGTTTTATTAACAAGAGGCCTCCGTCAGAGCGTAACGGCCTTACCAGTTTATCCATCACAGCACTGGCATCCGCGTTTGGCGTGAGGGTTGTGACGGTCTTTGTTCCTTTGAACTTTTGGAAAATGTTAACATGGTGTCATACAAAAGAGAAAGAAGTTAGTGCTCTTTGTTGAAGTTCATAGCAGATATCGTGACAAATGACTTTCTTTTTTTTAAGTAATTTCAGTTTCCTCCGATGTTTATACAGAAATAAGTCATGTCATTTTTCTTCGTCAGTTTATGCTCCATTTCTACAGAACGTAAGTCACATAAAGTACAGATTTATCACGTGCCTTTTCTCAGCAGCTGTTATAATAATTTTTCTGGAGGACACGCTCTTAAGAAGGTCACACATAGAAACATTGCAGCATGCAAGCCTTTGAAGCAATTTGGTTATTGCAAGAGAGACATGTCCCTATTTGTCGACTCTTGCATTATCAAGCCAACGCAGGAGTATTGATGGCCAGCAGCAACAGGAAGGATTTGCTATGTTGCTCTTGGATAGCTGAGCCTCCATCCCCACATAATGCCAACACAATTATGCAAACTTTTCTCTTTTTTTTGTCTTCAATGAGAACAACGCAAAAAAAAAATAATGGCTTTAATATATGCCCCTTACCTCCAGCGAGTGTTTTGTATGCAAATGAGGTGTGATTTCATGGACGGAGAGGCGGAGTGTCTCTTGCATCCATCTTTTGTTGCCAGGCGGATTAAGGGAGATCTGTTATGGTTTGTTAACATGAGAGCTTTTGATTCGGATTGAAACGAAACCATGTGTAGAATTAGATTAAAGACAATGTGCGGTGAGTGGCGGCTCAGGCATGCGCCGGACTTCACCCGCCCCGTAACGGCGGGCGCTCACCACCGTGGGGCCCATTGTTTGGCCCGGCTTCTGTTGTGAAGTGGGTTTCTGTCCTGTTTTTGTTCCGTAATGGGCTATAATAACTTATATAAATCACAGTGACTGAGCTGGAGCCCCACGGTTTTGGGCTTTGGCATTGATGGAAGGCCTGGTTCTCCAGAGGACCCGGCAAAGCAGAAAGTCTTGTGTACGGCGGAGAGAAAGTTTGAAAGTCAGCGGGCTTTAGGTTTGACAGTGTTGTTTTGTTTTTGCGAAGGGAATCAGCCTGAGGTTTTTTTCTTCTGGGGGAGGAAGGTCAAATATAAAGGGAGGAACGCTTTGATAGTGATCTACAAACAGTGTGTTAGACCAGGACAGGTGAAGATATAAAAAATACAAAAAGGGGAGCTGCATTTGTGTGAATTTCTTCCCTGTCTTTTTGCTTTGCCTGAAGGGCTTTATTTTGATATCAAAAGGAGGAAAATGAGAAAAATAATGCTGGATTACAAAATGAGATTGCTCTCATTAAAAAAAGGGGCACGCAAACATCAACAAAGGAATGAGAACATAAATAATGTCTTCTTGGGAAGTGTGTTCAGGTGGAAGCTCTCTAATGTTCAGTGATCTTACGTGGAGGTGTGTGATAACGTGCACGGGGTGATAAATGAAGGAATCGGGAATTACTAAGAGCACTCACTGTGTTCATTACTAGTCAGTGATGTTTTGTCAATAGCGGGACGCACATCATCTTGTAAGCTTTGGGCGGTGCGTTTAGTTACACTGCTGGGAATTGTCCGTAACCCTGTTTTACATTGGAAATAGCCCAGAGGAAAAGGGGTAAGAGGAGAGAGAGGGAGAGAGAGAGAGGAGGGGGTGCAAAGAGTAACCGCTGATTAATTATGCACATCCCTGATTGTGACACGCTATCTGCCGCTATTAATGGGCAAGGATAATCACTCTGGATTGTAATTTCAGCCTCTGACTTTAGAAGTGCACTGTGTCCGGCATCCATCTTCATACGGAAAACCCGCTGCATTTTAGAGAAGAAGCTGTTGTTGAGTCTCCAGCTAGAGCTCATTTTTTAAGTGAAGTGTTGAGGAGATGTGGGAGCAGAAAGGGTGGAGGGTTTTTGTTTTTTGTTTTTTGTTAAATGGTGTCAGCCACAGTCAAGTTAGAACAGGAAGCCGTGATATTACTGTACACTGCTTGAGGTTATGAAAAATAATTAGAGATCTGGGTGGAAGAAGAAAAAAAAATTATGTGTTTTGAAGTGGCTTATGAAAGTTCACTGCTTTCATTGTTTGAACTTTTAATTCAGCTCTAAATGAGTGTCATTATTCTCACTCACACGTGGTGTTATTGAGGAGGGGGAAATATATGCGAGTCTTTGGAAAAAAATATCGCATTAAAATGTTAAATATGAGTTAATGAGAAAATAACCCTCTCCAGCTGATTTCTAGGCATCACCAAAAACTGCCACGGAGCCATTTCAGGTACAGTGTTTGCTATGAAATGTGTTTCTGTAAATGCAAATGTCTGTTTTATGTCATGTGCGTAATAACTCTGCCTATTAGGGGGAAAATATAAAGAAGATAAATGGACAGTTTATTCCCCATTTTATCCAATTTCAGCACATTTTTTTCATTACAAACTCAAACCTTATAAAAAATAAAGTGAAATCGAGCCCAGCTTCTCTTTTTTTTGCCTCCTGCAAAAGCTTCCCTGGCAGTTTGTCTAAAAGCCGAAATGAAACGAAGAATGTAATTAGAGGGAAAGGAAACTTTTAAGGGGAATGCCGAGCAATCAGAGCCTTAAAAGCCGCTTTTGGTCCCCCATCAGAGAATCTCCTGCCCAGCCACAGACAGTACACAGAGGGTAACAGGCCCCCTTTCCACAGAGACACACAATGTCTCACTGTTTTATTCTACCTTCTCTGGGTGCGCTTTGCTGCTGTCACACCTCCCTTGCATTTAACCTCGCTGTGCTTCCAGATCCAAGAGGAAAACCACAACATACAGGCTGGAGAGAGGGGGAAAAGGGAGCTCGATGATGGGTGATGGGACCAAAGTAAGAGATAGAAAAATGAAGACGAGGGGAAAATCAGGTGTGAGAAAGGGAGAGAAATCGGTGGAAAATAGCATGAAAAAGACCGTCCTTTGGTCCTTTCAGGCCCATTGGCGAGGCTAAACAAACAGCCAATGCTTCGGAGAGACACATTAACTGTAACTGCCCTTGATCTGGCAGTGTTTAGAGTGCTGTCGGCATGGCTAATAAACACTTCATTTAGTTTTAATGGTGCCAGCGCCTCTCCACAGCCTTCAAAAGTACCCTTTATTTGGGTCATTTACGGCTCTTCCTCGAGGAGGACCCGAGGGACGGCAGATCCAGTCCACATCTCTGTCTGCCGGAGCACTCCAGGCCTGGGGAAAATTAATAGGGCTATCTGGGAAAAATAAATAAGTGATGGGCTTTACCACAGCCAAATAGTCCTGAGAGCTTATTAAGGCGAAGCGAGGGGAGATGGGGCAGCAGAAAAAAGAGATTTTAATATGAAATTTGCACCTTTTAATGTTGGACCAGGGTTCGTTTTTCAGTTCCGTCCTTTCTCTTTTTTTCTCTTTTATTCCATTGACTTGTGCACGCTGCTCCTATCTTCCTCTTGCCTCTGTGTTCCTCTTCTACAGTAATTGTAAACACAGCAATTATGGATTGTGTGAGACTTAATTATAGCTTGTGCAGAGCCCTGGGGGAGCTCTGGCGGAATGCTGCGGCTGATAAAAACGCCAGCTCATCAGCACCCCTCCAATGGTGGCGAGCCCCGGCGAGAGTGGACCAAAGGGAACCGTTCCCCCAGGGCCCTCCCAGCCGAAGGACCAATTAGTATTAGGCGGGAATTAATCTTAACGGGACACAGCCACTCAAACAGGTCCTCCCAAGGTGAGGAGGAATTAATGTGTTTTCCTTATTGGTTATTGCTGCTGTTGTCTTTTAGGTCATTCCCCACTTAGCACGCGGGCTTAGGCGTCTCGATAGACCAAGTCGGCCCGCCGCTGACATGTGTTCCTCGGCACGCGTCGTATCAGGACACAAGTTCGAGGAAACTCCTGCATTGGAAAAAAAAAAGAACAAATTGAAAATGCGCCACCTAATTTTTGCTGCAACCATTTATATTTTTTTATGGAAGGTCTTTACAAAGTGTGTGTGGGGGGGTTAAGGCAACGCCCTATAAATTCTAGTAACTGCTTCTTGTATTTAGACATTCAAAGCTCAGCCCTTTTGTCAGATCCCATCAGGAGGGGGCCTCATATAGTGATCCATGCCCGGTTTGAGTATTGATTTCTGGGGAGCATGGCTCCATTAAGGTCCTGCCCGGGGGTGTGGAAGGGTCAGCAGGCGAAGTTGTGGGCCGCCGTGACCCCAGCTGCAGTTTACAATCGATTAACTCTGACTGGGAAGGGGAGAAAGTCCCGGGGAAGTAAGCACAGGGCCCCCACACGCGATTAGGCTACATTAGCCCTCTGGTCAGAGCTGTTCCAGGGGTTGCAGTAAGTTAATTAGCACTTTCTTATGATATCAGCGATGACAGGGGTAAAGCAGCTCGCATTGATTCGGCTTTACTCCATTTCAGCCTTGGAGACCAACCGCCAAAGAAGCAGATATACTCCCAACATCCCTCCATCTGATCGAAACACTACGGTGTCGCTACCTGGAAACGATTAGTAAGCACTAAGCTCTTATGGATGCTAATACGCAAACTAACAGTGTTCATCCTGATATTTCTTCTTTTCAAAACACATGATTATACATTTGGAGGGATGCTGGATTTGCATGGCTTCTAATGGTCTGTAGGACTTTGACAAAGGGGTGGTTGCTCTCTGATAGTATCCATACATGGGATGGCATGTAAGACTTGAGATAGGAGCTTCCACTTTGACATCCCATGTGTTCATCTTTTTTTTGCCTGCTCGTTGTCTCCTCTTCCTTTAGAGAAAACAGAGCCCGCGCTAATTTCTTCGTTTGGCAATTAAAGTGTAAAGGTGTCAGAAGTCTTTGTCTTGCTCTATCACCGCGTAACGAACATCTCCCCATCTCGTCACGTCTCTCCAGAAATCCCTTTGTTGTTTGCCTGCCATTTTCTTTATTTTTTGCCTCCCGCTCTGTACTTGTCATTCTTTTCTTTGCCGCTCCATCTTTCTTTCTTTCTCTCTCTCCTCCACTGGTTTCACAGTACTTCCTTTGTCAAATGAAAGGTTTGCCAATAGATCACTCACTCTCTTTGTTCTTCCTCCTTTTACACTACACTGCTCTCAATATTGTTTGTTTTACCAGCAGCTAAACTGCATTACGCCTTTCTTTTCCCCCCCTCTGTCTGTATCGCTCCATTCCGCCTGTCTGTTTTTTTTTCGCTCGGGGCCCAGCCAGGGAAGTGAACAGCGACAGATGAAGCACCCTGTCTGTCAGCGGTGTTGGAGGGAATTAATCACAATTCAGTAAGTGCTCTGATGAGGATTCAGAGATGCTTGTTAGAGATAGAGCCATCAGGTGTGTCTGATCCGTCATGCTCTGACAGCAGCCTCGGGCGGGACACTGAGCCAGGTATTAAGGCCTGTTTAGGGCCCCGGTCCTGCCCTCAGGTGCTAGTGGTCATGAGTGCAACAGGACTTGAACACCCACCAAACTCACCCAAATGCAGGGTCAAATTAATCGTGGATGGGTAGTTTTGTCAAGTTACCGGGCAACCAAGCAGAGGCCGAATGTAATTGCGTTGTCCATCACAAAGTGCCAGACTCATGTGCTCAAGCTGTGACCAAGCACACCTGGTATTCTGTTATCAGCGCGCTATGTGCATCGGGGGTGTGGGGAAACATGAATTTGAGGTATGACATGGTGCAAAAATGCATCCAGGTGTTTCTGTGAATATAGAACATTTGATCACCAGGTTGTGCATAATGCAACTTTTCTTTTCTTCAGTTTCCTACCATCTTCTATTCATAAAGTCGCTCATTCAAGAAAACAGTAGTTATTAATAGTAATTCATGTGGTTAATTTTTTTTTTTAATGTTGCATATTATAATTTTAATTCATATATATTATGTATCCATATAATTTGCAAAAACATGGCTCCAATTACACACAATGTTTTGGTTTTGTGACTTGAAAACGTATTATATAGAGTAATAGACACACATGCTGAGACACACATTCACATACATGAACTGTTATTAACGATGCCATCACACCGTGCCACTGACATACAGACAGGCAGACGCTAAACAGTTGAGCTCCTCTGCATTAGCGGCTATATGCGGCCGTGCCTCCACATGCCAAGGAAGTGCCGCTGCTCCTCTGGAAAAGCCAAAGTGTATGTTGTGGCTTTGTGACAAATCTCCGACATGACACACTAATCAGACGAGAGCTCAACCCAGAGGCCAGAGAGAGGCCACTGGGACAAAAGAACAGGTTGAAAAATAATAAATATCTCTAAAAATGTTACAAATTATAAGTGCTCCTCCATTGAGGGAGTATGTGTGTGATGTGCTGTGTGTCTGCGCCCCGTTGGACATTCCTCAGGGTACTTTACAACTCGGCTCCGAGCAGCTTGTTTAATTTCAGAGCGCAAAGGAAAACGTTTGCGGCCTATTGGCATATTTTTCTTGTTAAGCAATGTTTAAGGTAGAGATAGACACGGCAGTAATTGCAGGTTTGACTCAGAATAGGAGTTGAGTTAGCAGACATCAACACTCCCCCCGCCTTGGGAAGAAAACGAGAATAATAAAAAAAAAGGAAAATGTTGTAGGTAAAGCAAGAGAGAGCTGTGTTGTCCCTTTAACTATTTCACTGTTGGGGCGACTCTCATGGATCCTGCTGAAGATGCAAAAGTAGATTCAAAGTACGACGGGAAAAACATTTGAGTAGAATATAAACAAGAAAGCAGCAAAAAAAAAAGTAACTGGGACAGAAATTAAGAATGAGGACACATCAGCCTGTAATAGCGGTAGAATAACAAACACAAGCCAAAATTAGTCTCTCACAATAAACTGACAGGGGTATAAAAACAAGTCTGCGTACATGATGTGAGATTATAATGAGGCATTGATTGTTTGTCCTCAATTTCCATTTCAGTTCCCTCTCTAATTGAAGGCAGACACTTGTAAACAGCAATACCTATGCCTTTGCTGTTCTCATTAGCTTTTTCTTTTATATTTCTCCCTACACGTTATTGAGCCGAAGGATCCAGATGAGACGGGATGCCCGTGTCACTTCCTGTTTGTGGGAGTGCTTCCTGTTTTTACCCCCCCAACGACCGTGTTCTGGTCGCCTGTTCCCCGAGCTGGTGTTTATCGCCACCGGTTTGCAACCATCTGAATTTTTGCAGCCATGGTCCTCTGGGATGTTTGTTTGTGCTGCCTTTTTATTATGCCATTTTTTAACTGCCATTGTGGCAAGACAGGAATGTGCCATTGCTTGTTGTTGTTGCTGGAGTGAGAAAGCCCAATTACCCACGGGTCCCGGTGCCTGGTTGTAGTTGGAGGTTGGTGCTGTGTGTGTGTGTCGGGGGGGATGTTCTGGTGAGCAGCTGTCCCAGGCCCCACTGGCAGTTTTGGCAGGGGATGGTTACGGTTGCAGCGGTGACAGCGTGGAGGAGGAAGGGGGCAGACAGGCTTATAAGGGACTCCTCGTGTGTTGTGTTGCTGCCACCTTGGTTCTGCTCAGCAGCCGGCTCCCCCCCCCAACTACTTTTAACTGCCGTCTGATGTCGTTAAAAACCTCGTATGTGACGCTGCGACTGAAGTCATGTGCGTTCCTCCTGGTTTACACAGTGTGTGTGGCCAATTAGAGCTGGGGTTATGAGGCTGATGTATGATTATAGTCTATTATTCCTTCTTCCCCTAATGTTGACCATTAACTGCTGTGTCATTAGTTACTTTACCAACTGTGGTGGCGGCACAGGAAGGCACACAGTCTGTCATACACATTTCTCTGCGGGCACACGGCATGGGACGCAGGAATGTGCCTGCAAAACGGTGACAGTGTGCCGCAGAATTTTTTTAAGTCGGGTAAACGTCGAGGAACCGCATCGTACTGTTCCCATCTAATTAAAAAGAAAATCGCAAGTACATCAATTTTACTTTTTAATTGGCTTTTTAAAGGTAAACATTGTGGAACGGTTTGGTACAGGATGGGGTCGCGAAAATTTGGAAACACAGGAGCAGTTTTCCGGTGTTGCCGCTAAAGTAGCGCGGTTTCCTCCATTGTGGGCAGCGTTTTGTGTGTGTGTGTGACACCGGCATCGACTCTGTCTGTCTGTCTCGTACCCAGTGTGGCGGCGTAGTGAGCGGTGTCTAATGGAGCCTCTGATGAATAATGAGTCCATACACTGGTAATGTTCTGTGCCGAGTAACGGCTGCATTGGTTTCTGTCCTGTTAACTCCGCCGGTGTAAGATTGATTGCGGTGTGCTCCGCAGTCATACAAAGACACTTCATTGCTTGGCAATGAAAATAAAGCTTCGTCCCGCTGAAATGAAGAGCAATGGCGCTAGGGCAACGGCAGGCAGACCGGGCGGCGGGGGGGCCCCCGGAGACAACTGCGGTCCCACGTATCCCCCCCCCCCCCCCGACATGAGTGAGTGACACGCCGTGAAATAGGCGCCGCTCCAATAAGAGTTATTTGTTTACACATTACTTTCTGCTAATTGAGGTGTGGCAGAGTTTGTTATTTTTTGTGCCTCAGTCGAGATGAACCCCTAGTCGCCCCGATTAGGCCTCTAACTGTACTTAGAGATCTTCCGCCAAGACTCTCCTTCAAATTACACTTGACACTGTGAAGAAACATCTAATAGAAGTGTGTAATGGGCTCTGATGACAAACTACACGGTTGGAAGACCATGTAATCTCCCGCAATTAATTAAAGTGCGTCCTGTGTGTGTGTGTGTGTGTGTGTGTGTGTGTGGTG